>NC_086323.1:171293865-171625427 GCF_036172605.1 Pelobates fuscus
TGCTGGAGGACTAATGAACTTGTTGTGACAATTCAGCAAAATGCACAACACCTGCAATTAGTTTAATTATTGATTTAATGTTTTATTTAACCTGTTTTTGTGAAGTTTTTAAATGATGGAGTGTTGGTGGTTATAGTGGATGTAGATTGGCAAGGATAAAGGATAGAAATGCAGGAATTATCCATGTATCTGAAACCTATACTTGTGGCAGACGGCCTGGTATCCCGACTGGGTACCTCTGCCAAACACGCTCCCTAGCTATCTCTGGGATACCATCAGCACTTCAGCCTCTAGCCCTCGCAGCTTGCCCGGGGTCTTGCTGTCGCTTTCCACCCTGGAACCGTGTCCTGGATCCAGCTTCTAGTGATTATAGCTCTCCTGCAGAGAGTATACCCAAACAGTAGTCGAGCCTGAGTGAAAGGTGTAAAGGAACTGGTTTATTATGGCGAAGTTGCCTGCTTTTATACACAGCCCCCAGCATGAGGTCTCCATTCACTGCAAGACAAGCCCCTCCCATAAAACTCTGTGCCTGGGAGATAATTGTGTTAAAGTCTGGTAAGTTAATTATCTCCCAGGAACAGAGAGACAAACTTAAAAATACCCCAAAACATCGTAAAAACATAACATATCCCCACAAATATTACATCCCTAAATAGCCCTGATCTGAGTGCCCAAGTTCTCCAGATAACGCTCAGATACATGCAGTGTAGGGGAAACACCACCCTGTTAAAGTTCCGCACACGTGGTCCTATGCCCAAAACAGTTCCAGGGCGTCCGGAATATAGGGTGATTCTTAGGTAGCGTTTGTGACACTTAGTTTCAGGCACCTTCCCTCCAAAAAGCGCTCTCCTGGTGGGTTATAAAGTAGTTCAAAATCCCGGACCAAGAGCCGCATGGTCACCTCATGTCGCTGAAGAAGATTTGTGGGTTTCTTCATGCGAATGGCCACCAGGGAGCTAGTGTTTGGTTCCATTCGAATGAAGGGAAAGTGCCAAACCAGGGGCACCCAGGGAAAGCTGCTAATGGTGGCTGGGGAGGTTTAACTCCCAAACAGGGTCTTTGGATGCAGCCCATAGTCCTTGGGCAGAAGGCTAGCTAGCAGGCTCCTCCAGGAGCTCGAGGCATAGGCACGTTTGTCACAGTACTTATCTCCCATTTTCATTTGTTCACAACATCAGTACCCCAATGTACAATCTGGGGAACTGATGGTATGGGGGGCCCATACCATTAGCTTTCTCACTTACAGGAAGTTTCTATTAAAAATATCTGATTTGTCATCCAAATTGTGAAAGAAAGTCATTTGACAAAAATTGCTTAGAATCCGGTGTTTCTAACCAATCAGTGTGTAGGCTATTTACTAAGACATGAGTAAGAAAGACAGGTATGTAATATCTGATCCGTATGGCACTCTTCATGCTGTTTGGCTGTAAAATAGTGATCCTTGAAAAACACACTTGTCAAACTCTATGTCAGAGCTGGCTCTTGAAATACAGCTAATTAGTATCATAAATGTTTTCATGAACTTGTTATAAACAGTAGGACAAATAACAATGAGCTGCGTTCTTCCAAGGGAGTATGATCACGCCATTACTATTTTACTACAACGTGTATGACCAAAGGTCTGCCTAACACAAACAAAACTGTGGAGACTCTGGCAATGGTTCTCTCCATTCATTAAAAAAGGTCTCTGGCAGTACCCTTACTCACTCTGCTAGCTTATAATAAGGACAGATTTCAATATGACTCCTTAAAGAGACATGCATCACTTGACAATTACTTTTATTAAACCAACAAACATTTTTATACAAATATACAAACCAAAATAAAGCAAGAAAAACTATGAAAAGCATATTATAGATATTTATAAACATGGTCAGATTGCATTACTGGGCATCCCTCTCATCTAGGGAAGGTTCTTCAGCCCCTCCCCCCCACCTAGTTCAATTTCAGACTAGTCCACTAACGGCAGAAATAAGGCATCATTGTGCAGCAGCAGGAAAGAGAAACCCAACACTGGGGCCTGTTCTGTTTGATCACACTGGCCAGACTCCCTCTCTTCTCCCCCTGTCAGAATGTTGCTAGGGGAAGAGATATTCCAATCGTACATATCTCTCAGGAATGCCCAGTGCACTTTTCCAGCATTCCTAGGGATAGGACACTGATTGGTTAGATCATTGTCCATCCTGGAATAGGTGTGGAAATCATGAAAAAGAAGGAGCATCTAAACATGAAAGAATCCTCTCTACCTGATTTCTTCAGCCTGCAGAGTGAAGAAACAGTTTCATTCAAAGCTAAAGCTTTTGAAAGAAACAGTTGTCTCAAAGTGATGCATGTCCCTTTAATAACCACAATAGCCAACTACCCCTCTTCTCTCTCTGTGGGGTGTGGGTTAACACGTCAGGCCCTTTCATTGGCAATGTAGGCCTTTGAATACTCCTGTTCCTTGTAACAATACCTGTGTTTGGGCATACGTATTAATGAAAAGTTTGGGGTCTCCATGCCCAGAACTGGTAGTTCAAGTTTTCTGCCCCTTGCTGGAACATGGAAGCAAGGGGATGCCCTCATAATGTTAATTATTTTGTAATGTTTTTAATTGACATAATTGAATTTTTTTTCAGTATCCATAAACGTCCGTATGTACAATAATTAATGTTTTGTATAAAGCGTATGTGCTAGTTATTCATCCTAGATTTAATCTATATGTACCAATTTTCTTATAGTTCAAAAATAGTTTGTTAGTGAATGGAGTGAACAATGCTGAAACATGTAGGTATCAGACTCAGTTCAAACAAAGGGAAGGCAAGCTATCATAGCTCATGCTTGAGATCAGTGGTATAAATTCAAGTGTATATGTACGCACCTGCAGTTAATCAGATCACCCCCATATATATATAATATACAACTAATGTACAATATCTCCACTCCTCCTTATCTTTCACTTTTTGCAGGATTCTGGACAGCTGTCCTTACACGCAAGTTCTCCAACTGTAATCGATGGGTACTCTTTGCAATATCCCATCCACTTAGCTAAGGTATTCCTATTAATCAATTTCAAGAGAATAAACATAATCTGTATAATATAACTTAACTTAAAAAGCAATGAATTAATTTTTTAAATTTTCTTCATGCTTAACCTTTAATGTTTGTAATTAGATTTCATATAGATCAAATTTTCTACATTTGAGTACATTTCCATACTAAAGGTACCAGCGGGTTGTGTTTATAAACCCTTATCTACTACACCTAGGTGAGGGGGAAGGCAAGTCAGGACCTTTTCTGCTTTACTGCAGGTCCAGGGATCTCACACTTCTAGTTTAAATCATATTTATTTATTTAATAAATTGCTTGTGCTATCAACCGGCAAATAAGGCAAATTCATGATGTCCTTTTCATATGCAATTTTTTTTCAAAAAGTGTTTATTGCTTTCTTTTTGGAAAAGAATGGAAATGGAATGTGCTGAAGTTATATTAAGTAAAACATATAGTAAACATAAAATATAAAACAAAATGTACAGGAGCCAACAATATAGTGGAAGGCACCAGAAAAAAAGGTAATGCACTCCAGAAGGAAGGAAGGGTTTTTATGTGATATGGGGATGGTATATCCAAATCAACATTATGTGTCCACTAACTGAAGCCATGTGGTGCTATGGTTAAAGCTACAGTAAGCCATAGGTAAATGGGATACCAAATATTGTGATAAGTTTCCAAGGAATAATGGACTTCTGTGGTAATTTTGCCCATCTCCATTGCTACATTTATCTTAACGGGCAACGAGGACTATCCTTTGGCCTGAATGAAATGCATCGAAAAATATGAATAGTAGTAGTAGGAGCAGATGAAAAGGTCAGAGCAAAACTTTAGAAATAAAAATTGATTACGAAAAGGGTCAGAGTTTGAAGCAGCTCTACCAGCAATGTATAAATGTAGACTTTTTGTAGCAAGACGTCCAGCACATGTCTGTAAGTTTTAGTGTCATCTTAAATATTTTATGAGAGTCAATCTTTTTTTTTGTGGGTGGGGGAGCCTGTCTCCGACTGGGATCAAGAAATACCCCAACCTTTAAAACCAAATATCGGCTCCAAATGTTGGAGTGTTCTTTAAATGTATGTATATTGTATTAATATGTGTGTGTGTAAATATTACAAACATAAAATACATACTTATCACTATATGCTTGTAATGTACACACACACACACACACATATGAGGTGTGCCCAGAAAATATCAAGCTATATAATATGAAAAATAGAGACATTTATTGAAGAAGATACATTGTACATAGGACAATGACACCTCAGTCCCCTTCAAAGTAGACACCTCGGGACCTCACAAAGCTCTCCCAGCGTCTCTTCCACTGTTCAAAATACTCCGCAAAATCCTTTGTTGGAATCACTACCTGCCTCGTCATATTTACCTGAATTTCATCTGAAATCTCTTCTCTTTCAAAGGTGATATTAGTTTTGGGAAAAGCCAGTAGTTGCAGATTCTCGCCCATCTTTGAAGCCAAATATTTATTTGAGCTGCACTTATTGCATCATCCCCGAAAGCCTTCTGAATCATCCGAATAGTTTCCGAAGACTAATGTTCAAGCTGAACGCAAAATTTGATGCAGATTTGTTGCTCTATTTGCTGGAATTTTTCCAGGCAGACCTTGTATGTTAATATATTACACATATCTTAATATACCGTTATATACATATTTTTTTTTACACTTGATGCGTTAAAGACATGTCAACACAAATACACAATCTCATTGACACTATCTAAAACACAAATTCACATATGCCAACCCACAATCATCAATGACACACAATCACACAAACTGACACACACTAATCATTGATATACAGTCTGACACACAAAAACACAAACTGACACACACTCATCATTGATACACAGTCTGACACCAAGGCACACAAACATATAAGCTTACACACACTCATCATTGACACACAAATACACACACATTGACACACGCACATACTGACACACACAGACATGAGCATATTCACTGTTTCACACACTATATCTGATTGACTGACATACATACTTACTGATATATACTGCCCTTAGCAGCTGCCACCATGGTTCTTTGGGTGGTAATGTCATCTGATCCTTTAACACAGCTGTTCACAGAGCTATGGCTGCCGGATCCCGGATGTTTCCCAGCAGCCTTAACTCTGTTTATTGCGAAGAGCTACTGGCTGCTATTGATTCTCGTACTTCTTACGTCTCATAGCAGCAGCAATGCCGGCCTGCCACAGGTAACAGTGACCCACTGGGAAATTTCTTGGTATACCAGTGGGCTCAAAATGACTGTTAGGAGGAACTCTGCGCACCACCTTCCCGTCTGTCAATCAGACTTTGTGCCCCCAAGCCGGTGTGCCCTAAGGCGACCTCCTGTACTGCGTCATGAGAGCACCAGGCCTTGGTGAAGCAAGATTTTATAGACTTGTTGCACCATTATGTGTTGTCCTGCAGAAGTAACCATTAGAACATGGGTGGACTTGGGGTGTAGTGTGTTACAAAACCGTTTCCCATATCATAACACCACCTCCCCCAACATTAATTTTTTATGCAAAGCTGAATGGATACATAGATTCAAGTTGCTTACGTCAAATTCCAAACTTCTACTGCCCATCATTGGTGCCCTTGAATCCAATGTAGCCGTACTATCCTGTACGTAGCACGCAGGAGTGTAGTATCTTGTCAGCCATCTTGCATCCACATTAGGTTTGGCATGTTGTATATTCATAGATTATCTTTTGATTAGCACAGTTATTACGTCAGTTAGCTTTGTCTTCTTGTAATCTTGAAAGAGTGTGGGCTTTTTCTTCTGACCTCTGCTATTCACAAGCAATTCCCATCCATAGTTATGCTTCTTACTCGATTTTTTTGTTTTTTACGCCATTCACTACAAACTCTAAAGACTGTAAAGATTGTTGTTTGAAAATCCAAAGGCATCACAGTTTCTCAGCTACGCAATGTACTATGTCTGACACCAGCATTTAATCCAATGTCACTTACATTACATTTGTTCCTCGTTCTGATGTTTGGTTTGTACAAAAGCGGAAGTTCTTAACCATGTCTGCTTGCTATTTTACTGAGTTGCTGTCACATGACTAACCATTCAGATATTTAAAAATTACGGTAGTTATTAACATGCAGGTATACAGGTATACTTAACATATTGGTCACTCAATATACAGGATGGGCCAAAATTCAGAGTATGGTTTGAGGAGTCAATAACTTTTTTTTTTTTTTTTACGAACCAATTTCAATGATATTACATACAATGAATGCTTAATGTATGGAGATTTGTTTGAGTAGGTACAGAAGATGACATCTTTTAAATGAGCTCCATGCCTCGTCAGGCTCTTTCCAATGCATTGTTCATGACATTAGGTAATGTTTGAGGCTTTAATGGTCTAATTTATTTCTACTGATTGCCTCAGAAGGAGCATTGTATCCCTGGCTGTATGGACCTGCCATTTTAAAAATAAAATGTTTACTCTTTCTTCCTCTGTGAAATTACTCAAGATGAATCAGTTATAAAATATAGTTATAATATGTACCTGCAGCAAAACAATTGAATTAATAACAAACAAGTTATTTACCTGTCAAATCCTACTCTAAATTTTGTCCCACCCTGTATATACATGTATGTCACAAGAAGTAAAGCTAAAATAAAGTTTTGCTTTTGCAAGTTTTTTTTGGTTAAAAATATGAAAATAGGAAACCTTTTTACTCATTTATAATTATTAGCACAATATGTTGTTCAGCACTGTTGAACATTATTAAAAAAACAAACCAATAAACACCGTATAAAGACCATTTATGTAGTCACATATTTTGTTTATGAAAAAAATATTAACATTTTGTCTCAGAAGACATGCTGACAGCTATTTGAACGTATCACATTATTAAGTAGCTGTTCAGAGACAATCAGTAGCACAACATATAAAATATAATTGGGCGAGACATTTTTTTGGATGATTTTTCCTAACAGAGAATTTGTAGACAAAACAGATGAAGGGCTGATTTGATTTCTGGATATCTATTTTGTTAGACCTTTAGTTTCACATTAAATATCCTTGTCACTTCAGTGGTTCCCCACCAAAAATAAGTGTGGTGTCATCTATTAACACCTAAGCTGGAAAAAAGAACATAATGTAGCCCTTACTATACTGTAAGCCTAAATTCAGGGATTCCTCCAAAATTATAAAACTTTTTCCTAGTGATCTGGTGAGTTTTCCATGTGCAAGTGAAAAACAAATCATGGTGTGTGATGGTATTGTGTCCTAGATCACTGCTTTGGATATCTGTTTATTTGGAGGTCATTGTGGGGATTCTGAAGGACTTATGAGGGTCTTCTTCAAGAGCAAGTGATGTGGTGGCCTTTGTTTCACCACTGTTTATTAGAATTACCCCCCACTTTCCATAAGCCATACAGCTGACCTGTAAATACCTAAAAACATTATTGGGTTTGAAATAAGCCAGATGAACTGTACAGTTAATGTGTGAATAGATGTTCCTATTACAAAGCTTAATATTACTTTTTTTATTGACCTGAGCCAGCCTAAGACAACCCATTCGGGGATGGGGATCATACATATGGGACTTGGGTTTGAACAGGTACTGCAATCTAGCATTTAGAAAATGATCTATCTTAGTCCTCGATTTAATATTGTTGTATAAGCGTTTTAAATATATATATATAGATACATTTTTCATATGCAATATATTTTTTTAATATTTAAATCTTTTGAAAACAAAATCATTTTAAACCTTTATCCAAAATTATGAAATCATTTGAAAAGCTTATCCAACAATAATAAATTGAGGCCTAAGTCCTTGCAGCCAGACAGAAGTGTGATACCACAATTTGTGCCTTATGTTAAATCCCTTCCTGACCTTGGACGTCTAAATTACGTCCGACAAAAATGGTGTATTAGAGCGCTGGAAGCGATCATGTTCGCTTCCAGCTACTCTGATGGTATTGCAGCGATGCCTCAATGTAGAGAAATCCTGCAATACACCCCCTCACTGCTGGGCCACCGGGTCATCGCTCCCCCAGGGGTTACCCGGCAGTTTGGCAGAGCATTGGAAGCCATCAGGTAGGTTTCCAATGTTCTACCTGTGCTGAGTGCCTCAGTAAAGAAAAAAATAAATATAACAAAAATAATAAAAATAAATAAATAAATTTTAAAAATGAACCCCTTACCTGCCTCCCTCTCCCTCCATATGTACTTACCCGAACACCGCAGTTTCCCCGGTGGCGATCGGTCTTCTTCTTCTATGCAAATCTGAAAGAGCGGTCACATGGCCACAATAGGTGTCCATAGTGCTGCCAGCAGGGGGACTGCCTGAACTGCTGGGGGACTGCCTGAAGTGCTGTTCTAAAAAAGTAAAAAAAAATAATGTTTATACATTTTATATATATATATATATATATATATATATATATATATGTATCTTATATATAACGTCATACTAAGTGTATTTTTTATTAATATAAAAATACACTTAGAGTAAAATTACACACGTATATATATATATATATATATATAATAACAATATATATTGTATATATATATGTATTAAGGCCGTTTGGCCTGTATTTGTGGGAGGGGCTTAAATTAATTCACTCCCCTATATAAGGGACACCCCTTACCTGACTCATATCACTTGAGGTCAGCATCAGAATGATTTCCACTTCCGGGTCATCCAGACGCCATTTTACCTGATTACTCCATGAGGTTTTCTAAGCAGAGCTGTGTCAGGAATCCAGCCACAAGCTTTTCCGGCCTACCACCTTCTTTCTTCAATCCATCACCGTGGATGGTGTCCAAGTGACTCACAAACCGTAAGTCGACCTACCCATTACGCCAGGCATCAGTCCCACGGCACCATGCACGGGTCAGGTCCTCACTTTACGGCTGCATTTTGTCTAAGTCTGTTCTAAAACCATTGCAAGTTCATGCATATCATTTGTTTAAACCCCCTACCGGCCATTCAGTGTACTACAGGCTTTTCAGACATTATTGCATTTCATGTACAAACCATCGAACCACTGCATTTTCGCCTACACACTGACCCCTACCGGTCATTCAGTGTACTACAGGCTTCTCAGACATTATTGCATTTCATGTAAAAACCAAACAACCACCGCATTTTTCACCTACACACTGACCCCTATCGGTCATTTGGTGTACTACAGGCATCTTAGATGTTTTTTGCATTTTCATGTACAAACCAATAAACCACTGCATTTTCACCTACACACTGACCCCTACCGTTTTTTGGTATACTACAGGCTTCTTAGACATTATCGCATTTCTTGTACAAATCAACGAACCACTGCATTTGCGCCTACATACTGACCCCTACTGATCATTTGGTGTACTACATGCTTCTCAGACATTATTGCATTTCATGTACAAATCAACGAACAACTGCATTTTCGCCTACACACTGACCCCTACTGGTCTTTTGGTGTACTACAGGCTTCTTTGATATTATCGCATTTCATGTACAAATCAACTAACCACTGCATTTGCGCCTACACACTGACCCCTACCGGTTATTCGGTGTACTACAGGCTTCTCAGACATTATTGCATTTCATGTACAAACTAACAAACCACTGCATTTTTCACCTACACACTGACCCCTATCAGTCATTCGGTGTACTACAGGCTTCTAGGACGTTTTTGCTTTTCATGTACAAAACAATAAACCACTGCATTTTCACCTACACACTGACCCCTACCAGTCATTCAGTGTACTACAGGCTTCTCAGACATTATTGCATTTCATGTACAAACTAACAAACCACTGCCTTTTTCACCTACACACTGACCCCTACCAGTCATTCAGTGTACTACAGGCTTCTCTGACATTATTGCATTTCATGTACAAACCAACTAAACACGGCATTTTCGCCTACATGCTGACCCCTACCGGTCAATCGGTATACTACAGGCTTCTCAGACTTTATTTCACTTCAAAAGCAAACAAACTAACTACAGCATTTTCGCCTTTATACTGACTCCTATCTGTCAAACGGTAGGATTAACCCCTTAAGGACATATGACATGTGTGACATGTAATGATCCCCTTTTATTCCAGAAGTTTGGTCCTTAAGGGGTTAAAGGGTATTTTAACATACAATCAGCATTTCTGACCCCTACTGGTCAACAGCAAAACTGTCTTCACACGTCATATACAATTTACCAGCCAATATAAATTACACATAAGATTGTTTGAAACATAACCATAAATTAAACTCCAGCACGGGCTCAACTTCAGGTTTAATTCACAATAATTTACATTTCACATAAAGACCAACAGTGGTTCTATCAACACTGCCACCTACAGGTCTGTCAAGTACGTTGACAATTTTCATGGGGTTTTACAAACACCAAAACACTGACACCTATAGGTCAACAGACAAACAACATTTCACATACCAATCAGTATCCAACTACACTGCACCTATAGGGCACTCGGCAGATCTCCAGTGCACTTGCATTTTGCAACACCATGTTCACTGACCCCTACCATTCAATAAGACATACAACAATTCACATAGCAAGCACTATATCAACATCTGGTATAAATACATATATTATTACACAGTAGCAGACGCATCTGTATATACGTCACTGGTAATATAGTTCACATACATTTTTCACAGCACGCTGCTCACACAACAGACTTTCCCCTAGCAAGGGGACATACAACTTACAAGGTGGGGACAGACCACATTTTCACTTGTACATACGGCACTTAATGGGTTAAGATTTAACCAGTATGGCTACGATGTTTAATATTTACACATCACGGCACTTTACTTTTCACATATACTGTACGTATTAAGATAAGCTTGGTCTATGCCACATTTCCTTATGCCATACGGTTTTATCCATTCAGGTTACAGTTACTACTAAAAACTTATATGGATTGTCAGGTTCAATACCATACTACAGGGTGCATACACCTGCTCACGTAGTTATTCATCTCTTACCTTCCCTGGAATAGTAATAGTGTACTGGCAATTAGGGTTCTAGGGCCCAATAGGTATTACCCCCTTTTTTCTCTGCATTATGCTTCGGTTAGTGGTCCCGCGAGGCCAACATCCCGCCTCACACTCGGAGGCATACACCCCTCGGGCCACTCATGAGCTAGCCGCCTCGCATTGTATCATAGAGAGGGCCTCACCTGTCACTCCCCTTCCTATTTTCTGGTTACTGTCACCGAGAGGCCAACATCCTGCCACAACATTCAGTGGCCACAAAAAATCCCCTCGCGCCAAGCATAGATAGAGCCTCTCAAGCCACTTGGCAACTAGCAGGGCCTCACCAGTCACCAAAAAACACCAAGCCTAATCATTTCGCCTTACGGCTTAGCTAGAAAGCCAGTACAAGAACCCTGGGTACAAATAATAATTGCAATCTTTATTGTTATTTAAGTATTTCTCCAAAAGATGGTGAAGAATCACCTCTTCCTAGCACCCCGGCTAGAATTGATACACCTTCAAGCAGAGGAGATGTTGCTAGTCCAGCAGCAATCAGATCCTGGACGATCCCACACATTACCACCGACCTAAGGAGGTGACAAATCCCCTACCCTGCTACAGCAAGGAAAGCAGAGTTATTCAAACTCCTCCATACATCAACGGACAACACGGAGGCAGGGGAAGGCCCAGCTACATCAACTCAGGTGACATCCAGGCTATGCTAGCCTCACTCATAAACTCATGAGCCAAAAAAATAAAAATAAAACATTTATGATAGACTGGCAATCTCGAGTTGGTCACCACAGCCCTCACAAGGCTGGGCCTCACGCTACTCTACAACCAGCACCAACCGAAACTCTGTTACCTGGTACAATCAATTCTTATGACACACAAGTCGTTAACCCTGCACGTATGATCCCAGCACATTGGGGAAGCAAGGCATATATATGTATCGGTGATGGTCAGATCCAGGGATTCCAGGTAAATCGGGAACTGACCATCCCTTGGTTGGGTTGGCATTTGGAATATGTAGAGATGTTTATTTGTGCAGGTACCCATACAGAAGGGAGTTTGTCCCAAACAAATGGACGAGCACTCTCAGGCTCCAGGTACCAGCACCTCTGAACTACCAAAGACCATTGATATGAGTAGTTGCATTGCATATAGACTGTTGCATATATGTTCAAATGGTTCAGGGCACATGACAAACCATGTGTCCCAATACAACTTACAAATAACGTACACACTAATGCATTTTCAACACTACTGACTCATCACCCTTCCAGACTTGTAGTAGATTTACTAAAGCTCTGGAGCTTCAAAGGGCTCCCATACAGGTATCATAAACACACCTTCAAGGAATATAGCATGCCCTCACTTACAGTCAGCACAACAAAACCATTGGCTGTAAACACACTCATAGCCAAGATTTGCAGAGGGGTCTTCCAATCTCCA
Source organism: Pelobates fuscus (assembly GCF_036172605.1). NCBI lineage: Eukaryota > Metazoa > Chordata > Amphibia > Anura > Pelobatidae > Pelobates > Pelobates fuscus. The sequence continues at coordinate 171,306,343 of NC_086323.1, forward strand.
CCATTTACAGCATGGCACCAAACACAAACACATTGGTATTGTCACAAGGAATCTTCCCTTAAACAAAGACTAACCATAGACTTATTGGCACCACACACACCTCCGCTACCCCAAGTCTCAACTCGCTCATACCCTCCGAGGAGTTTTCTTACTATACAACACCATTGATCTACCTTTACAGCTATCACTCAAGCATGGGTTGAAGCTTGGTTAAGTAAGACCAATATCATCAACGCAGTAAACGGCTACCATCTACCCTACACACTGGCACTTACATGGCATAAATTGGGTAATCCTTTCCCTGCTCATCTTTCGAGCTAGTAGATTAGCCTACTATCGATATTCGCAGATACTCTGTGCTGGTTATGATAACATATCCAGATGCCTTAGTCATACACTATCTAGAAGATATTTTTCACTAGAAGCCTCACGGCAGCTTAGTCTGGTTGACCACTTGGGCGTCCCAGTACCCCATAAGAAACAGAAGGCTCAGACACTATCATCACATTACTGGGCATATGACTTGAGTCGGCATCCATACACGCAAGTTACCAGAAGACAAATAGGGAACATTCTCAACTACATCATTCACTACCTCCTGCTTAGTACTTACAAATGCAAGGAACTACAATCCCTACCCGGTTCCTTAATTTTGCCATGCCAATCATACCACAAGACCACGCTTTCACATCCAGAGTACTTTCCCCTTTTTTCCACACTTCCAACATGACGATCAGAGGATGTCCCTAGACACCTCAGCAACAGCAGACCTGCACATGGGGGGAATTTCTTAACCACTTGGCATGGTAAAAGCATGTTCCTTCCAGGATTGTCTGACACTTCTCCAACCAGATGGTCAGATGCGGCATCTACCACGGGTTTGGCAGCGATCTACCGGGAACAATTGCTTTGGAGCTGTTGGCCATGGCATCCAGGTTTGGAATTTTTTCCACCACCTCAGCCCCTTTGGGAGATCTACCCCATTGTAGCAGCTGCTGTGGCATGGGGTAAGTCATGGTCAGGGTCATCAATCCGTTGTTACTCAGACAACTAGGCACATGTCATATCATCAACAAACACCACTACTCATCCATAAGGTCATGATATTTCTGGGGAACTCACTTGGTTGGCCACTTATCACATTTCACTTTCATGTACCAGACGGGGGTATACATCCCTGCCGACAATTGTCTCATTTATATTCCAGGCATGTTCATCATACGCTTCCTACAGCCGCCCATACAGTCACGGCCACTCTTTTGTTCCAGAGACAAAATCATGGATTAGACATACTCATGCAGCATAGCATGCACTATCCCATCTAGCACTTTCATCCCATACTTGTAGAACACATAACACAACGTTTTACCTGGCTTAAAGAATCTAATTGGAACACAACATAGCTCAACCTGTGTCATAACATTTCTCCTAGGTTTTGCTTCTTTTTGCCACCTTAAACTATCTCACACACCATTAATTATATATTTTACAGGCATTCAACAACACAGGATAACCTATGGCCAAAACTACCATAACTTCATGCTATCATACCAGACAAGAATATACTCAGAGGTTTTCAGGAATCCATTCCCCCACGATACTCTCAGAGATTACCAATAGCCATTCAACTTTTCATCCTTATCGGACCTATTAGATCTACAACCATTCAATTATACTACCAAGTTGGGCATTACCAGCCATGCACATTGCCTTTTATGCCTTTCTTGGGCCAGAGAATCCACTACCATCACCACCACTCAGACAGATCATTGTCTTCAATGATCTCACGTACGTAAACACATATATCATTACCTATTGGCTCTACCACATTCCGAAACGAGTCAACACGGACCAACAGTAGAGATAACATACTATCCTACCGACAACAAATGGTGTCCACTTTCGGTCCTAGATTCCTACCTTCAAAATTCTTCCAGGAATTAAATACTGTAATGCATTTAAGGAAATGTCTGGTTAATTTGTATATATTTGTTGACTGTATTAAATCTTTGATTATTCATTTTTGCCCTCTTTATTTACAGGCCTACCGTATCGTCGGTCTCGGCACACCACAACCGACTTGCTCCCTTTATATTATCCTACGCTTATGCTGGATCCTTACTCCATATACGGCTATTTGCCCCTTACACAAGTATTAAGGCCGTTTGGCCTGTATTTGTGGGAGGGGCTTAAATTAATTCACTCCCCTATATAAGGGACACCCCTTACCTGACTCATATCACTTGAGGTCAGCATCAGAATGACCCTCCCACCCACTCCTCATTTCAACACTTTCTCTTTTCTTTCCATTTACTTTTACTTTCTTACTCCTTGGTGGGCCCTCTTTATTTACAGGCCTACCGTATCGTCGGTCTCGGCACACCACAACCGACTTGCTCCCTTTATATTATCCTACGCTTATGCTGGATCCTTACTCCATATACGGCTATTTGCCCCTTACACAAATATATCATTATAAAAATAAATAATAATTAATTAAAAATATATTTACATTTAAAAAAAATAATTTTAAAAAATGTAAATAATTATATATATGTAATTTTATTCTAGCTGTATTTCGATATTAATATATATATATATATATATATATATATATATATATATATATATATATATAACTTTGTATATACAAAGAAATAAAATAATACGAAATATACATATGTTCATATACATAATTACATAAATAATTTCATAAATGTTCATATATATATATTTCAATTCTACGTGCATAATTATGTAAATTGTATACATAATTAAGTACATTTTATTGATTGCAGTTTGGGGGACCTGCCTGACAACCCAGGCTGAAAGTCCAGATAATTTAATTTGCTAGCACTATATTTAACCCTTTAACTTTACAAGACACCCTACTGTTTTACTCAGTAGCTTTGGCTGAACACAAATATTAATGTTTCAAAACAGTAAAACATATCACAGCTATGATATTGTCAGTGAATGTGACTTTGCATTTTTCACAGACAAACAGCACTTTCACTGATGATTGTCTTCAGCAAAGTCTCCTAAGTATAACAGTTCCCCCCCATGTACAGTTTTTATAGTGTTTTTGAAAGTTGCAGGGTCAATTATAAGGCCGTTTTTTTCACATTTGCCAAACTGGTTATGCTGCCTTTAAGAGCGTATGGTAACCCAGGAATAAGAATTACCCCCATGATGGCATACCATTTGCAAAAAAAAGACAACCCAAGGTATTGCAAATGATTGACTAAAAATTGACTAAATTTTTTGAATTTTTTAACACACAAACAAATATAAATGCTAACTTTGTCCAGTGTTTGTGACTAAGTGGCTACAAAAAAAGACTGGACATACCCCATATTGAATACCTGGGGTTGTCTACTTTAAAAAATATATTGTTTTTATGGGGGTAAATTACATTGGCTGGCTTCAAAAATTTCCCAAATAGGACATGGGTGCATGATGACCAGCTGTGAAATTCCAAGTTGGAAAACTGGAATGCGCACCCTCCAAATAAGGTATTTTAGCCCCCAGAGAACCCAATACACCTATACATGGGTGGTATCACTGTACTCAGGAGATGTTGCTGAACACATTTTGGGCTGTTCTTTGGTAGTAACCCTTAACGTTCTCAGTACATGTATTCTTAAATTGCTATGTGTGTCAAAAAATCACCAATTGTTTTTTGTTTTTTTTAATTTGGCATAAATTGGTGGTAAAATGGTTGCATCAAAAGAGTTTAATACCTTAGGTTGTCTTCTTTTAAAAAATTTATACATGTGAAGGCTTATTCAGGGATTCCTGACAGATATCAGTGTTACAATGTAACTTGCATTAATTAGCTAAGAACATGTTAACATTGGGAATTTCTAAACTCAGGACAACATTTTTAAGCTATTTATCACTGGTGTTTTTTGGCGGTTGTAGATGCGAAACAGAGTTTGGGGGTCAAAGTCTGAAAAGGTATGTTTTTTAAAATGTTTTCATCATATTTTATAATTTTGTTATAGTAAATTATATGATATGATGAAAATAATAGTATCTTTAGAAAGACCATTTAATGGCGAGAGAAAAACGGTATATAATATGTGTGGATACAGTAAATGAGTAAGAGGCAAATTACAGCTAAACACACACACCGCAGAAATCTAAAAACAGCCCTGGTCCTTAACGGTAAGAAAATTGAAAAACAGTCTGGTCACTAAGGGCTTAAATATAAAAAATGGAATTCTAGAGGCATACCTTTCAAATATGTCACTTTAGGTTCAAAAATAATCCTGTAAAGTGAATCACTTGTGGTTTGTAATTTGCTAGTGCATATATAAGCCTTAAAATATGTTCACACTTTCATTCATTATATGTATATTAAGTGTGCAAAAGCGTTAACCCCCCCCCCCCCTAAAATTTAAAAGTAAACCAGCATTAAAAAAGCAGAAACGGTGGAGATTCTTCACCTGAATATAATTCTAAAATGCTGTATAAGCGAGGCACTGTACAGTGAGGTATACCTGTACTAGTTGATTTTTGTAAATATGAGTGGTGGTTACTGGGTAAAAAAGTCAGCTAAAGGTAGCTATGTAAAACTAAACAAATGGCCCAGTAGCGGACGTGTATTATATTAAAGATAGGTCTATTACAGTGGGCACACAGAGCACACACATGGCATTATGCATTGATTAGAAGACTGTTCTTCGTTATGTTGTGTAGACCTCATTAATAGAATAAAGGGTTAATAGTTTTTGCATCTTTGCAACTTTATAATGTTCCTCTGGGCAAAGCTGATCTCTGGTAATATGCTCTGTTCTGGGGAATTTGGGTTACTTCAAGCTACGTTGCAGGAGTTCGGCCTTAGTCCTTGTCAAACATCTGCTTTCCAGATGTTAAAACTGCAATCTGGGGATATCGTGCAGATATTTGGTGACTGCTGCTTGGTCCATCCCCACCCATAGAGAGTAATTTGTTGTATGTGCGAATTTCGCTTCATGTCACACACCATGGAATAAAAGCTTTGTGCCCTGATATATTATATGTGATGTGTTGAAGGGAATTCTGAAATATAAAAATTGACTTAATCTTTGCAAGTGGGATAAACAAAAAATGGATAAAAAAAAATGTAAGAAAAATATCCATGCTATAATATATATATATATATATATATATATATATATATATATATATATATATATATATATATATATATATGTATATATATATATATTTACCAATAATTTGTCTAGCATAATGTAGAAACTGTATAGTATTGCCAATATGGTGGCACTTTCTGCAAATTGTTTTTTGGCAGGCACCAGTTAATGTACATTCTTCTGTTCTTTGTGTAGGTGATACAAATAGTTAATCATTAGCTTCAATAGGCATGGTAGAATTTTTCTATGAGAGAAGAAGATGTCGCACCTCTTCCAATGACAAAAAGAGGTAAACGATGAGAGAAAGAAACTGTCTTGAAGAAGGAGCATAGTGGAGTCAAAGAAAGAAAGGATCAACAGAGAAGAGGTCACACGAATGGTAGGATAGAGGAGAGAAGACAGGAATACAGAGAAAAAGGATAAAAGAGAACAGACATGAGATAAGTAAGATTAACAGTGGTAAAGTGGTAGAATGAAGGAAAACAGGTAGATCAGAAAACAAGGGTTTAGGTCGAAGGAGATGAATAGAGGATATAGGGATAACAGGGTAATATGAAAAAGGGAATGTCAAAGACAAGAGAGAAAGTTGGGGAGAAAGTAAAAGTATGATGATGTCTTTAAATTAAGAACCCAATATGCAGAGGTCCCGTCTAGGCCCTTACGATCTGCTGAAGACTTACGTCTATCTTCTGTCCGTACTCCCACCTCTAATGCTCGCCTTCAAAATTTCTAAAGGGCTACACCGTTCCTGTGGAACTCTCTTCCCTCCTCCGTTAGATGCTCACCCAGTCTCCACTCAAAAAATCGTTAAAAACCCACTTCTTCATAAAAGTGTATCAATTAAACTGTTAATATCTCCCAACTGATTCCTCTTCTGCAACTGTCACTAGTCTAATACTATCCTTACCTTTTTGTGTCACTTTACCCCACTCCCTCTAGCATGTAAGCTCATTGAGCAGGGCCCTCAACCCCTCTGTTCCTGTGTGTCCAACTTGTCTGGTTACAACTACATGTCTGTTCGTCCACCCATTGTAAAGCTCTGCGGAATTTGACGGTGCTCTATAAATATCATAATAATAATAATAATAATAATAATAATAATAATAATAATAATAATAATAATAATAATAAAAAAACCTGTATTCTATGATTGGCAAGTACAACCACAATGCTTTAAGGAAAACCTGTCATAAAAATAAAATAAAATCAACATACCTTAAATTGTCCCAAAATACACTGAATACATCATATTTCACAAAGATACAATATTTATTCTATGTAAAATATCTAGAGATACTCATCTCACCTCCAGCGGTGCTATCTACTAAGCTTCAGTATCGCCAACCTCTGGTCTGTTCTAAGTTCCTGCTGTTGTCTTTGTTTTGCCCTTCTAAGGGATACTTCCCCAAGCAGGGCAAACCTACAAAGCTATTGTGTTTCTATGGTTATTACAGCACATGTGCAGTGGTTGCTATGGCAAAGATTTGAGAAGTGGAAGAAATAGTTTTTTTTTTTAAATTGTTTTTTTTTTTTTCTCCCAATCTATATATTTACTAGGAGAACTGCTAGCACAATATACAGATGATATATCATGCACTTTCAATGTAGCATGATTGGTTTAGGGAATGACAAAAAAAGAAACATGGAGGTAAAAAATAGATAGATGTGTTTGAAGCTATCATAATCTGTTATATTTGTTAGCTTTTAGAGCCCCCACATGTCACCCATGGATGGGGGCTAAAGGGAAATATAGAATGCCTACCCCAGGGGTGCCCAAAAGGTAGATCCCCAGATGTTGTAGAACTACAACTACCATGATGCTTTGCATACCTTTGGAATACCTTTTGAATGGCAAAGCGTCATGTAAGCTGTAGTTTTAAAACATCTGGGGATCTACCTTTTGGGCACCCCTGGTCTACCCCATGGATATGTTTGTAGAGCCCTAATCCGCTGGCCAAATCTGGGACAAGAGTGGACAGTGTCAGCATTGTTTAACCCCTTAAGGACCAAACTTCTGGAATAAAAGGGAATCATGACATGTCACACATGTCATGTGTCCTTAAGGGGTTAATCTTAGGCCCCCACCCGGTCCTCTCATGTGTACCAGGGACCCTCCTGTATTTTGCAGAGCCCATTCACATGGCATGGGGCCTTTATTGCAATGTAGGCAGCCAGGACTGGTTTTTATTTGTGGTGATCAACCACTGGCTGTCTGGCAGGTTTTGTGCATCCCTTGCACTAGCCTGCCCTAGTCTGGAGGTTATGTTGACCCTCACAGGCATTCTGTCTTGTTTTATTTTTGTAACATTTTGATGGGACAGATGGCTGGCACTGCCTAGCCACCACATGGTTGACCGTTGCACCACTGAATGGCTTTAGTCAACCAGAATCGTGTTGTCTGGAACAATCACATGGACGAAATTTGGAAGAGCCAAAGAGTGTTTAAGATTGTTACACACAGAGCATGGCAAATGCCCTGCTATAGTTACCTCTTCTAATTCCATGTGATTCAGATTGTGATATTTGAAAAAAACAGTTTTTCATCATTTACTTCTACCCCTCGAGATTGAGAGCTTTATTGGAACAGATCCCCCACCATAACCAAAAATCTATTTGCAATAATCCAGATTGCAAACTAATCCTTGTGGAGGACCGCCTGGCACCCTGACTGAGTGCCTCCACCAATCGCTGCTTCCTAGTGCTTATTCAATACCACAAGCACCGCACCAGACGCCATCAGCACTGTAGTCCCCACTTCCAGCTTTACAGCTTGGCTGGGGTTTCATTGTCCTCCACCCACCCTGGACCCAAGACCACGATCCAGCTTACAGTGGGCAGACTTCTCCTCCAAGAGAGTGTAGCAATATGCCCTTAAAAGAGCAAGTGATTATAATCCCAGGAGTGTATAGTGATATAGTAAGACCCAGGGTAGATACAGCCATTTCCCCCACACATGAGATGAGACTCTATATTGAGGGTAAGCAGAAACTAATTTATTGGCAACCACAACTGGCCTTATATGCAGGTCCCCATGCAAGGGGCACTGCCCCCGTGTCAGGGTGGCGGTCCATGCCCGGGACCCAGACACTGTCCTGGCGGCGGTGCAATGTTGCCTGATGTTCAAAGTCGGAGTCACAGTGTGCAGGTGGATTAGCAGGGTCTGGTTCAGGGTAACCGCACGCCCCCTGGTGTTGAGCACCAGCGTTTGTGCGGCCACATACCAGAACCCTGATTCAGCTTATGCGGATCCCAGGAACTAGGAGCTAGGAAATAAGCAGACGTCCCAGGAGCTGAATAGGGAGGCTCTGCAGCATGAATGTATCTAGTACAGAAACAAGGCAAGGCTAGGATAGTCACCAAACATGAAAACAAGACAGAACTAGGAGAACCCAGAACCAGAGAAGGATAGGAAGCTAAACCCAGAGCATGTATACAATACATTAGGGAAACATAGACATAACATGGGCAGGACAGGACTGTACATGGACTGGGAATACAAACTAAAACAAGACAAGACATGATAGACAATGCATGATTGAATTTGATACAGTTCCACACAAAAGATTAGTGTTCAAACTCAAGGAAATCTGTCTAGATGAAAATGCTTGTTCTTGGGTAGAACATTGGCTTAAAAACAGAGTACAAAGAGTTGTCGTTAATGGTAAATTTTCAAGCTGGACAGAGGTGGCAAGTGGTGTCCCTCAGGGTTCTGTTCTGGGACCCATTCTATTTAACACCTTTATAAATTATCTTGAAGACAGCATTGAAAGTCATGTTTCAGTGTTTGCAGATGACACAAAACTTTGTAAAATAATAAAATGTGAGCAATATATTACTTTGCTGCAGAGGGATTTAGATAGACTGGAGGACTGGGCACTCAAATGGCAGATGAAATTTAATGTTGAAAAATGCAAACTTATGCACTTCGCCGTAAAGAATACACAAGCAACGTATACCCTTAATGGAAGCAAATTAGGGATAACAACACACGAAAAGGACTTGGGAATTGTTATAGACAACAAACTATGCAACAATGTGCAATGTCAATCAGCAGTGGCCAAGGCCAGTAAGGTATTGTCATGCATGAAAAAGGGCATTCATTCTCGGGACGAGAATATAATTTTGCCTTTTTATAAATCACTGGTAAGACCTCATATTAAACATGCTGTGCAATTTTGGGCACCTGTTCTAAAGAAGGATATTATGGCACTAGAAAAAGTGCAGAGGTGGGCTACAAAATGAATAAAAGCAATGGAACATATCCGCTATGAAGAAAGGTTAACAAATTTAAACCTATTTAGTTTAGAAAAACGTTGCCTGAGAGGGGCTATGATAACATTATACAAATATATTCGGGGCCAATACAAACCATTGTGTGGAAATCTATTCACAAACCAGACTTTACATGGGACACGAGGCCATGCGTTTAGACTGGAAGAAAGAAGATTTCGTCTAAGGCAAAGGAAAGTTTTTTTTACTGTAAGAACAATCAGGATGTGGAATTCTCTGCCTTAAGAAGTGGTTTTATCAGAGTCCATACAGATGTTCAAACAGCTACTAGATGCATACTTGCAAAAACAGAATATTCAAGGATATAATCTTTCAATGTAGGGTAATAACTGCTTGATCCAAGGATAAATCTGACTGCCATTCTGGGGTCAAGAAGGATTTTTTTTTCCTAGCTTGTTGCAAAATTGTGCTTCAAACTGGTTTTTTTTGCCTTCTTTTGGATCAACAGCAAAAAAACAAATGTGAGGAAGGCTGAACTTGATGGACGCAAGTCTCTTTTCAGCTATGTAACTATGTAACTATGTAACAAAACAAGAGGAGAAATAACCAAGTACTATATATGAAAATAATGGGGATTTAGTCACATTATATGATCATACACTGCATAAGCCTGCCAACAACGCCAATGTACCCCATATCTGGCAGGTCCTACTCTGCCTAATGCAAGCTAAACCAACCAAAGAAAACGCACATAGTACTTACCTGCAAGAAAGGGCAGAAGACTTGAGCAACTGCCTGCAGCAACACTGAAACAAAAGGAATGATGGAAAACAAACGGGTGTGGCAACATAAAACAAACATTTAAATGAAACCAAGAGATTGGGAAATCCAGGGACAGAATATAGGAATGAGCCCAGAAAGCCCAGCACAAAGAAAACCAGACATAGAATAGAAAACCAAAAAAACAAGAAAAACTAAACAAGAATAGTAAAAAGAGTACTGGATACCAGAAGCCATAGCCAGAATGATCCGCAGCTAGGAACAGGATGTGACACCCTGGACCTGAGAGTAGACTACAGTAAAAACATACACACAATTACATTGGCTCTTAGGTCTAGGACACTCCCACATAAAACAAGATAATCCCTCCTCTGTGCCTGGTAGATAATTGAGTCAAGCACTGTATTGAACTCAATTATCTCCAGGCACACAAAAATATACATTTTACAAAAACCCCAAAATACCATTAAACACACAAAACCCCCACAACTTACATCCCATGATAGCCCCGATCTGGGTGACCAACATATCCAGAAATTATCCAGATCGGTTGAGGGGTTCAGGATTTTCATGGAAGTCATAATTTTGACCGACCGTGCACATGGTCCTATGCCCAAAACAGTTCTATGAAATTGGTCGGTCAAGTTCGGTAGTCTTTTGCAGGTTTCCCTGAAGGGCCCATAGGCAAGCAAGCTCCTCCAGGAGCACGTGGCAGAGGCATTTCTGCCACAATCCTCTGTGAAACAAACTCTATATTCACAAATGAGGAAATAACTAAAATACAGACATATGGAGTAATATGTTAAGAGCAATTCAGGGGTAACACTCGAAAAGTGAAACGAGTAGCAGGAACATTCCATTGGTTTCCATGGTAATTGCATATTTAGAACCCTCAATCTATCATGTTCAATTTTAATGACAATAGTATTTAAGCGCGCTTTCTCAAAGTATGACATGCTGATCCCATCAGTACTCTGGGACATGATGGATGCAACAGTTTGTAACATGAAGTAAGACAAATGTAGTCAGTGGAGGCTGTCTGGCCATGTCATTTCAGATCACTTGACAGTGAGTCAGTCTGATATTCACTGTTGGAATAACAAAAGCTCTCAGAATTTAGAAGCAACCTGATCGCTTGTGTTTTGGGGAGCCTTGGGCTATTTAAGTAGAGAACATGGATACAGATGAATGAATCAAGAACAAGATTTTAACAATAAAAGTAGCAAGTGCTAAAGGTGAAAACCATTCTTAAGAAAAAAAATTCTGCTTTTTTTTTCCTATTACCGTAACATGGTTTTACTTTATTCAGTACTGCTCACAAATCTGTCGTTAACTGTGTTTAAATCATTCATGAGCTAACCAATAAAATATGATTTTAGAAGCCTCTGCACTAATATTTTAAGCATTCTCATAGTTTTTCTGTAATTATATATAGATGGGGCTAATCAATACACAGCATGTTTATGTCAAAATACAAGAGTTTAAAAAATCCTCAAATAATAGTGAATATGCTACTAGGCATCTGATATTTTTTAGTTTCTCAATAGAAAGCTATATTCTCTTTTTTGGGAATCAATGTTGTTATTTTACAATGCATACAGAGCCTGGTGGGATGTGGGACTTTTATTTACAATATTAAAGGGCCATTGTAATCACTATAACTATATCATCTCTTTGAATTGGTGATAGTACCTGGAGTCCCCTGACACTGTCCCTCCATACCGTTTTAGAGCAGTTTTAACTTTAATGCTAAATAAGGCTGCCTTTGATTTACGTACGTGAAATCCAATTATGCCAGAGAGAAATAGCTGTCTGATAGTAGTTATTAACTTGTTTTTAAAACGCTAATTCAAGGGTGTAGTACATGGGAAATGTTTTTGCATGACATCATAAATATGAAGTGGTTTAAAAAGTCCTTACATTATCATTAACATATTTTCAGAGCGATTTGATTGTTTATATAACAATGCTAATTATACCATCCTGATAAATTTATCTAAGCTTATGTGAATGAGAATGCAGTCCATAATCATTTACGAGCCCTTGGTTGGACTTCATTTCCTTAGATGTTTGCAGAACAGCTGTTTAACTACATTTCCCAACAAATAATGGAGTCCCAACACCATTAACTTTTAAATGAGATTTGATTCCACCAGAGTGGACCAAGTGGTTGAAGAAGACTGAAAGGAATCCTCGGAGGTCTACACCCAAACATAATGTTCAGGGTGTTGGTTCTCCTGATGTGTGTACATTTCCATTCCCAATAATGTCAGTAAGTTTTTTGGAAGAACATCATGGGAATTAAAGCCCACGTATATCTCCACTGCCTTTAATTGTTGGAATTACATTTGCATAACGACTACAGTTTTCTGTAGGTTTTATTGTAGAACACAATTATAAGGATTCAAACTGTATTTGAATGGTTTGACTTCTTCGGTGCTATCCGTCTCCTGTACCAATGATGGGGAAGTTGCGAAGCAGTTCAAAACAGTGTGACTCTACCCTTTGTGCAAAGTTGGGAACGGAACTTACACCTCAACCTCCCCGACTTGCATGGGAGAGACTATTCTCTACCCACAAAAAATTGACCCTGTGCTCCTCCCATATATAATTAAGCAAGAAAATTTTATATAGGTGGTACTTAGTACCGACGAGACTACACCGCATGCATCCCACAATATCTGATCGCTGCTGGAGGTGTCAAGATGCCAAAGGCGATATGCTCCACATTTGGTTGAGCTGTCCACAACTATCAAAATTTTGGAAAGACGTAACACATCTAGTGGCATCAGTAATGGGCCTGAAACTCCCAGACACCCCGGAGATCTACCCCCTACACAAATATCCCCCCAAAATTGTGGCGACTATGGCATATCTCATCTATCACATTACCATAGCTGCATTAACATTAATTAGTAGGAAATGGCGCGCCAAGGAAGTCCCAGCAATACAGGACTGTATCCACTTAATAGAACAAAACAAAACCTACGAATGCGCAGCAAGACAGGCGGCTAATCAAAAAAAAAAAAATATGGAAGATAGCCTGGGAGCGCTGGAATATGGCCATGGAGAGTCATAAATCACATGCAAAAAGTCCCTAAGCCCTTGAAGAGTCGACAGCCGTGCTCATATAAATACACATGTGAGTGACTAACACACCAAAGGTTGCCATACTACTACTAATGTTATAACTAATAACTACAGTACCAATTAGGATCACTGCATAAAGGAAATACATAACGCACACTTGCGCCAAACTAGTAGCTACAGATTAACCTAAGGATGTACAACAAATCCCCCAGGGAACCCCCTTACCCCCCTTCCCCCCTCTCCTGTTTCCCCCTTCACTGTTTGTTCTATGCAAAAAGACTTCACAACACGTGCTGACATCTAAGCGTGAAAACAATTGTAACCCACATACTGCACTTATATATGTAAAGCTTACTGCAACATGTCATGCATGTCTGTGAATAAAAAACTATTCAATAAAAAGAAAAAAAACTGTGTGACTCCCTACAATGGGGGGGGGGGGGGGGGGGGGGAAGGGGAGGATGCCTCAGGCACCATAATCACTACAGTTCTGTAGTTGCTATGGTGGTTGTAGTCTTCCTTTAAAGACACATTTTTGTGAGTTGTATTTCAGCGAAGTTGGATTTTTATGATAATATGCAGTTTTATATTTATTTTGATTTTGAAGACCAGTTCCTCAGAAATGTAGGTTTCAAATATGCATTTCCTTTGTCAGTTCTCCACAATACCCAGTTAGTGAATAAAACAAATTATATTTCTGTAAATGCTATTTGGTGAATTTCGCCTCTTGACTTTGCTACCTTTTATCTTTTGACTGTTTCTGCTTTTCAAAGATGCCAATTTGCTTAGCGAATTAGTGAATTACTATGCACCTTTAATGTCATCTCTTCTGGTCTGATTTCACCTCAGCTACAACCCTCTGTGAATACAAGTCAAGATACTTGTCTGGGATTATCTGAACACTTGACACATACCTATGTAACAAAATATATTGAAGACAGTTTAAGGCTTTTAAACTGAACTACTTGATAAATGATATACTAATCATAACAACTGAAAGATGATTGTTTCTTGTTATTTCTGGATTCCAACAATAACAGAGCTGAGGTCATTAAGCTGCTATCAGACTGAAAATCATCTATTCTGTTCAATTCGGACCCCTGTCTGATATTTTTAACAGGATATCATCTGTTACAAATTATTTGAGTGCGTGAATAGTCCCTGGAATAAAAAAAAACCTTGTGATACAGAAATTCATTGTGCTTATAATACTGATCCATGTAATGAGACCTCTTTATCCTTGCAATTACTCACCTCATCCATACAAGGGGTCAAAACAGTCCATAAACCGAGTATACCCAATATGGACATTAAAGGGTTACTTTAACCATCGTAACCACTGCAGCCTGCTGTAGTGTTATGATGAGAGTAATCCTAGTCTGCTCTGAGGGTACGTTTACAACATCCGGCTTCTGCAGACCCGATCCTGCCGCACATTCATTGGCTGAGTGTGTCAGCTGACCACTCTCTGCAAATGAATGAGTGTGTGTGTATAGAAATATGCACAGAATTAACATTTCCAACCTGCAACGCTAGTTCTGGGCTAGCAAATGATGCTCCAATGACACTACTGGAAGTAGAGCTACACCTCAGTAAGTTGAGGGGTTAAACTCTTTATGTTCAGAGTTTTAAAGTGAAACACTGCACATACAGACTCCAGACACCATGCCCACATCAAATCACTGAAGTGGTCATGGTGCTTGGAGTAACCCTTTAAGTCCATCTGATCCACATAATGAGCTTGCTTGGTCTGAAAATTGGGCACACCTGCTCTGTACAATATTCTCTCATATCTCTACAAGACCACATGACTTGCAGAAAGAGACCAAGATATCTATACTTGACCTCACAAGATCAATGCCACAAGGAAAGCTTACTCAATCCATGTTATCCAAACACTCAGTCTATACCATAGACAGCTAATCAATCAATGAGACAGTTTAATGTGTACATTAACTGCAAAAGCAAGTTATAAGAGCTTCCAAATCACACACAGAAGAGAAAATAGCACAGTCAGTAAAAAAGGGGGACAAAACCTTTTTTAGATACATAAATGAGAAAAGAAAAGTAAAACAAGGATTAGTTAGATTAAAAACAAAAGAAGGAAGGTATGTAGATGAGGATAAAGGTCTAGCTGACTGCCTCAATGAATATTTTTGTTCGGTATTTACAGATGAAAATGAAGGAAAGGGACCTCAGTTAAGAAAAAGGATAAATGAGTCATTTATTACACGTGAGTTTACAGAGGAAGAGGTTCTATTTCAACTGTCAAAAGTAAAGACAAATAAGTCAATGGGACCTGATGGAATACACCCAAAGCTATTAAAAGAGCTAAGTGGTGTACTAGCAAAACCATTAACAGATTTATTTAACCAATCATTGATAACAGGAGTAGTCCCAGAAGATTGGAAGTTAGCGAATGTTGTGCCCATTCACAAGAAAGGTAATAGGGAGGAGTCGGGCAACTATAGGCCAGTAAGCCTAACTTCAGTAGTGGGGAAAGTGATGGAAACCATGTTAAAGGATAGGATTGTTGAACATCTAAAAACACATGGATTTCAAGATCAGAGACAACATGGGTTTACTTCAGGGAGATCATGCCAAACTAATCTTATTGATTTTTTTGATTGGGTAACTAAAATTATAGATCAGGGTGGTGCAGTAGACATTGCTTACCTCGATTTCAGTAAGGCTTTTGACACTGTTGCACATAGAAGGCTTATCAACAAACTACAATCTTTGAGTTTGGATTCCAATATTGTTGAATGGGTAAGGCAGTGGCTGAGTGACAGGCAACAGAGGGTTGTAGTCAATGGAGTATATTCGAAGCTTGGGCTTGTCACCAGTGGGGTACCTCAGGGATCTGTACTTGGACCCATTCTCTTTAATATTTTTATTAGTGATATTGCAGAAGGTCTTGATGGTAAGGTGTGTCTTTTTGCGGATGATACTAAGATATGTAACAGGGTTGATGTTCCAGGAGGGATAAGCCAAATGGAAAAGGATTTAGGTAAACTAGAAAAATGGTCAGAGTTGTGGCAACTGACATTTAATGTGGATAAGTGCAAGATAATGCATCTTGGACGTAAAAACCCAAGGGCAGAGTACAGAATATTTGATAGAGTCCTAACCTCAACATCTGAGGAAAGGGATTTAGGGGTGATTATTTCTGATGACTTAAAGGTAGGCAGACAATGTAATAGAGCAGCAGGAAATGCTAGCAGAATGCTTGGTTGTATAGGGAGAGGTATTAGCAGTAGAAAGAGGGAAGTGCTCATGCCATTGTACAGAACACTGGTGAGACCTCACTTGGAGTACTGTACACAGTACTGGAGACCCTATCTTCAGAAGGATATTGATACCTTAGAGAGAGTTCAAAGAAGGGCTACTAAACTGGTTCATGGATTGCAGGATAAAACTTACCAGGAAAGGTTAAAGGATCTTAACATGTATAGCATGGAGGAAAGACGAGACAGGGGGGATATGATAGAAACATTTAAATACATAAAGGGAATCAACACAGTAAAGGAGGAGACTATATTTAAAAGAAGAAAAACTACCACAACAAGAGGACATAGTCTTAAATTAGAGGGACAAAGGTTTAAAAATAATATCAGGAAGTATTACTTTACTGAGAGGGTAGTGGATGCATGGAATAGCCTTCCAGCTGAAGTGGTAGAGGTTAACACAGTAAAGGAGTTTAAGCATGCGTGGGATAGGCATAAGGCTATCCTAACTATAAGATAAGGCCAGGGACTAATGAAAGTATTTAGAAAACTGGGCAGACTAGATGGGCCGAATGGTTCTTATCTGCCGTCACATTCTATGTTTCTATGTTTCTATATATTCTGTACAATTAGATCACCTGAGCTCTACAATGAGACTAGTCTGTACAAGTAACCACCCTTTCCATTCATACTGTGGTGTAGTTCGTTCATGCACAGTCATTGTATAGACAATCTGATTCGTACAATGAGATTACCTTATTAATAATGAATCCATCTAGTATATACAATAAAGCCAACCAAGGGACCCACTTGGCTAGCTGATCATTTTAGATGGGGATACATTCTATCTGGGAGGATTTAGAGGTGATGTTGAAGTCTATAGTCTGAACTAATTGTTAATTTGTTTATATATGGAAAATGTTTCCATTCAATCAAGATGTGCACAGTGAAACAGAGGGAATGAAAACAATTCCTATGAGAGCTTTTTGGATAGCCAAGCTGTCACTGGGTCGTACCCCAACTTACAGGAAATGTCGAATCCCACAAACAGAGGTTATACTATAAATGTATTACCAGGCCTTAGAGTGGACAGACGTAATGTTAATAAGGAGAGACTTACTATAAGCACTAAACATGTATCAAGTCAGAAACCACGCTAGGGCAATGAATAAAGGCCCAAATTAGCATTATGTAGGCTAACACGTGTTCTGATTGGTCTACATCATCTCTGCGACTCGATTGAATAGATGACATGGTGAATTTAAGGGCGGGCGTGATATCACAATATTTAAATTATAAAAGCACACGCCAATACAGCAGGCAGCATCCAAGGGAAGAAGTGGTCTTAACACATTTGTCAAATGTGAACCAGGAGGAGGAGAAATTTGCCGGTGCCAATTGGTAAGTATATGCATTCCCTGTCCAGGTTGCGCAAGCATTAGGCTAGCACGGTCTGACTAGGGGAGCAATGCAGGTGCCTGGAGCAGGTAAGTGTGTTAAACAAACATACCATGATAAGGGTATATCCAAACCACCTGCTTTAGGGCAAATTCTTCTTCACTGAATATCTATTGCTTGTTTAATTTTCTTAACTGTTCAAAAGATGGGAGGTCTGTTCGAATTTAATAATGGAGATTTCACCTACAGTAGACAAATAAGAACAATAAACATACGAATTTCTCTAAAGATGTTGTTTTATCATATTCAGAAGAGTTTTTTGTTTGTTTTTTAAAAGCCTGGATACTTTTTTAGAAATCTAGTACAATTAAGGATATAATAGTTGATTTCTATGGTAACAAGGAGAAATGAGACTGCCGTGTTGGTACCGAGAAGGATTTTATGTTTTGTGGAACAACTAGAAATTGCTTCAGATTGTGTGTTTTGTATCTTTGTTTTCCAAGTGCCAATGGATGACACTTCTCCATCTAAGTTAGATCTGATTCTGAAGAAGATTTTTGAAAAAGGTCTGAATGCATTTTTTGGGGGAAAAAATTATATTCAAGGATATAGTGTAAATCCAAGTGAAAACCAATTGCACTTTTGGAGCATAGATGCATTTTTTTGTGTGTAACTATTGTAAATCTCTTCAGATTGAGTTTATACTCTTTTAGGATCTATAGAGATAAGAAAAGTTAAACTTGGTGGATTTTAGGCTTTTTCCGAGATTTATTATTATCTAAGTTATATTAAACATTTAGGATTAGAGATGTCCCGAACAGTTCGCCGGGAACTGTTCGCCGGCGAACATAGCTTGTTTGCGGTCGCAGCGGCGGGCGAACATATGCAATGTTCGGTCCGACCCCTATTCGTCATCATTGAGTAAACTTTGACCCTGTACCTCACAGTCAGCAGACACATTCCAGCCAATCAGCAGCAGACCCTCCCTCCCAGACCCTCGCACCTCCATGACGATTAGGGGGCGGCCCGAACATCGCATATGTTCGCCCGCCATGGCGACCGCGAACAAGCTATGTTCGCCGGCGAACAGTTCCTGGCGAACTGTTCGGGACATCTCTATTTAGGATGTATCATTACTTAAGAAGTAACATTTTCCAAAAGGAACATAATTTTAAGGAAATCTTACAGGGATTATTGTGAACTTGCAATGCATTGTGTGCCACTGATAAAGTTAGTTATTAGTCATTTCATTTTAGGTTAG
The DNA here is from genome assembly GCF_036172605.1 of Pelobates fuscus. Classification (NCBI taxonomy): domain Eukaryota; kingdom Metazoa; phylum Chordata; class Amphibia; order Anura; family Pelobatidae; genus Pelobates; species Pelobates fuscus. The sequence continues at coordinate 171,325,470 of NC_086323.1, forward strand.
GGAGGAAGTAATTTAACTCAGAGCTAAATCTGTGTGAGGTCTCTCCAACCACCCTTCGATGATTTAATTCTTCTGCAAAATCTCCTTACTGTAGATGGGAGAATTTTAATGTTGTTATAAAATGCTTCAATAAACTAATGAGTTTATTGAAGCATTTTCATACAGTAACTCACTGCCGAACAATTCTCTTTCTCATAAAGTGAAATATATTTATTCAGACCGCAAGGACGCTTCTGAGGACGAAAAAGAGAAATTTTCGTACAGGTTTCTTTGACTTCAAGGAGCAAATATTTCTTTTACACACATTTTCTTGTCTGTGGTATTCGTTTGGAAGCAAAAAAAGTCAATATTTTATTTGAGGAAGGTATGATTTTGACGGCTGCAAAAACTATTAAGGGTATTCAGTGCCCTGCATTTTCAATAAAATGCTTGTGGCTTATAGCTTCTTGCTTGAAATAATATTATTTTACTAAGCTAAATATACAAACTACAGTATCTGTGTGTCTATTTTAAAAAGACCTAAAACCGTAAACTGGCATCCAAACGTTTACAGTACCGAAAGTCAGTCTTAAATGAACACCCCTTCAAAAGTTTGCATTGCCTGCGGGGAAATCTGCACTTTCTACCAAAATAACTGCAAACAGCAAAGGCTGGGATCCTTCACACATGGGCCCTCTGAATGGCTTCTTATATTCAGGAGATTTTCTGTACAGGCAGCAAAAATAATTTTACTATATCCTCTTTTCAGCAAAAGTGCCTTTATTGTTGTAAAAGAGCTATTCATACAATCCAGCCTATGTTAGATCGAGTATCATGTGAATTTAAAATGGTAACATGTTCACTGTGGGGTAAATATACTTAAATAACTAAAACGAAGCCTTAAAAGGTATACGATAAAAACATTAAAATTGGATTTTGCTACTTTGGTAATGCTAAAATCATATTTAGGCAATTTGATGTTTAGCCCTTCCAATGTTTTCCATCAGCTTCAGATGACTAAGTTTAATAACATTAAAGGGACATTCTTAGCTCCAAAATCACTACAACAGGCTTTAGTGATTATAGTGCAGTGAGCCTTCTGGTGCCATCCACTGGTAATTTGTTAAACTGTTTATGAATAATTTGGCACATACCTTGGTACTTCAGGTGCCTTTTGCCCTTCTGGTTTTAGTTGGTTTGATAAAACAGACATTTATACTTCCGTATTATCATACCAACTCATAGATGGTTCAAACAGTATTCATTGAGTTAGAGATGGCTCTTACCCAATGAATACTGTGTGAGCTGGCAAGATAACGTGGAAGTATAACGTTTCTCTTCTTCAGACAGGTTCGGGATGACTGGATGGACCACAGGTGTCAAATACAGCAAGGTAACAGTCAAATAATTCGTAAACAATATGATAAATGAAGGGTGAACAGTGCTGGGGGACTAAAGATAACATGCACACTAGTCCATGGTTTATATTAGGTTTTCCAAAGGGGATAGTGAAATTATAACTTTCACTAGCGGCATCCCTTGAGGATGTAAGATAATGCTGTGGGAACGGCGAGAGGGGACATACTCACCAGTCATGATGATCTTTGAGAGCATTAGTTATGGAATTTTTGTCAAATGGTTAAATGTTTCATAGATGACACAGAAGAAAAATTTTATTTGGCCAAAATGTTTTTCCAAGAATGAAATTTCGTTTGAGGCTCCCGACACTGGTTCATGTGATGGTCTGGCTCATCTGAATAAAAGGTTTGAAAATGGGCTAATCAGTGTACTAAATAATATATACATAAAAAAAAATATTTTGTACATATTTTGCTGTACATCGATAGGGCCGTTTTCCAGTTATATGGTTCACTGATCAACTGAGAAAAAGTTACCATTTAAAGGAAAAACAGAAAATCGATATATGTAAATCTATATTCACATATTTTTGAAATATATAATATATAAATATAGAGTTTTTTACTGCTCCTACTTTTTCCTTTATATTGATCACTTCTACTTGAACGGTAAATAATTTTAATATTAAGTTGTTGTCCCCTAGCCATGAATCATCATTTTCCCCAGCAATCATCTCTCTTTTTTTTTTAAGCCAAGGGTAGAACAACAAATGACGAGGCAAACAATCATGCCTGTTCAATGCACTAGTGGTTATACATCCAAACTGCACTTTGCATATACGGAATTCAACCAAACCACCATCGTCCTAAATTCAGACAAACTGCAACTTAGACAAAACCAAATGCAAAAGTTTAATGTTTAGCATGGTTTACTGTTCAAGCAAAATGAAAGAACATAAGTTAAAGAGCTTGATTATCATCTCCATAATACTAACATTTCAACACAAAGATAAATTACATAGACTAATTTCTATTAATTATGTGCTATATATTGTGTCTGATAACTGTTGTATTATTTTTTTTTTGTCAGTTTAGAATGTTATATTTTTTGGGTGAGAATATATATCCCGGACTATGATCAATGCATGAAGCCATATTGCTTGGAAAAATTATGATTGATGTGATATTACATATATATATATATATATATGATTCTTTCTTTTTAAGCATCCTAACTCATAATTACTATGAGAGCATGTTCTATACCCCATTACTGTTATCCTCCTCCTATTTGAGTTCCCTATTTGCTCTCTTTTCTTTACTTACTTTGTGGAGCATGACACCTTCAACTGAAGAATGGGGCTTTAATGGACACTGTAGGCATTGCAACCATTTCACCTAGTTGATTTGGTTATAGTACCTGGAGTCCCCGGCACAGTCCCTCCATTCAACATTAAACTATTTTCAATAATAAAGGGCCACCTACAGCCACTATAGCTCACTGAAGTGGTTAGAGTACTTGATGCTTATTGGTCTATGCTCTGTCGTGATTCTTACTACTCAAGACTGCGTTCATCTACTTAAGTGTACTTTTAATGTTATTGACCCATCTTTGTTTGACAATTCTGATCTCTGGGACCCTTGATCTTGGCTTGTCTTATTGTTCTGTCGTTAGTCTGTTTGCCTTGAGTTGAGCTTGTCTCAGACTCTTCTTTAATTGCTTCCATTAAAATCCTCCTATTGTAGGATGGCATAGCATTGCCCTAACTTTGTGAAAAGGTTAAAGCTCAAAGCTCAACTGAAAGGCCAAATCTTTAATGAGGCAAGAAATGGTAATCTAATGAATTATTACAAATTAATTAACCCTGAATATAGCACCCACTGGTTGTGCAACAGCACTATGCTGAACTATTTATGTATGTTTTAATACAATATTCGGGAAGGAGTTTTCTGAATGTGCAAAAAATAGATATCTAGACAGCATGATTAACAGTTGAATACACAGATGTTTTCCTATTTTAGTGTAAGAGCTTCTCGGGGGCCAGTGAAGTCTGGTCTACAGGAGCAGGCAGTGCCCCCCAGTTTTTGTTGTAAAGTAAACAATCTATTGTGTTTGCATTGTAAGCACTACTAATAAATGTGTGTTAGAAAAAAAAAACATGTGTCTGTATGATTATAGTTACAGTTCTGTTCTCCCCTTTTTTGATTGTCAGAGAGCCAAATGGTTTTGAATAGGGTGCGGCATCCGATGGGGATTTGTGGGTAAAGCCCAACAAGTCGGGGTGGGGGACAGCGCCCCACCATCTTTAAACTTTACCAGTTGCTACTGCAGGAGAGTGCTCCACTTGCTAAATTTGTTTGCTGAAAACAGGCAGAACGAAAGGTAGATCCAAAACAAAACTATACAAAATTGCTATAAAAGCACATGTAACTCCAAAAGGCCAGAGACACGCCAATACAAAAATCAATCAATCTTTGTTCAAGATAAATGCATGTGTCGTTTAGTTGAACAATCAACTTGTGAACCTTTGTATATGGATACTAAATTACCGATCCCAATTACCTACACATCATACGTAATTGAACACACCTGTTACTTGTTATCAAGTAGGCCTAGATCACCCATATATGGGAAACACCCAGCTCAACATAATTGATATGTCATTATAGCTATGATGAAGATAGACAGACCGCATGCTTCAGTAGGAGAAAATGGGCATGATATCCCAATGCCTCCACGGAGAGCAAGTAGGATCAGTGGAGATAAACTTAAGGGCAATTTGGATTCACTCACAGAAGAACAGCTGTTAGGCGCATATTGGCTAATTAGGGCTCAGCTTATAGGGCTCAATGTCAAACATATATGTTCCTGACATGATTAAAATGCTCTGCTCAATGCATGTACGAGCATCTGGTTGCTCTCTGAGCATACAGGGCATTGTTAAAATACACCAATATATTTTGTCTTGGTGAAGAAAGGTATAATGGTGTCCAATCCATCTTGGAAGAAGAACTGTAACTGAATGTTATGTTTGTGATTCTGTTTTAAAGAGGCATTTTAAATGTTAGAACCCTTGTAGGGGTGCAAACACGAAATAACATTTTAAATGTTAGAAAACACAAAATTAAATCAACATAATAAGCAAAAGTAAGACCATATAGTCAGGATACACATTGATCAGACAATCCAAGCTATATTACAATCTGATAATAAATACCAAAATAATAATCTGTTTTGTTTTGTGATCAAGATACATAACTGTTATCATTCATAGAATGATGTAGGAAAAACCAAACTACTGTGGGTATGTACAATAAGGCACAAATCAAGCAGAAGTGTAAGCCACGGTACACTATTTATTATGAGAAACTAATATCATATGTTGACTAATCTCTTGAAATGTTCATTATGAAAATCGCATTGCATTATGTTCAAATGTTGTTGCATAATGTTTTTTCAAACAGAATATATAGCCACATTATATATAAAATGATGTAATATTTAAATTCATGATGGGTACCATGGGTCTGTCCCAGGTAGAGTCATTTCATTTGACATCATTCAAAACAAAATTTTCAGACGTTAAATGACAATAATGTTACAGCCATTACGTTGAAGCAACTGCTATTATATTAAATAAACATGTAAAAAATTAACACATTTATAGATAAACGTGAATACATTTAATAAAAAAGATTAAAATATTATATGAAGAGGTTCTGTATATTCACAAATGTTTCCGCAAGTAAATGCCTATTTTATTCTGTATGTAGGGCCGCCTCCCTGGGCTGTCAATTAGCCAGCTGAAATATTCTCTTCCTGGCTGACAATATATGCTAAATGCATCATTTTCATCCAGTGTCTGCACACACAGGACGCTAACCCCGACATCTTGGACATCCTGCCCATGGCTGAGTCAATGACACACATAGTGTCAAACCTTCTGCTGGGAGTGCTAGAAGTAGCCAGCTCTTGCTGGACTACAGTTCAAATCATGCTCAGTGAGAATCTGGCTGAGGCTGGTGGGAATTTATATATATAATTATTTATATATTATATATATGGTATGGAATAGTGAGGCAACCATTTGTTAAACAGCTTATATGGAATATAATTCTATCAGCCTCATCCAGTGGTTGGATGAGTTTGATAAGAATTTTAGTCTAAATTAGCTTTCATTTTTAATAATGGACATGAAAATGAATAGCAAGGGGGCGGGGCCTGGCCGCAGAGCAGTGAAGACGTGTGACCCCAGAGCTCCTGCATTAAGCTACATTAAAACTATAAATCCACGGATTTAAAAGCGACTAATCGGGCCACGAAGGCCAGCAATAGACCGGGGACATAAAGCGGAACAAAATGATACCCCACAAGCGCCATTACTGGCAGCACTCAAAGATCTGGCGTCCGGGGCCTACTCACATGGCGAGTGCGGGAGAGACGGCCGCTCTCCTGCCGCCACAACCAACTACCTCGGCGACCAGGAGCCCGCATTCCCCCCCCTATGGACCGGCGGGGGTCATCCCGGTCCAATCCCTACAGGGCCACGGGATCCAACAAGCCTCCGTTATAGCTACCAACCCACAGCCGGAGGCCAAGATGGCGGATGCCGACCAGGCCCTAGGGCTACAACCCGCCCAGACTCAACAACTGCGGCTGACTAACACGGACAACATAGCAGCGGCCTTCGACCGTTTCTGGACGAGATGGCAGGCCTTAACGACACAGCCCCGAACAACAATACAGGCCGCCCAAATGCCCACCAACTTACCTGCACATGGCCCGGCACTAAAACGCACAGCCAAGCCACCAACCAGAGTGCGACAGCAGGGGGCAAAGAGGGCTCAGCCCAGGCCTCAAAGCCGCACATCGCTTACCCGACATCATCAGCCCGAGCACCGCCGGGTTCGGAGATCACCTCCCCACAGCACGCTACTACACAAATTAAAAAGGAAACACACCCGACGGACTTATACACGGCCGTCGGCAGAAGTCGCAAGGAAGGCATATCGGCGCATCACCCGCCTATGGCGCTACTCAGCCGTAACCAGCCTCCAGAAGGACTTTGCCTCCACATCAGAGTCACTGATCCGCACAACAGCTAGGGGAGCAGGAACGCTGACACGCCGCCGACGGAATCCCCCCGTCACCCGAGGCACTCACAGGAGTCTGGGAAGCAACGGTGGAGACCACCCACAGCTCTTGACCCGCGGAATTGGAGACCTGAACTGTTACACGCACCTGGACTGTACCCAACACCCGATAGGTATTGGCTGAACTGCTATGGGCACCCGGCAGGCATAACAGCCATCACGCTGCCATGGGGTTAAATGCCTGCTTCCTGCACTGATCCCACATCTCACAGCAAGATGCAACTTAACACTCAACACCTGAAGCCCACCTGCATTCGATCACTTGTAACAATATATTGACAATATAGTCTTTCTATCGTTAGCACAGATAGACCAAACACAGTTAAACACAATAAGCGACTAATCTCTAACAGTACCCTAACTTATGTTTTGCAATGCACCAGCTGTTCAGCGACTACTGCCTGATTTCTTTTTTTAATATTTTTTTTTTTTAAAAATGTTTTATTGCTAGCACAGTTAGATCAACTATGTCCCTATATTCTTGAAGCGATATACCTTACCCCAGCTTGCATGTTACTCTAGAAAATGATCTAGCCTGTTCACATAACTAGTAACACTTGACCAATTTCATGTTTGTCATTGCATATATATTGTTTTAAACTGTTGACAACACCAAATGTGCCAAGACAATCTCATAAGACCTAGCTTGAATGTCACTATATGTTTTAATAGTGTTAATAGTTTTAATAGCTCTAGTCTGTCTTATATAGTTTGTTATCTTCATAAAAAACAAAAACTGCGCTGTTTAACCTGTCACGATTTGAAATGTATATGAATCCGCTTGCAGCAGCTGTCGTGGCGCTGCACGCTTGCTGTCATTCCATGCGCAAATAAAATAAAGAATTTAAAAAAAAGAAAATGAATAGCAAAAAACTGCACTTTTGATAATTTTTTTAATACAAATCTCGAAATATGAATCAAACTAGCAATCTCTATGAGAAGCATTTAATTGGAAAATATCAAGCACTAAAAGTACTGGAAAAATGGGGCGGAATCACAGTTGCAGACGCCAGTACTGCAAGTAATGATATAAATGTTTTTAGGGCTTAGGCATATTTGTGCACATTTTAGTACATGCATAATTTCTTTGATAAGATTAATTATATGCATTAAAAATATGTATGCATTTCAGGATTTTAACTTTCCCTTTAAGCAATCTGCACAAGTCTGCAATTTACAATTTTCACGTGGGACCATTGCATCTGAGCTGTCCTATTAAAATCATCTTACATCTGTCCCAAATAATGCACAATTTGTTTCTTGGATTTGTAGACATTCCATCTCTGTGACGATGTTTGCACTTCTCCAAAGGATTAGATGGTAGAATGTGGCACAGATATTGTAGGAGTAGGACAAGGATACGACATGGCAACATGTTATGGCCATGTTGCCTGGCTTGGAAGAACAAATTCTGTCTGACTCTAAACCAAAAGAAACCTAACGATGGGAACATTCAACTAATCCTACCTAACCATAACCCCAACTAGCTATCCTATCCTAACCCCATATAACCCTGGAGTAGAGCTTTAGGCTTAGAAATTGTTGTGATAGAGTCACAGTTATCATATTGTCTTCACATTGTCTTTACATTGATTCACACAGCCAACATGAAAAAATGGGTTCATTTTCAATCAGATGTGATAGTCCAGTGTGTTTACTTTAGAAGTTATCTCCTGCTCTGTTAAATGAACTTTAATCACACACAGTAGGCTATTATCAGAGCAGTAGACAATACATTCTATATTAAACAGACTACGCAATAAAGGAAGTTCAAACATTAGATCTCTCTATACAGGAAATGTGTAGGGAGTCTGTGTAGGTCACATGCAGGGGAGATGGTGGATAAACAAAGTAATGTAACTCGTAAATGGCAGGTCCTATAGACTGTAAGCTCATTTGAGCAGGGTCCTCTTCAACCCATCGTTCCTGTAAGTTTTCTTGTAATTGTCCTATTTATAGTTAAATCCCCCTTCTCATAATATTGTAAAGCGCTACAGAATCTGTTGGCGCTATAAAAATGGCAATAATAATAATAATTATGCGATTAGACTGCAGGGACATAATTAGTTGATTTGGTGATTACAGTGTCCATTTAATACATAGAATATGCATAGCTGCACAAATATGCATTGTAAAGAATTGAAAGTCTCAGGCCCATAGCCTTGACCAACTGTGTAAGAAAATGAGCTATATTAAAAATATGGAGGAACTTACTGCAAAACTGAATGATGCTCTACAATATAAGAACATTTGACTTAATTGGTTGCACTACACCCCCCCCCCCCCCCCCCCCCCCGGGATGTTACTTTAAAGAAGCCTACTCTCTCCCTCTTAACTTTTTTGTAATTTATTTATTTCTATATAAAATTCACACCACCTTTTTTTCCTTCATCTGTCTTTGTTTTATATATATTTTATCTTAGTGGTGAGTTAAGATCTAACCATTTACAATAATAAAACAGAATAGAAAAAATAGGGTGAATATCTTCCATATATGAGTATGTATGCATACATTTATCAGTATCTCAATTCTTTAATATCCTCTCCAATTTTCTAGTTGCTTGCAAATTATTATTATTATTATTACCCTTATTTTCTACTCTGTACACTGCTTTATAATTCTGAAATGCATTTTTGGCCCTGTAATTCTATTTATATTTACTAAGTTGATAATTGTTTAAAAAAGAGCTCACAATATTCTGAATCTGAATGGAGGTCCAAATTGACTCTTAAAAGATTAACCTGCCCCAAAACAATGGCAATAAGATGTCTTGAATAGTGTTAATGTTGGGACATCCAGCTGGTTCTGAAGATAATTGTCCAAACAAATCCAACACTTTATACTTCTTATCATGTAATCTAGCATTACAGAACATGCTCTACAGTGCTTTAGGACTATAACAGTGGCCGTTTTAGTAACCTTGGAATAATATCTGTGTGCATGGTCTTTGTTTGTTCTGCGTACTGTTGATATTTTATGTCATAGGCTTTGAGCTGTTTGTTTTCTTACATTTTTTCCCCTCACTTTTTTGTAGATATGATTACACTGCAAACAAGTCTCTTTTACAGTCTACCAAATCCCATCACTTCATCCATTTCTGCTATATCATATTCTCCTATTTCATCTATTGCTTGCTTACCCTCTATATGACATATGTTTTTATTAAGTCTATAGGACAAAACACTTAAAATCAATGGGGTATTTCACTGGTGTGTATTTATAACGTTTATAACGTTTTGGTGTTTTGCCCTAGTGTTTATATGCCACATTGTACTTTTAATATTGACTTTTTTAAAATACAGAACTGGTTTTGAGTCATAGAAGAATCCAAGGATTTTTCTATTTTTGCATTGAGGTTTGGATTATAAAGGTCTAGCTGCAACCACTGTGGACCCTGGACTTCACAACTTTGGCAACTTACCTAGGGCCTGTTGTTGTCTTCCCCGGAACTAGAAGAACCTGCAAGGAGCTTCTGTTAGCTCCACTGAGTTAAACCATGATATACCTGGCCAGGTAATTGGACCGTTGTTACAGTATATACAGGTCATTAAAATTAACACTGGCTGACATTCTCGCACTCTCAGCCACTCTCAGCCAATGAGTGTGGATGAGCATGGCTTGGATGAACTCAGTGGCTGAGAGCTTAAAGAGACTGACTACTAACCCTGGAAGAAAGCCAGGGTACTCGTAGCACCATAACCAGTATGCAGGATGGGCCTACCTTTAGGACATCAACCGTGTGATAATCTGTTGAAACCCTTGGATGGATATGATTCCATGTGCATTTAGTGGCCTATACTGAGGAGGCAAGTTGAAGTTATATATTCTCACTGACTCCATAAAAAAACAGGTGAACATGAGCCTCTACCTAAGGCCTAGAATGTTGAGGGTTCCTTCCTACTGTTTACAAACTTTCAAAACAAGATAATTCTAAATGATTATGTAAAAATGAATGAAACGTGCAAGAATGTAATTTTCTAGTCAATTTACAAGAACAGGCTACATTTAACAATTACCAAGTTGTAATGGTAAATCCCAAATAATAGAGTAAAGGAAGCATCTACAAACCTTGAAATAGTTTCAGTGCACACACAGATGCCTTAATTGGCTATTCAAAGCAAACATCACAATAAACATTTTAAACACAATAAAAAAGTCCAATACAAAACACAATAAAATCTGTTTATTGGACAATTATTGCAAGTAAACAGTTGCTTCCTGGAATATATCAACGTATATGTGATTTCAAGCAGAATGAACAGCTTTCCTCCAGTAATTAGATGGAAAATGTAACTCTCATATTCAGTCATCTGGTAATCAAAGAGTTAGTGAGAGCTTCAGATTTTTAAAGTTTTCTTCTCTTGTATGAAGCACAAGCAAGATCCCCATTAAATGAGTTGATTAATCAAGCATAATAAAACCATTTTAGATTGGTAATTATTTTTTAACTACTTGTGAAAGTTAATAAAGCACTAGAAAGTTTTACTATAGTGAGTGTATGTTTTCAAAAGTCTTATTTATATTTATATATAAAGTAACCTCGTCACTGGTTCTTGGAGGGCCTGTTTGCCAGCCTCCTCCCTCAGGACTATGGACCATGCAAAAAGGCTCATAAAAGACCTTGTTTGTGCCTTTTTTTTTTGCTATTCTGTTCGGTAGATTGCATTCCCCTCCTATTTTAACATTGTCCCCTTCGACTACCAAAGAACCACATGAACCACGGACCTACCGGGAACTTGTTAACAAATTTTTACAACTTGGAATGGTTCTCACCGCAGTGTTCTAATTGTTCGTCTGGGTGGCCGCAATTCCTATGAACAACCACGAGGTGGCGGCCATCTTGTTCTCATGAACGCAGGCAGCGGTGTTTGGGAATGAATCTCATGGAACTAAAATCTGACACAGAAACTCCTGAACACCGCTGGACTTCCATCATCGCCTGCATTCGGTTCTATACAAGTTAGAAGGGCTCTGTTCAGTGAAATTGTTCATCTGAATGAGGGGAACAAGCTCCAGGGTAAGAACATTGACTATATTCAGTTGTTTTTTCATTTTTAAACTACCGAACTAGACCGACACAAGCCCTGATTCTCTGGAACTATTTTGGGCATGGTACCATGCTTGTGGTCGGTCAAATAAATGACTTCCAGGAAATTCCTGAATCCCTGAACTGATCTGGGTGATTTTCGGATATGTTGGTCACCCAGATCAGGGCAATCAGAAGATGTAATGCGTTTGTGGGGGGTTTGTATGTTTCAAAGGTTTTAAATGTGTGTTTTGTGTTTGGAGACAATTGAGTTTAGTATAGTGCTTGACTCAATTATCTCACATGTACAGAGGAGGGATTAATTAATATGTGTGGGAGTGTCCTGGATCTGAGAGCCAATGTAATTGTGTATTTGTTTATACTGTGGTTTACTCTCAGGTCCGGGGGGAGTGCCCCTTGCATGGGGACTTGCATAAAAGGCCAGTTGTGGCTGCCATTAAACGAGTTCCTGTTACCCTCAACATAGAGCCTCGTCTCATGTGTGGGGGAAACGGCTGTATCTACCCTGGGGATTGCTATATCACTATACTCCTCTGGGTTATAATCACTTGCTCTTGTAAGAGCAGCCTGCTACACTCTCTTGGAGGAGAGGTCTACCCACTGGTAGCTGGATCCTGGTCTTGGGTCCAGTGTGGGTGGAGGACAGCGAGACCCCAACCAAGCTACAAGGTTGAAAGTGGGGACTACAGTGCTGATGGTGTCTATGGAGTGCTTGGAGTACTCGGTGAGCACTAGTAGCAGCGATTGGCAGAGGCACCCAGTCGGAGTGCCAGGCGGTCCGTCACAATATTCACTACCTGATAACTATTTAACTCACACAGGCCCTATGACATAACACATAATCTAAATTTTCCAAATTCTCACAGCTTAGTACATCTTGTTCAGCGATATAATACATATGTTGCCTTATTTTAAAAAAGTTTTTTTTTCCTTTTCAAGTCTTGTATTGAAAGTTTTAACTATAATAAAATTACCAAGCAATAATAATGATAATAATATCAAACAACAAGGAAAATGGGAAAATATGCAACTACTGTTCATCGAATACTATTTAAAAATGACAAATTACAAATAATTTAAAGAAATTGTATAATAATTTTAAATGTACCATTGGTAGTGGCTTATTTAGCACAGAATGCAGTGCAAAGTGAATTAACAATAAAAATATGTAACAATGTCTAATTTTAGGCCCCTTCCCGATGCCCTCAGTTGTGCTAGGATCCCTCCTGTATCTTGCAGGACCTATCCTATTTTAGTGGCTCTCATTCATTTTACATGTAGAAGCATTTTGATTAACTTATTTCTCTTTAATGATCTATATTTAGATTAATTTATTTACTTTTTTAAGTAGATTAATGGAATACTCTGTTCTGAACATGACCCCCACTTTTATTTACATAGTGTTTTTATGTAATTTGTGCATATCCCATAACCCTATGTGCAGCATATCATTTATTTAAAATATGAGTTATAAAATGTTAAATAAGTTACCGGTAAATGAGTTAAATAAAATGTTGAATTGTAGTGAATTTAAATCTAAATTGCAAAACTTAGACTAATAGTTCTTTTTTTTTATTATTTCACTGCAATTCTGTCTTTAATGAATAACTCACTGTAAATAATTGACAATAAAGACATAGAAAGATAAATAAATCCTACAACTTTGATATATATACTCCAACAGGAGCACTAACCACTGAACTATCTCACTGCTAGAATTTATAGTAGTACCAAATAGACAAATAATCTCACCACAAATGTGATTTCCTCAGTTCCTAAAGAATAATATACCGGTATTATTAGGAAATGCCATCTCACTTAGATTTCAGCTCATGCAACTGAACAATCTCATAATACAATTTTATTACAGGGTATTGCTGGCGAAAAATGCCAATAGTGATTACCTTTAAACTGGTAATGGGTGTAAGATTGAATATATATCTGTGGAAGCTCCTGTTCTTTAAAGAACTGAAATTAGTGTCTGAAATAGAACAGGGTGATTACAATTAATAAAGGAGTAGCATTTCGAAATGCTTACAGATGTATGGCAAATACAACCCTTCCAAAATGCTCCGGGGAGACAGCTATTCAGGAGACAGAGGGCCCTGTGCACGTAAAATAATGCTTTAGGTTATGACAAACCACAAGGCTGCAGCAACAGAATTTTTGTAAAGTAACTTTTTCATTTCTTAAACAATTGATGGAAATGATCAATCCTTATTTTTACTGACACCATCTGGGTTCTTTGCGAATTAAATCAGAATGCCGAATTGAAGAAAAATAACGTAATAAGTTGGGACTATAGAGAATTTTTCCAGTTCAGCGATTTTTCGCCTCAGTTTTACCATCCAGTTTTAATTTATGAAAACGAGCAATTTACAGGATTATTCATACAAGTGACAACTCAAGGGGAACGCAAAATGAATTTCAAATTTAAGGTTTAAAACATTGTTATTTACTAAAGTGGGAATTCAAAGTGGATTCAAATTGGATTTTAAATTTAAGACCACCACAGGCCGACTTGGAGAAATTTTCAGTTTTGAAAAAAATTAGCTGTTGTGAACTGAAAACCAAATAGCAACATTCAGGCCAGGGGTGCCCAAAAGGTAGATCCCCAGATGTTGTAGAACTACAACTCTCATGATGCTTTGCATGCCTTTAGAATGGCAAAACATCATAGATGCTGTAGTTTTAAAGCATCTGGGGACCTACTTCTTGGGCATCCCTGATTTAGGCTAATGCAGGTTAGATATCAATTAGTAATTAACCCCTTAAGACCGCAGCCAAATGTACAAGTTGTGATCAAAACAAAACGTAAACAAAACCTGGCATTTGCGCTATATGTCTGTCCAACCGTAATTCACCTCTTTCATATTAAATGCACCCCCCCTTATTATATATCATTTTATTCAGGGGAAACAGAGCTTTCATTTAATATCAAAGATTTAGGAATGGAACATAATTTAATATGAAAAAATGGGAGAAAATAAGAATTTTTAAAACGTGACATTTTAACTGTGAATGTCAAAATACTGTTTGCTTTTACTGCAATAAAATACACATATTTGTATTCAGCAAAGTCTCACGTGTAAAACAGTACCCCCTATGTACAGGTTTTATGGTGTTTTGGGAAGTTACAGGGTCAAATATTGCACATTACATATTTTAGTTTTTTCACATTGAAATTCACCAGATTGGTTACGTTGCCTTTGAGACCATATGGTAGCCCAGGAATAAGAATTACCCCCATGATGGCATACCATTTGCAAAAGTTGACAACCCAAGGTATTGTAAATGGAGTATGTCCAGTCTTTTTTAGTAGCCACTCGGTCACAAACACTGGCCAAAGTTAGTGTTAATATTTGAAAATGCAAAAAACGAATTTGAAAGCAAATTTTGGCCAGTGTTTGTGACTAAGTGGCTATTAAAAAAACTGAACATACCCTATTTGCAATACCCTGGGTTGTCTACTATTGCAAATGGTATGCCATCATGGGGGTAATTTTGGGGGTAATTTTGGCGGAACGTGATCTATGGCTATAAATCTTAGAGTAGGGAGTCTATGGTTGGCTTGAAGAAAATGCTTGGCGACAGGTTTGTCTGATTTCTGGTCTCGGAAGGCTGTGTTGATGGTGGATCTATGGCCTCTAATCCGATCTCGGAGGGTTAGGTCCGTTTTCCCCACGTATGAGAGACCACAGGGACAAGTGATTAGATAGATCACATGGTCTGTAGTGCAGCCTTCCGAGACCAGAAATCAGACAAACCTGTCGCCAAGCATTTTCTTCAAGCCAACCATAGACTCCCTACTCTAAGATTTATAGCCATAGATCACGTTCCGCCAAATCCCAGAGGAGGAGATAGATCTAAAGCACTACTCCAACGTGAAACTTATTGGATACACCGACTGGATACAGTCACCCCCAAGGGACTGAACGAATATATTACTTTCTCTATGTTCTGTTGAATTTGGATGTAAAGATCTGTATCTAACTAGTAATACTAGAGTTCATTTTGATCTTCTCAGTAATGACTTGCTGTTAAGTACTTTGAACATACAGTATAGTCAGTGAAGTCTCATTTTTTGATATTTGATATAGTACAACAGATTCTGACTAATTAGATTTTCCTACAGTATTCTATTGAAGAATTTACTCTGTCTACTTTGTTTTTAATATGATATTATGAGATGCACGTTATTTTATGTTTTCACTTGGTCAGCATTTTTCTCTACACGTTTTGGTGTCATTTGATACATATAGCACTAGTTGCACCCATATCCAGTAAGGTTTGAAGTTTTATAATCACTCATTCACTTCATTAATCTAAAGTGCTCTCCTTTGGCATATTTCCGTGCACTTGTTCATATGGTAGTATCACACTATCATGTAGACGCCTTTTTCAAAGGAACACATATCGCATACACGGTCTAGACTGATATATGTTTCGTCTGGTCACTAAGGTCACATGATTGCATTGTGTATACTCCATTCCATAGCAACCACGTTGCACGCACTGACGCACGTTAGGGAAACCACGTGGGTCTCCGGGACACTTCCGGGTTTGAACGGGCGGCCGCACACACTATTGGTGAGTCAATTATTTCCACTTGTATTTATATGTTGTTTGTGTCACTTGCAAATTGTTCTTGATAAAGACCCTGAGGGGTCGAAACGTCGAAACAGATGATGTAAGCGTTTTTTATAGTAATAAATTCACGATTGAAAAGTCCTTTCTGAGTGCTCCACTTTATCGTTTGATATATATATATATATACTTAGATCATATATATACACATATTTTAAACTGTTTTAAACTGTTATATTTATTTTTTTCAGACAGCAGGGGGAGTACCTGTCATTACAGCTACTCCCCCTGCTGGCATTGCCTTCTATGCCGTCCATGTGATCACGGGGTCCTTGCAAGGACCTCGCGATCACATGGCCCAGGGGGGCCGAAGAGGACCGAGGGGGACTCCCTGGGCTCCCAGGTAAGTCCCCCATACCGCGATTGCCAGTGTGGGATTGCCGGCGACCGGGTAAGTACATAAGATCGCAGGGCGTTCTATGCCGCCCTGCGGCGTTTAGAGCCACCAAAATGGGGACGGCATAGAACGCCCTGCGGTCTTAAGGGGTTAAAGACAAATTAGTATAACACTTTGAGAATGGACAAATAAACGTTGGATTGTTTAACAAAAGCATCCATTCAAGTAGAAGACCAGGCTCTTCTAAAAAAAAAAATAGGAAAATGGAAGTGCAGATAAGGGATCTCTTTTTTAGTGCCATTTCTGATGTAAGGTATGTTTAAAAGCTGTACTGATATTGAGAAAACCTTTACTAAAGTAATGGAACGCGAAGAAACATACAATCACACAAATCAGAAAGAACCATATGGGACAATGTGTATTCTCATTCACGGACAGCAAACCTTCTACTATCTTGATCTTAATGAATGTAATAAGGATATGGAATTCTCTGTCTGAAGAGGTGATTTTCTCAGAGTCCATACAGATGTTTAAACTGCAATTGTTTAAATACTTCCAAAAACATAACATACAGGGATATCATTTCTTATTAGTGGGGTAATAGCTGCTTGATCCAAGGAGACATCTGACTGCCATTTTGGGGTCAAGAAGGATTTTTTTCCTAGTTTGTTGCAAAATTGGAAGCGCTACAGACTAGGTGTTTTGCCTTCTTTTGGATCAACAGTAAAAACATATGTGAGGAAGGCTGAACTTGATGGACGCAAGTCTCTTTTCAGCTATGTAACTATGTAACTATGTAATTCTGATACAGATACCTGGAGGTCAATACAGCACGTATTAAATGTTATAAAGCGACTTATGCATAAAACAATAAACTAAATATAGTATTAGCTGGTACTGTTTGGCAAATTGACCATATATATGTTTCTATGCCCAGTATGTAATGCGTCAAAGATTAAATATGGTTACGGAACTCCGTAACATGATACATATGTGGAAGTGTACATATTCTGTGTAAAGCACTTTTGTTAAATTGGGTTTTTACTAATATTTTTTTTTATATTCTTTATTTTAGTAGTGCATAGTTTAACATTCACATGTATGTAGACATTTCATAAAGTACAACAGCAATTGCAAAAGGTAGAGACTTGACATGAAATGTTGGATAAACTGCACATTTTTGGTAATAAGAGGAAACATAAAATACACAGTTCTCTCAAATGAAGCAAAATGAGGAAGACAAACTATAACTTAGAACTGTATAGAGATACATGATGCTAAATACTGGGACCACTGGGTCTTGTGATATTAACTATGCCATGAAAGAGCATTTGGGGAACTATGAGCAAGTATAGCAGTGGAGGCACTGTAGGCAACGATCCAGAGGTAAGCTGCCCGACTGCAAGCTATACTGTCCAGTCAGCCTATGCCTAGGGGCGGTAAGTCGCTTTTTCCGCTGCCATCAGCTATCTCTTTTGGGGCCCCCCAGTCATTACAAGCTTGTGTGCAGTATATTGCCATTACCCACTGGGCGACTGCAGGACACCAAGCGGTAGCTTGCTTTCGGCGGATCTTGTGAAGCTGGTATAGCGGGTATAGGAAAGGCAGGATGCGTTGTGGGAGTGCATGCTTGTATGCCCGACATCGGATCTTGGAGGTGCGAGTGTAGGGCCGGAGGCGAAGTGCGGACCCCAAACGAGGCTGTCTCCTGCGTCCTCCTCTCCGTGGAACCCTTCGTTGAGCACGTGGGGGAGGCCCACTCAGGCGACGCGGCCCAGCACAGTGGACCCGATGTGCATCAGGTCGGCTTATAAGCTTGGGGGTAAGTTCCCTTTCGGCAAGTTTAGCCCAGAAGGCAGCACAGATGCGGTCAAAATTTAGGAGCAGAGAGTCCGTCGGTGAGGGTGACCGCGGGAACGTGTCTCCGGCTATAGGGCTCATCTTGGTAGATAGGTCTCAACCCTGTGGTTCAGCTGCAAGCTGTGTGTCAGCGTGATCCCAGCACCAGTGGGGACCGGGATAACCCCCACCGGTCCAAAGGGGGGGGAACAGGACCCTGCGCAAGCGGTTTCAATTCAAGGCTGGGGATCGGCCGTCTCCCTCACCTCTTGTGTGATTGTAGGCCGCAGGAGAGTCGAGCATGGGCACAGAATCGCCTGTTACGGGTAGAGTAGTCGCGGAGAGGCTCTAGGGGGACTCCTCAAGATTGTCTGCAGGATTTTCCCCCAGATATAGTGTAGTTTTCGTCAGTTTTAGTGCTGAGTAGGTTAATATATTGAGGAGCTCCAGCACCATGCGACCGTCCTGATCGGCTGTCAGGCCCCGCCCCGGATTGGTGACTTTATATTTAATCAATAAGTTGACTCAACAACCCAGGTCCATCTGTGATGGTGGAATAAAAATCACATCAAGAAAATTCCCTGTTGTTGTTGAGTCTGCTTACTGCGTAAACATATTGACTGGGGATAGAGGTTAACCCATGACTTGGTACCCATCTGGCACCCTGAGAGAGAGACCAGAAAGTGCAATTCTTCTTTCAGGCTTAATTACTAGTGAGCATTGTCGAGAATTTAAAGTGAATTTCAAAGGTAATGTCAAGGTAGCAAATTGGGAGCATAGCTGGCTTGGAGAGGTTTTCCAGCTAGTGCAGTATTTTAGCCTTACATTTTACATTCATTATGAATTTCCAACAATTCGCACTAACGTTTCTAACTCTAATTGTATTTTAACCCCTTAACGACCGCTGACGGTTCAGGACCGTCAGCGGTAAAACGTGCGTTTGGACCGCTGACGGTCCTGAACCGTCATAACGGTTTTGGGCTACTTACCTGATCGCCGTCGGTCCCACGGCGGCGATCAGTGCTCCACCCGGTCCAGGGGGGTTGCCTGTCTGCCCAGGCAGTCCCCCTTCGGCAGATCAGGACCCCACGGCCATGTGATCACTCGATCACATGACCGCAATAGGGGTCTGTGTATCTGCCTGCAGGGGGACTGTCTGTGCTGACAGGCAGTCTCCCTGCAAGTGAAAAATCCAAAATAAAGTGTAAAAAAAAAAATCTGTGTAAAAAAAAAAAAAATATGTGTATATATATGCTATATATACATGTATTATATCTATATATACCTATATATAATATATGTATATATATCATATATATAATGTCACACTAAGTGTATTTTTATATTTATATATACGTATATAATTATAAAAATACACTTATATTTAAATTACACACGAATATATACAATATATATAATAACTATATATATGGTATATATATATTATTATAAAATACAAATAATATGTTAATAAAAAGAAATAACAAAAAATTAAAATAATTTTTAATAATTAAAAAAAAATTATATATATATATTCAGTTTTATTCTAACAGTATTTTGATATTGATATATATATATTTATATCAAAATATACTTAGAATGTAATGATATATATATCTATGTATAAATAAATAAATAAAAATAATACGAAATATACATATGTCCACATACATAATTACATAAATAATTTCATAAATATACACGTAGACGTCAAATATATAAATATGTATATATATTAAAATTCTACGTGCATATTTATGTAATATTTTTACCTAATTAAGTAATTTTAATGATTGCAATTTGAGGGACCTGCCTGCCAACCCAGGCCAAAAGTCCAGATAATTTAATTTGCTAGCACTGTGTTTAACCCTGTAACTTTCTATGACACCCTAAATCCTGTACATGGGGGTACTGTTTTACTCGGGAGACTTCGCTGAACACAAATATTAGTGTTTCAAAACAGTAAAACATATCACAGCGATGATATTGTCAGTGAAAGTGAAGTTTTTTGCATTTTTCACACACAAACAGCTCTTTCACTGAGGATATTATTGCTGTGATATATTTTACTGTTCTGATACACTAATATTTGTGTTCAGCGAAGTCTCCTGAGTATAACAGTACCCCACATGTAGAGGTTTTATAGTGTTTGTGAAAGTTACAGGGTCAAATATAAGGCTTGATTTTACTTTTTTTTTTTTTATTGAAATTTGTCAGATTGGTTAGGTTGCCTTTGAGAGCGTATGGTAGCCAAGGAATGAGAATTAGCCCCATGATGGCATACCATTTGCGAAAGAAGACAACCCAAGGTATTGCAAATGGGGTATGTTCAGCTTTTTTTAGTAGCCACTTAGTCACAAACACCGGCCAAAGTTAGCGTTTTTTGCATTTTTAACACACAAACAAATATAAATGCTAACTTTGGCCAGTGTTTGTGACTAGGTGGCTACTAAAAAAAACTGGACATACCCCATTTTGAATACCCTGGGTTGTCTACTTTAAAAAATATGTACATGTTAGGTGTGTTTCGGGGATTTATGACAGATAACGGTGTAACAATGTCACTATTGATACATTTAAAATATATATATATTGAAACAGCAATTTCCTACTTGTATTTATAGGCCTATAACTTGCAAAAAAAAGCAATAAAGCATGTAAACACTGGGTGTTTTTAAACTCGGGACAAAATTTTGAATCTATTTAGCAGTTTTTTTCATTAGCTTTTGTAGATAAGTAAAAGATTTTTCAAGTAAAAGTCCAAAAACATGTTTTTTTTTTTATTTTTCACCATATTTTATTATTTTTTTTAAATACAATATATGACATAATATATATACTGGTATGTAAAGAAAGCCCTTCTTGTCGTGAAAAAAACAGTATATAACGTGTATGGGAACCGTAAATGAGAGAGCGGAAAATTACAGCTAAACACAAACACCACAAAAGTGTTAAAACTGCTCTGGTCCTTAACGTACAAACATCGCAAAAACAGGCCGGTCCTGAAGGGGTTAATGAATCAGTGTCAAATTCCCTGATCTTCTTGAGACTCATGAGATTGAATTATTTAAGTCTTTGTAAAAATACATAAGCATGTGCAGGAGAGAGATTCTTCAATATACATATATATATAATTATCGTTGGTAGGGTATAGCGGAATTTCTACAGGTGGGCCACAAACTGATTTCTTTTAGATTGCCTGTGAGTTAGGGTATAGGGATCTCCTTTCTCTTAAAGGGACACTATATTTACCTGAACAACTACAGCTTAATGTCGTTGTTCTGGTGAGTATAATAATTATATGCAGGCATTTTAATGCAAACACTGCCTTTTCAGAGAAAATGCAGTGTTTACATTGCCCCTAGGGACACCTCCAAGTAGCCACTCCTCAGATGGCCACTGGAGGTGCTTCCTGGCTCAGTGCTGCACAGTAGGCAGAATTTTCCTCATAGAGATGCATTGATTCAAAGCAGCTCTATGAGGAGGTGCTGGTTGGCCAACAGTGTTTGGGCCCGCCCCTTTCTGATTTTAGCCCATGGGAAATATTTTTTTTTGCGATGGGAAAGCATTGTATTGGCTAAAAATTGGCAATTCTGATGATGTCACCAAGGTGGCAGGGCCAGTGCCGGCGGACCAGCACGGCACTTGAAATAAGGTGAGTTTTTCATGCTTTTAAGGGGCATAAGGGGGGGGGGGCACCTTAATGGTGGGTTTTGCCCTATAGGGTCAGGAATACATGTTTGTTTTCCTGATCCAATAGTGTTCCTTTAATATATAGACCCAAATCTGATGATTTTTATATGGTAAATTCCTTGGGGTGGAGAAAACCAAAGTAAGCTATATAAATATTGCTCTTTTGATAACAATAATTTATGCCCTGTGAAAGTTCTTGATCAACACTGCTACACCCTCAGAGATAGTTCCAGTAATACATCTCTTCTGCCTCAGCATTTATTTTGTATGTTTTGATACTCTTTGTAAAACTAAGTTTTGACCCTTCCCTCTTTTCAGGACATTTGTTTAGAATTGGTGAAGCTTCCACTGCGTCTAGCAAGAATGTCCCAGTACATAACATTAACAGATGAGAATGTTGGAAGTCATCAACTTATAATAGATATATCAGCCTGCAAAGGAGTTTAGACAATCATTTCAGGATCTGACTATGTAATTTTGTCAATTTGTAATATAGTTTTGCATCTTTAAATATTTTTGCTCTCTTAATTTACAGGCTTACCCGTTGATCTCAGCACACCACAACAGACTTTTACACTATATCACAGGGTCTTTGTCCTGACTACAAATCATAAGGCGACAGCCTGGAGCTGTGGGAGGGGTTACCTGGCTATTTAAACCCAGGCTACTTCCTCCTCTGGGCTGCTGCTTAGTTTGTCCCACTGCCCTCTCATTCGTATTATTTGAATTACCTTGGTGGGCCCTCACACTACAACCAACTTTTACACTATATCTCTGCTTTTGTCCACTACAACAAATATATATGTATATATTGACTATTTATATAATATTCTGGCCTCAATGTAATATTTTTTTACACTTTTTAAATTATGCAATATTTTTGGATAAACCTTAACAATCATAATTTTTTTCAAAATATTAAAATATCAAAATAAATATCATATATAATATTGACATATAAAAAAATATATTAATATGTTTATATGTTGGTACATTGTTTATATATTATAGATATGATTATATTTAATATTTTTGAATACACTTTTAAAATGAATTCCTATTTTGAAAAATGTGTTAAAATATTAACCGAAGTTTATCGAAAATATTAAATCATTTCAAAAGTTTGTCCAAAAATATTAACTCAAGGTCATAGTAAAAAAAAATGTGTTTAAAATTCCTCGAGTCCTTTTACTTCTTTGGTGAATATGTACATTGCCACACATTGCAGATATGCGTCTGGGTATTATATGTATTATACAACCCTAAAGCCCTGTAATACAAAGCTGCATAATGGTAAAGTGTGTATGGTAGTGAAAACAATTGTGTCTTTGGGCCCTGGAGATTGTCGTAAACCACTTGATCCTTGGTTTTGTAACTTGTTGCCAAAATCCCTCAATTGTTTTTCCCTAATACAAGGCTTGCTATTATATATTCTACTTATACATATATTGGCAGAATATGGTAGGGAATAAACTGAGGGATATAGATTGTGTATATATTGTTTTATAATCTTTACCATCATCATTCTGTAATTGATTTTTTTTTATTATTTATTAAATTAAATTTAAAAAAAATAAACTATCACTATAAAAATGAATGCTGACATTAAAAGTACATTGAGAAAATACTTTTAAAAACACATAAAAAACTGATTTTAAGTTTGTTTTCTTTTGTTGCTAATTATTTGGTAGTGATGGAGCTAAAGGGGAACAGTTACTTCCCAAGATTTTAATATTATGCTTACTTATCTCTGCATTTAACAAACATGTCTTCGTGTATTCGTGTATTCGTGAGGTGTGAAAAAATAAAATAAAAACTACTGTAGAAACTCATACGTGTTTATTCTACAACTGAGTGCGCCCATATTAACTCCCTGTCCATCATTGTAATAAGTTTTGTCCTTTGCACCTGGGAACAAGCAGATAATGTTTCTATTCCTTCCTACATTTGACTGGCCTTGCCTTGTATGAACTGGATGATGAATTTAATCTAAATTTAATACAAAAGGGAGCATCTCATGAAATGTTAACACAACATATAGCTGATTTTCAGTGTTTTTTTCTACGATGTCTTAGGAGTAGGCAACGTTCAGCACTCCAGATGTTGTGAACTACATCTCCCACAATGCTCTCACAGGCATAATGCTGGCAATGCATCAGGGGAGATGTAGTCCAGAACATCTGGAGTGACGAAGGTTGGCTACCCCTGAGAGACGCAGGGAATCCTGAGGATGGATGAAAGGCATACAATCATATGTTTTACTGTTTAAGAAAGACGAACAAAACAAAACACATTTTAAAGGAGTTCACTAACCCATATAGCTTTGAAAACAATTACATTTCACAATACGATGCTAAAATATGTATGGAGAGACCTTCAGTGAATAATTTATTTTTCGAGATATTGCATATTTATATGTATATCAAAGAATGAGGTCAGGTAAGTAAAATGTACATGTTTCAGACAGTTACCTAAAATATGTACATTGCCACATTCCGAGATGGATCTGGGCATTATATATGTCATAGTGTATAATTCTGCCTATAGAAAACAGCATGGTTTAACATAGGCTCACTAAGGGTCGCACAATTGTTACATAAGGCTTTCCCTCCCAATATATTTTTTGTGCTTTCTATGCTAATGTGTAGAGGTCACATCTCTCCTTTAAATGTTGTTATAGACAAACAAAAGTTAACAGTACCGGTAGCAGTATATACAATATTATATCCTGTCACGTGCACAAAAATCTAAATTTTTTAAATCGAATCACATTTATACAGTGCTATGAAATACAGAACTGTGTATAACTTTAATGACGATAAAATAAATGAATTGGAAAAAAAATACATCTCACATTTCATTGCAACGATGCAATCTGCAATCAAGGAAATTATGAGAATATTAATTATATGTTAAAATGCTGAATTTACAGATAATAAAATATTATTTCAGTTTTTAAATAACGACAGCTTATTGTGTAAATTATTCTCCATACAATACCGTGCTTGCATATACCACGTGGAATGACATAAATTCAGTGTATGCAAAACGTGTTCCAGAATACAGTACATTTTCATTCATTGCTCACTAAAATACCCATAGTTCATGATTTTCTCAAGTCTTAATGTCCTGTGCATCAAGCATATTACAAGGAAGATGGAAGTTGGTCAAATCAGTTATTATTTGAGATGGGATGAAATTCATCCTAACACAAACCTATAAATGTCTAATGATCATAGCAACCATGTATCATTGCCAATTACTCTGTCCATCCTCTATATAAACCCATAAACAGATTGATCTGCAACTACATGGTGTGATATAGCCTATTCTACATTCACAATCATGTCTGTCTGTGAATAGATCCAGTTATGTTTTTTTTCAGTGTGTAAGAAAATGGTATGACTAACTTTAACTTATGTGTTTATTTTTTAATAAACTTTCCTAAGAAAATGGAGCTTCACACCATGTTCCATTCACTACTATTCAGTATTTTCAACCTTATAAATGATGAAATATACATTGTGAAAATTAAATTAATAGTGCACATATTATTTCAGTGTTATAAATTTCCTCCAGTTAAAAACAATTACTTTCCAAATGCAAAATACAAAATAATCATTAAAATCTAAAACTAAGTATATATATATATATATAATATTACTACACTAAATATTAAGAAAGCCCCACTGTGCAGTAACATATTTCCCCTCTTAACTGAGAAGACCCCCCAGAGGACATAAACATATTTATTTAAACCTTATTTAAATATGCTAAATATTTATGCAACCAATATTAGTTTTTGGCTCCTATAAGATTTGTACACTAGAGAAATTAACATTTAAAAAAAATATATATATTTTTTTACCTGGTTATTTTGTTTAGATTTCCACATGTCTCAAGTAAATTAGATTTTTATTTAGTTTATTTAATTTATTTTGTTTTTCAACGATATTTAACTTCATTTTTAAATATATATTTTTTTCTCTCTTGCTTTTTTTCTATACAAATACTTGTATATTGATAAAGATCGACAGATATACAACACTACAGAATTTGCTGGTGCTTTATAAATAATAATAATAATAATAATAATAATATTATATACTATAGATAGATAGATAATATAGGTATATATATATATATATGACATACATAACAGAACTCTGCAAATAATAAATAATTAAAATTAATATAATCATTTTTTTTTCAACTTAAAAAACACACTAATTATTAGGCACCCCCCTTGAAAAACCCACACAAGAGACAAAAACCAGTTAGTGGCTGATAATGTGTTTTGCAAGTAGTTTGATGAAGCTTATGCCATTTGTGGCCCTGAGCTATGACCCTGGCAGGTATAGAGGGAGGCTGATTACCCTGGCCTGTTTTTCCTCTTCATACCTGACCTGCAGCTGTATGTAATTGCTACTAACCTTGGTGCTATTTTTGGCCATTCGAAAGCACTTCAGGGCATCTGCAAAGAGAAATTAGCAGTGTCTAAATGTCCGCTAAAATTCAGTGCTGTTCGGTTTTGGATAGACTGAGATCGTCTTGCATTTTCATTGCTTTCCTTTAACGTTGGTTCTCTGGGAGCTTGTGCCTGGTATTCATGGTATAGCTAGAACATGTGAAATTCAGGAAACCCTTGGCCTGGAGGTGCAAGGTGTTTGGAAAATGTGACAGCAACATCCATATGAATGGGACATTAATGTTTGGGGAAAAATATATGACTGAGTAGTTCAGTGCTTGTTCTTCCCAAATAGTTTCTACCGTGCTACAGATTTAACTCTGTAAATTACTCTGAGAGTTGATGGATTGTGTTAAACAAAGTAGGCCTCAAAGCAAAGGCAGAATTGTATTTATTTAACATTTTCTACATATTCGAAAGAGTTGCGGCTAATCTCAAGGAATTATTATTTATTGATCATGTAGCCGACTTTAACCCAACGAAGCCGATTCTAACTCCAGCTAACAAGAACCAATCTATAACCCAACTCATATAGTATTAAATCAGAAAGAAAGAAAAAAAAAAAGGAAGATCTAGTCTATATGATGCTGTTACTGGTAAATATATTATACAGATTGATTACAATAAATTATTCACTTCATCTTGCATTGTAATTTAAGGATATTACAGAATGTATCCTGCTGAAGGTTTGTTACGCATTATCCTGCTTAGTGGTGTCCGATTCAGATATAATTTACACAAATACTTGTCTCTGGTTTGTATCAAGGTAACTAGACATGTTAATGGAAATAATTAATGTAATTTATTAAGCATAATTCTGTAAAGTTACTGATACTGTCCTCAAGTGGGTTGCATTCGGGTTTAAATAGATTGGGATTCGCCTGAATTTTGGCCGATTAGCGAGTTGTCCGAATTTTGTAGCTCCAAGTCGTCACGTATCACAAAATAAATAAAACAAACAATGTACTAACCGTTTTTGTTTGTTTTGTGATTAGGAGATCCATCTATAGCACCATAAAAAGAGTCAGCTGATGGGTAGGTGACAGTCAATAATGTGATTTTATTCACAGATCAAGTGAGAAGCGACCAATAGAGGGGGGAAAAGGAAGCAGTGAAAAACAGTTTACCGGTATATAGATAATAAATGTATAATTCATAAATAGGAAGATTTTTTTTTACTTAGAAGGAAAGAAGGAAGATCAAGGAATAAAGTTGGGATGGCAGTACAGGACCCTAAAATCTAGACTGTCCCACCTAAACCAGGACTGTTGGGAACCCTGTGTGTATGTTAGCAGAAAATCATGCTTTATTCCTGAGCCATGTGCAATAACATTTTTTAATCGTCACGGAGTAGTGCCTGTATTCAGTTTTTATATTTTTTGTTTGCTTTTTCAGTACAGTGAAGTATTTATTTGTGTGTGTATTTGTTTAGTCTGTTTTCTCAGAGCAACATATTATGCATTATGTATTATTCAGCTTTTGCAATTTCATAGGGTTATATACACGGTATATATTGTTAAATTATTAATAGTTTATTCTTCTTAGATACCACAGCACTAAGTGTATCTTACCGTTTCTGTGAAAAGCTTTATGGGCTCTAAATTTCATCCCTAACAAGGGCCCTTTTAAAGTAACCGTGCCATCATTTCCTCTCCATCCCACCCCCAACCCCCCCTTCCATTTTCTCTTGTACTCTAATGATACTTTCATTAATTTATGTTTAATATATTTTCGATGAGCTGGATCTCAATATCTAGATGCAACCATTTTGTTCTCCTCTGCCCATGATATCTGCTGTTTTACCTTCTGTAGGAATGTTTTTTCTGATCGATTGTCAGTAAATTTGATTGGCTACCGAAATAGAACCTTGCTTTAAAGCTACTCCCATTATCAAGTTTTGTCAACTTATGCTATACATTAGGAAAAAGTAGTCCCTGCCTTTCCTACTGGATTTTATGAAAACTAGAGCACTCGGAAAAAAAATAAAAGATATTAAGACAAAAGAAGCATTGTAGAAGCAGATTGGATTTGTATTTTTGAGATTAGATTAGAGATTCTTATTAGAGTTTTTTTGTTGTTGACAGAACCACTTCAATCTGGCTCTGGTCCAAATCTACGTAGACCATATAATGGAATCAAGGGGAATATGACAAACATGTAACTATTTATTTATAAAATATTTTACCAGGAAAGATACATTGAGATTTCTCTCATTTTCAAGTATGTTCTGGGTGTGAAATTGTATTATTAAAAATGTATATATTTTTAAACAAAGTATGAACATATGCAATATGCACATTGATTTGTGTACAAAGAAATCAGTCATCAAAAGTTAGTTATCTTAGTTATCTGCCTCTTACATATTCCAAGGGAATCATTTCATCAGATACATTTATAAAAAATGATATGCCTTTTTTTAAATAAAAGAAATGATGATTAAGTTTAATCATGTTAGTTAGCAATTACAGTCATATTTATCAACTGACCTCTGGTGACATAAGATAATGTTTGTATTTTAGACCAGTGAATATTGTGAAAGCATGTAAAACAAAATACTCTTTTAATACAATCTGAATGTATTCTGCATTACCAGAGACTATTTTACATTAGTAACACTGGGATAAATGGCTTCTCATTTTTCCATAACTTAGTGTTACATCTCCCTCTTGTGGTCATGTATAAAACAACATGGAGATGAAGAGTAAATCCTTTTAAATAAGCCACCTGTTCAGACTGTTGGTATATTTGTTTGCTTTTTCTTAATATTTAATTTTTCCGCAACATCAAGGTGTGCAATATGAATTAACAAAAGAACAAACGTGTACTAAGATTCAATGTGTTCATCTGTTGTGGAAGTGAAAGACGTGAAGTGTGTTTTCTACACTAACACATTAATAATACAAAATATTTATGGACTATAGGGTACGGTATTACTCAGACACAATAATAGTTTTGGGCTCGTTTTTCAATAACAAATGATACTACAACTAATAAAAATTAATGTGATATAATAAAATATATATATCATAACGTGACGATAAAGAAAGAGATTTGTTTAAAAATCTTTATGGACGACTGGTAAAAGCTCTTGATGCATTTACATATAATTTATATACAATTGTTTTCCCTGTTGGCATGACATGGGACACCATATAAAAAAGGACCCTAAGCATACAGACCTAATTTCACAACAGAGAATTAATATAGTCCATATTACCGGTTCTTTAATGTAAGAATGGTCAGAGAAATAGCCACGGTCAAGGATAGGAAATAGCGATAAATAGTAGATAAGCCAAATATCAGGAATATGGAGTTTAGAATAAATGAGTAACAAGCCAGGGAATCAACAATATCATAAACGCACTGGGACAAAAGGAATTTTGCCCCTTGTTTTTGGAGAGGACTAATGGGCAGCTTTTTGCCGTGGGATTATGGCCCTTGTGACTTATTTGGTTATAAGGCACTGTTTCTGCCCCTTTAAATTATATTGGAACAGTTTTAAACTTTCAAAGTGGCACTTCGGATACAGACATTTTATTCAGTCGAACAAGTTCAGCAGTGTTTTGTCATCGAGTTCATGGAACTCAAATCGGACACGCGACGGCACGAACACCGCTGAAACTTTACCTTCTCTGAGACTTTGACTCTTCGACGGGAGTCGAACGGTGTTAGACAATTCGAACGGCACTTCAACATTGACTTTGTCCCCGTTCGTGCATTCAAAGTGAACTTAGTAATTGGAAATAGACCGGCCGCATAGCCAAATTCTCTGGAACTGTTTTGGGCATGAAATCATGCGTGTGGTCGGTCAAAAGAGACTTACATGAAACTTTTGAACCCCTGCTCTGATCTGGTGATTTTTGGATATGTTGTTCACCCAGATTATTATTATTATTATTATTATTTTATCATTTATATAGCACCAACAAATTCCATAGCGCTGTACAATGGGTGGACTAACAGACACATAATTGAGATCAGACCACTGGACGTACAGGAATAGAGGGGGTTGAGGGCCCTGCTCGATGAGCTTACATGCTAGAGGGAGTGGGGTATAGTGACACAAAGGGTTAGAGTAGGGGAATTAAATAGTTTGTTAGAGAAGGGTTTATTGAGTGCTTGGTATGTCATTTTTGACAGTTGCAGGAAAGGAGTCATGGGGTGGGGGATGAGAAACCTGCTGACAGTGTAATTGATATGCTTTAATGAAGAAGTGAGTTTTCAAAGATTTTTTGAAGGAGTGGAGGCTGGGTGAAAGTCGGATTGAGGAGGGAAGGGAGTTCCATAGAAGAGGTGCAGCCCTGGAGATCAGGGCTATCAGGGGATATGTTGTGTTTTGGGGTGTTTTCTAGACTTTGTATAAATGTATGTTTTTTCTGCCTGTGAATAATTGGGCTATTGTATTATCTACCTTAATTATATCACAGGCAGAGGGGAGGAATTGTGTACTGTATATGGGAGTGTCGGACATTGTTGTATTGTTCTTTTTGGTCTGCACATTTTGTAATGCGGTGCTCCATCAGCTCCAGGGGGTCTAGTGGGTGTTTGTTTATAATTGGGACATGTCATGAAAAAGTCTCAAGAGATGTGAGGACGTCGGAAAGCTAAATTCATGTAATGCACAGCGTTATCGGCACGCGCTACAGGGGAAATCAGGGATCGCATTATTCTGATGCAGCCATAATCTGGTATATAAGGACGCACAAAGACAGCATGTGGCATCAGAGACCAAGCTGGAGGGCGGACCACGAGGAGCATCAGAAGCTGTGACAATAAGACTCAAATAGGTAGATGGGTGTTAGTGCATGGCAGTTCTATAAGGAAGTATGGAGATTT
The DNA here is from genome assembly GCF_036172605.1 of Pelobates fuscus. Lineage (NCBI taxonomy): Eukaryota > Metazoa > Chordata > Amphibia > Anura > Pelobatidae > Pelobates > Pelobates fuscus. The sequence continues at coordinate 171,356,829 of NC_086323.1, forward strand.
GGCCACTATTGCATCCCCCCCCTTAACCCCTAAAAAGGTAATAAAGCTTACCTTATTTCCAGCGCCATGTGGGTCCACCGGCGCTTGCCCCACCTCTAAAAAGGCAGTGTTTGGATGAGAATGCCTGCAGGGAATGATTAAATTCACCAAATCAACAACATTAAGCAGTAGTTGTTCTGGTGACTCTAGTGTCCCTTCAAATGTTCATCCTGTATCAAACTGAATAGATGAGTATGAGGAGAGGGTGCTTAATTGTGTTTAAACCCAAGTAACCTCAAGCAAGGAATGGATGATGTATATAGTGTAATACTGTTTATCAAACACAATATAAATCTAAATTGAAAACTTGAACATTTAAAAGTGTGTGTCCCACTAGAAAAACTCAAATGGAAAGGGGCTATCACCACTGCAACTCCTCCAGGATATCTGTGCACATCCCTGTTTAAACTTTTTCTCAGTGCAAAGTGTCAAAGGATCCTTATACTTGACACTGCGAAAAGGCTGGTCTCTGTGTAAGTAAAGACCAGCCCTTTCACAAAGATTGTCATTCTGGTGTAAAATTCCTAGATTTTACTAGTAGCATGACGTAAAGTCATGATTTTATTAATGACACGGAGGCGAGTATTATGCTTCTCTTTCTTTTATTTTCCCTCAGCAGCGAAGAGAGAAATGAGTGAAAAAGAGAAAAACATATCATTAACATATATACATATTCAACATATTCCACAGTGCTACATTGGGGAACCTCCCCCTTTTAGTATATAAGGTGTAGCACTCTCTTCCTCTTCCTCTTTCGTCGCGATCCGAAGACCCGTAAACCGAACCAGAACTCGAATTTGAACTTTAAACTCGGGAAGCTGAACATATCTTCCTGGAAATGCGGAGTCAACTGCGAAGCTCCTGTTAGTTCCATAAGTAATTGGAATCACGCTAAAATGAGAGAGGGGAGAAATATGGTAAAATCTCAACTTGCAACTGGGTGTAATATTTTCCACTTTATATATAGTAATCTTGACTTCTGAAAAGGAATAAATGACATATTAACTAGACATAACATAAAGTGCGATGATCATGATCAATTAAAGTTAAAGTAAACTAAGCCAAACGACAGAGAGCGTAAAATCTATACAGCATAAATAAATAGACTATGGGCCAGGAAGACCCGTCCTAAAGGAGTAAGTCGTGATATAGTCCAGAAAGGATAGGATGCAATAGAAAACCATATCACCACCTCCAACCCAGGGAGGGAGGGAGGGAATAATACTCGCCTCCGTGTCATTAATAAAATCATGACTTTACGTCATGCTACTAGTAAAATCTAGGAATTTTATTAAAGACACGGAGGCTCCTATTATGCTTGTTTAAAGCTGAGCAATGACTTTATCTGAAAAATGTTGTATCGGTCTAAAGTAAAAGTTCCTGAATGTGGATTCCGTAGACCAATCTGCAGCCTTCAGAATGTCTTCCAAGCGGCAACCGGCCGCCGAAGCTTTAGAGGCCATGGCGCCTCTAACAGAGTGAGATGAGAAAACAGAGACGTCTATTCCGGCCGTAGCTAGTATCCATTTAATCCATCGTGCCAGCGTCGGTGTGGATACCGGCAGATGGGGTTTTTTCAGGGAGATGAACAGAGGCCCGTCATTGGACGGGCGCAGTGTAGAGGTGCGAGATTCGTATTCTTTTAGGCACGCTATTGGGCATAAGTTAGGTAAACCCGGTATCCGTGGATAGCAGACCTGTTTGGTGGCCGACTTCGTTCTTCGTGAAATATCGAATGACACCCCCTCCGGGGTGAATGAACGTGCTCGCCGGTCCAAGGCTCTCACGTCTGATACCCGTTTGCAGGATAGAAGGCAAAGCAGCATCAGTAGTTTTGCTGACAATTGTTTAAGAGAAAGATCTACGTTAGTGGGCCAGCCATCTATGAGTCTGAACACACAGGTGACGTCCCAGAAGGACCCGTATCTGGATGTGGGGGGACGTGAGAAACGAACTCCCTTGAGCAAACGACAAATCAGAGGATTCTGACCCAGTGGGAGGCCGTCCACCTGGTCGTGCCCGGCTGAGATGGCCGAGCGGAAAACATTGACCGTGCGGAAGGCTTTGCCTGATTCGAACAGGTGCGTAAGGAAATCTAGTACCGATTTCACAGGGGCTGATATCGGATCCAATGATCGTCCCAAGCACCAATTGGCCCACTGTCTCCATGCTGCAGCATAGGCTTGTCGTGTACCAGGTGCCCATGCGTTTGCCAGGAGCCGCACAGTCGTGTTCGAAACCTCCGTGATCTCCCAGGGTCCCCGGAAAGGAGCCACGCCATGAGGCGGAGAAGGCCCTGTTCCACCCGGGGGTGGTTCTCCCCATCTGGGTTGGTCAATAGCGATGGATGGTCCGGCAGTAGCCGTGGGTGGTCTATCGCCATCTCCAGCAGATGTGGGAACCAAGGTTGAGATCTCCAGCACGGGGTTATCAGTACCAATGAGCTCTTGAAGCGCCGGAGGTGCGCCAGGCAACGAGCTATCAGGTTGAACGGAGGGAAGGCGTAAGCCCTGCCCTCGGACCAATCTTGGAGGAAAGCGTCTGTCGCTACTGCCTCCGGGTCTGGTCTCCAGCTGCAGAACTTCGGTAGTTGTGTGTTGAGTCTGGATGCGAACAGATCCATGCTCAAAGGTCCCCACAGGGACGAGATTCTGCGGAATAATTTCGGTAGGAGTTTCCAATCTCCCGAGTCCCTCAGGTAGCGGGAGTTCCAGTCCGCGGTGTAGTTGTCTAGGCCCGGGATGTGTTCCGCGGTAACGGACACGCTGTTTTGTAAGCAGTAGTTCCAGAAGTCTCTGGCCAAAACCGCTAGGATGCGAGACCTGGTTCCCCCTAGATGGTTTATGTATCTTACGGCTGAGACATTGTCCAGCTTGAGGAGGATCGAGCATGAGATGCCTCTGGGAGACAGACTGCGAATGGCGAACGAGGCCGCCAGCAGTTCCAGAGAGTTTATGTGTAAGAAGGACTCCTCCGTGGACCACCTGCCTCCTGTGGATATATTGCCGCAGCGCGCGCCCCAGCCATGTAAGCTGGCGTCCGATTCGATCACCAGGTCTGGAGTGGACCCGAAGATCGCTCGGCCGTTCCAAGCTTCCATGTGGGTTAGCCACCAGTTCAGTTCCTCCCTCGACTCTGTGTCCAGGGAAATGTGAGATTCGTACGAGTGGCCACTTCTCAGGCAGGCCGCTTTCAGCCGTTGTAAGGCTCTGTAGTGTAGCGGGCCTGGGAAAATCGCCTGGATAGAGGCCGCTAACAGGCCGATTACCCGCGCCAGTTGGCGTAGGGATATGTCCGGCCTTTGCATCAGTTTCTTTATTTCCCTCTTGATGTTGGACATCTTCTCTGTTGGGAGGCAGAGAACCTGTAGTACGGAGTCGATACGGAATCCGAGGAATTCCATTTGTTGAGAGGGGATCAGAACCGACTTCTTCCAATTTACAAGGAAGCCTAGGTTCTGTATGAGGTGTAGGGCCCACCCTAAGTGTTCTAGTAAGAGGGATCGAGTCCCGGAGAGTATTAGGATGTCGTCCAGGTAAATGATAAGGCGGACTCCGTGTAACCTGAGGAAGGTCACCACTGGTTTTAGGACCTTCGTGAAACACCACGGGGCGGAGGACAGGCCGAAAGGTAGGCATGTGAAACGCCACTTCTTGCCTTCCCAGCAGAACTGGAGTAGGTTCCTGTGAATCGAGGCTACTGGGATCGTTAGGTAAGCATCTTGTAAATCTAATTTGACCATCCAGTCTCCGGGTAGGAGTAGGTCTCTGAGGCAGTGAATGCCCTCCATCTTGAAGTGCCTGTATTGTATGAAGGCATTTAGGGGCCGCAGGTTGATAACCGGGCGTACCCCGCCTCCCTTTTTGGGCACTAGAAAAAGGTTGCTTACGAAACCCGGTGTGTCTAGAGGGATCTCTTCTATGGCCTTCTTGGCCTGTAATTCCCTGATCTCCGTAGAGATGAGATCTAAGTGTGCAGATGGCATGTGAATCGCCCTTGGGGGAGAGGGCTGAATGGGGGGAGCGGTTAGTTCTAGTTGGTAACCCCTTATTGCCTGTAACACCCAACTGTCTGACGTGACAAGTGACCATGCCCGGGCGAACCGGGTCAGTCTGCCCCCTACCTGTATATGGGAAGAAAGGGGAAACATGGTACTCACCATAAGGGCGTTTTGCCGTGGGTGCTCCTCGACTGCCGCGGGTATGCCAAGCCCGTCCTCGCGAGGGGAAAAATGGGGTGAAGGACCGTTCCTGGGTCGGTCTCTGTTGGTTGAAGGAGCCTCTGCCCGGTCTTGAGAAACCCCGGGGGTTGCGGCCGGGTAGACGGCTCCTACCTCTACCGGCCCCGCCAAAAACCTTTGGGCTAAAAACCCTCTTAATGGAGGATTGGGCCTTGTCCAAGGCCGTGAATGTCTTTACGTAAGACCCTAGGTCCTTTACAAAGGATTCTCCAAATAGAAGGCCGTTTGCGGAGGCACCGGGCTCGTTAGAGGCCATGCTTGCGAGCTTGGGCTCAATCTTAAGCAGGATGGCTTTCCTGCGCTCTGTTGACATGGCCGTATTGGCGTTGCCTATCATGCAAATCAGGCGCTGGAGCCAGCCGAACGCCACCTCAAAGTCTACTGGAGCCCCAGTCGACTGAGCCGTCTCTAGCAGCTCATACAATTTGGTGACCGGGCCCAGGGTGTCAAGGAACTTATCCTGGCAGTTCCGCATGGAGTAGTCCAGGCCTTTTTTGGGTTTCCAACCCGACTTGCCCAGAAACTGCACAATCTGGGGGTCTACCTCAGGGGTCTTGGCTACCGCATCGGGTATGATCGGGCGTGGGCATTCTGCCCTCAGCTTGTTCCGGCCCTCCTGTGAGAGGGATTTCCGTACCCTAAGGGCCAGGTATCGGGCTATATGGGTCGCGGGCTCCCATTCCGCGGAGCGAGGGTGCCTGAGGTTGTCCGGGTCAAAGACCAGGGCATCTTTCTCGTCAGAGGTTAGCTCTGCATCATGGGCCCCTGAAGGGGTTTTGGCCTTGGTTTGCCTGGAAGGGAATTGTGACCCTGGTAGGTCATCGTCCCCTGAAACCTCGTCCCCGTAGGGATCTGAGAATTGGTTGTCTGACTCCTCGTCCCCATCCTCGTCCGAATCGGACAATAAATCATGGGCACGTGCCCGTTTCCATTCCCTGGCCGCCGTAGCCCGGCCAGTAGCTCTACTGCGCGGTTGTTGCGCGCCATCATCGACAGCCTGAGGCGTGTCATTCAAACCAGGCTGTACCTGGGTGTGGGGAGGGTCAGCGGTGTGTTTGCGCTTGGCAGGCGCCTTGCGCCCTGGGCTAATCTCATCAAGGGAGTTGGGAGAGGGCCCTGTGCCCGACTGGGTGGGAAGGGCCTGTCTAAGGGCCTGAGAGATAGATAGGGAGATACTAGATGACATAGCTCCCATGGCCGAGGAGATGGCCTTGTTAATAGAGGTGGACATAGTAGTGTCCAAGAGGGATTGGAATTCCTCAGAACCTATAAGGTTGGAGTCGGCCTGGGAATCAGATGCTGTGGTACCCTTAAGTGGGACAGGGTGGGGATTCAAATCACCACAGGCAGACTGCATGGTAACAAACTAGCAGTTAATGTAAGGCTAAAGGACAGAGGTGCTGGATTGCTTAACCCACGCACAAAGGACAGAGCAGGAGAGAAAAAAATACCCGGTAAGAGCAGGAGCGGGGTCAAGCAGCCTCCTCGGAGCAAAAACACGCCGAGTAATGAGGCTTAAAATGGCCGCCGGCACTATCGGCGACGGGAAACCAAGAAAATGGCCGCCGCGAGTGTCCGCGCATGCGCAGAACGCGCCCGCGGCGGAACCGAGAAGGTGTGAAAGACCGCCGTGGAGTAAGGAAGGCGGGATATAACGGTTGCCAAAAACGACAAGGGTGGGGTGGGGGGATAGTCAGGGGCACAGAGGAGCCCAGGGACCCGGGTGAAAAACGGGTCGGGTCAAAACCCGGTCAGGGTGAAGAGGGGCAAGAGCCCACCCCAAAGGAAAGAAAAAACAGTATAAGGAATGAATAAAACTTAGAACCAAACCCTGCAGATAAAACTGCAGGCAGAGTAGGTATAGATGACAGTATAATGATATAGTCAATAAATGTACTTAGCTGGTCTGAGGGAGCAGCGAAGAAAGAGGAAGAGGAAGAGAGTGCTACACCTTATATACTAAAAGGGGGAGGTTCCCCAATGTAGCACTGTGGAATATGTTGAATATGTATATATGTTAATGATATGTTTTTCTCTTTTTCACTCATTTCTCTCTTCGCTGCTGAGGGAAAATAAAAGAAAGAGAAGCATAATAGGAGCCTCCGTGTCTTTAATAAAATCCACATTATGACCAAATCTACTTGATAAGGTCCTGGACTTAAGAGGGTGAAAAGAGTTGAAGATATCTAGCCTCTGACGCCGAGTGTGCTTCTTGGCGTCCTACCGCATAATAATTGTTACCTCAAGCAAGCAGTGAGGAAAGGAAATGGGGGGGCAATCACGGAGACCATAGAGGCAATAGCCCATTTCTATTTGAGCTTTCCTTGTGGGACATTTAGTGTTTAAATGTACAAGTTTTTAATTTAAATTTTTATTGTGTTTGATGAACAGTATTACATTATATACATTCTACTTTTTTTTTTTTTAGGTTACTGGGGATTAAGCACAATTAAGGACATTTCTAAATTGACCTGAAGGTGCTGTAAATGTTATAGATTCCCTACTGGGTAACATACTGCAATAGAAACTTCACATCTTTCTAATTCTTCCATATTTGGATTAAATGTATCCAAAGACTGTTGTACACAAGCTTGAAACATTTTTACTTGATATTAGATACAGTGTTATATACTTTGCAGCACTACCATGTTAATATGTTTCTTGTGGTTTTAAGGGTATTTAGCTTACATGAGGTAGTGCAGCTCTTTATACTGAACTTTTATTTTATACATTTATTTTTTCTCTATTTTAAATTTATAATATTCTAGATAGTATAATAATACAATCCTGTTTTTTGTGAGGATGACAAAAAACAGGAGTTCTGGGAAATTTTCCCACGCTGGGTAATTTGACTTAATTTGGTGGATTAAGTAACCAATCAGAGAGTTATGAGTCAAATTACACAGCGTGGGAAAATTCCACAGAACTTTCCCACGCTGTGTAAAATGACACAGAGCACTCTGATTGGGTGGCTTGAAATCCACCCAATCAGAGTGCTCTGTGTCATTTTACACAGCGTGGGAAAGTTCTTTGGAATTTTCCCATGCTGTGTAAAATGACACAGAGCACTCTGATTGGCTTAAACCAACCAATCAGAGTGTTCTAAGCCTAATTGCAGGGCGTGGCAAGGCTTTATAAGCCTTGACCCGCCCTGCGGAGCTCAGTACGCGGCGTGCCCTCGAAGGGTGAACAAGGATTAATTTTTTTTGCGCTCGTTTAGTGTGACGGCTATATTGGCTTTTTATTTGGCCTTTTTAGGGGCCGAAGAAAGAAGATTTTAGAAAAAAGAAGACATCTAATGGTAAGTTTATTTTTATTTATTTACAGGTTTTTAGCTTTATTGACTCCCCCCTCATTATTTTTAGGGTGAGGGGGGTAGGTAGGGGGACCATTTTTTGGGGGGGAGGGGAGGGGTGACTAGGGGTTTGGGGACCCACCGCTCAGGGGTTGGGGCCGGGGGGAGGACAATAGGTACTCTCCCCTATTGGTATTTAGGGCCCCCACCCACCGCTCAGGGGTGGGAGCCAGGGGGGAGGACAATAAGTCCTCCCCCCTTTTTTTACTTTAGGGCCCCCACCAGCTCAGGGAGGGGGACCCTTTTTTTTTTTTAAACAGTGAGCAGCCACAGGCTGCTCACTGTTTAATAGACATGCCCCTACTCGCGGTATTACGAGTAGGGGCACAATTTACTAATACTAAGTAATTTTTACTTAGTATTAGTAAATTTGGCTGAAAGACCACAAAAAAAATAGGGGGCGGACTAAATATCCCATATGTTCACCATCTGTGGCGAACGCGAACACGCTATGTTCGCCAGGAACTATTCGCCAGCGAACCGTTCGGGACATCACTATTGTTCAACATTTGGTGCCCTTCTTCCCACTGTATGGACACACACACACACACAGAGGACAATAAGGACAGACAAACTCCTTAACATTTTGGTAAATTAATTTCTGAATTTAAACTCGATGCTGTAAAAACTATAAATAACATACTGCAATATATTGTATTTTTCTCTTTAGATTATATGAATGTTAAGCCTGTTTCATGTGACTTTTAAATAGTTCCATTGTTTGCCTGGAAACAAATAAAAGACTGATCCCGAAATTCCCTTGGAGAGTAGAAATAGCTGTCAATCTATACTGACATAAAACTGCATTGATCATGAAGTCTCTAATTAGAATCAATGAACACTTAATTACAACATCCTTGACATTTTTAGACAGTTTGAGTTTTTGCTATATGTTTTGGACTGTTTTCAATTTTATTTCTTTCAGATCTTTTATGAAATGATCATCGGTTCTTACAGGTTCAAAAACTTCACTTAGTTGTATAATTTTATAGTCTACAATATGTATTCATCCATTTCACAAAAGTGCCATATTCTTTAACCTATCATACATTCTAATCAGGGTTTAGTTTCTTGTGGGCTAATCAACACAGGAACACCAACAAGGACTGACAATATTATTTCTGTAATGTGCTTGGTTCTTGGCCAAATTTTACACGAGGCATAAAAAGCTAAATAAACCAATTTCATTTTGTGTCAAGAAGTCTATGTAGCAGTGGATTTTACTTACTAGAACCCTATTTGAAGTATAGACACGACAATCCTTGAATATATGTGATGTATATACACTCTATATAACATCTACTATAGCACTCCACGTGGCACTAGAAAAATAAGCTCTTGTGAACAAAGCATTGAATGTTTGCTTTAGTGTTATATAAGTTTTTATCACTTTAATATTGCATTATATATTCACAATGCTCTTACAATAGATTAATAAAATACACTTTAGCTTATTTAGCACTAGCACTATTTTATTTGTCTCCCACGTTGGAATTAGTGTAGGACCCATTGATATTGAGGTTCTGTGAAGTAGTGGTGGGCTTAAAACAATATGGCCATATGGTAGAACTGAGTCCCCATATTTGTTAGCTGAGATAGATCATTTTAAGTAGCCTTATAAAATGTAAAACTGTAATTTTATGTGCGCGCTGTTCCTTAACGTGTATTAAATTTAAGAAGACATGTAAATGTGCTGACATAAATCTTATAAGAAAATTGTAATAATATATAATAATATAATATATAATAATATTATGGCGAAAGTAACCTCGCCACTTGTACTTGGAGAGGCCTGCATGCCAGCCTCCTGCCCACAGAATATGGGCCCTGCAGTAAAACCTGTAAAAGACTACCGAACTTGACCAACTGTTAGCACTGATTTCCATGGAACTGTTTTGGGCATAGGACCATGTGCAAGGTCAGTCAAAACTATGACTTCCAGGAAATTCCTGAACCACTGAACCGATCTGGGTGATTTTTGGATATGTTGCTCACCCAGATCAGATCACTTTTATGGGGTTTTATGTGTTTTTTTAAGGTATTTTGGGGGTTTCATAAAATTGTATGTTTTTCTGTACTTGGAGATATTTGGGTTAGATTAGTACAGTTATTTATTTAAAAAAAAAAATATTTATTATTTTATTAATTGGATATTCACTTAAGCACTACTGGTGTCTCCGCTGATTCCCAGGTCCAGGAGCTACCCAAGGGGGCATGTCATTCCACAATTTGACACAATACCTTTTAAACTCAGAGCCAAGGAATCTAAAGTCTCTGTTTAAGGTGAGCTGATTGGCATACATTTACCAACTGTGTGCTATTTATACTGACTATACTATTTTTGTTCCATTTAAGATTTTGAGTCATCAAAACGATGTGTGGTGCTGCCCAAAAAGCACATTTAGTAAAAGGCATATTTTACTGAGTCAATCCTTTAGGCTCTTCCAAACGTGAGTTGTACACACTATTACTTTACAAACATCATCTGTTTAAATACTATCTGTACTATATGAATTTATTTTTTTTCTTTCCATTTATATTTTATGTCGTACTGAAAATATATCTTCTCACCCATGTTATAAGGGTAAGGATATTTTTTACTGGTAGGGTTTTTAAAGCACTCCACTATTTTATATAAGTTTGTTCACTTATATTGCACTTTTTGTATTTGTAATAATTTATTGGTGTGGGTAAGAAGGTATCCCCACATGTGTCTTTGAGAGCAGCTTTTAAAATAAGTTAAGATATTAGGAGTTATATTGTGAAACACATCCCCTTCTTGAAAGGAGGCCTCTCTTTGTTTGCTGCAGTTCCCCAATGAAGCCCTGATAGATCATTTATGGACACCAAAAACCTTTTGCCAGAGGAATAATATTCTTTTTCCAACTATGCTTTCACAGTGCAGGTGTGGGTACAATTTAAATCCTCCTTAAGGTGGGGAATACACTTCCATCCAAATCCCTCACTAATGGCCATGCAGGGGGTTTCCCAATGTATTTCATTGGCTAAATGGTCTGAAGCAGGAGTAACCAACATATGCGACAAAGAAGCAATAGTGCCTCTTTCAGACCTCCAGCACAGATTTGGAGTACCCTCGCGTTTATTTTCCTATTTACAGTTGAAGAGCTTGATCTCATACCATCTAATCAAACAGTGTGCAGCACCGGTCCCTAACCTGCTCTCCCCACAAATAGTAATTGATTAATGTTGGGTTACCACTAAAAAACCAAAAGCCCTCTCTTTATGTTAAAACGCATGGATGGAGTTTTTGCCCGACCAGCCAACGGCTTATAGGAAACAGTGGGAAGAAGAGTGTATACTGATCTTCTCAGACCACAAGTGTAAAAGGACCCTCACCACTCTGTCCAAGTGGACAGAATGCTACACATATTGAGGCCCATAAGAAGTTAATATACAGGTGGTATCTCATTCCCTATAGACTCCACAAAATGTACCTAATGTTACACATCTGGTGGCCAAGTGTGGGAATACAAACATTGTGGTAGCCTCTTATGCTCTCTAGGCATCCAATCCCCCTTCAGTCTATGTAACTATGTAACAATGTAACTATGTCCCCTTCTATTTACTTGTTCATGGTGTTCCCTGCTTTTTGTAAACAGGGCCAGAACCAGTTGATTTCCATCATCATAATGTCTTTATGTAATCTAATAGCCAAGGCATGGAAAACAACTAACTGCCCCTTGCACTCACAATTAGTAGACAAAGTCCAACAGTATTACTTTTATGAGAAAATTTTGTTTAATTCTGCGCCACAAAGGGCAAAGTTTGATTGGAATTGGGATACATGGCAAAACCTATACCATACTGATAGGAGATTGGAGCAAGTTTCCTGGAAACCGGTGTGATCCTGGTTAAAATGGGGTCGACAGTTAAGATAAAGAGGCAGTAGTCAAGACCAAATATAACTATCTAATTCCTGTGTCACTGTGTAATTGTCTCATGTATGGTAAATCCCCCCACCCCACCCCCACCCCTACCCCCCTTTCATAATATTGTAAAGCACTGCGGAATTAGTTGGCGCTATATAAATAATAATAATAATAATAAATGTTATTGTCAGAGGGCTATTCACTAGTAGATGTGTCTGTTAATGCATTTAGGTTACTTTTCTCATTACTTTGCACGTTTTCTTGCTTTGATTCTGTATGGTTTCACTCATATATTTCCGTGTTATGAACATCTAATATTGTAAATGCAAAACTGCATAGTTAATGTGATGTGCAAAATATTGATAAAACCACATATTTTTGAGGTTGTTTAATCATAACTAAATTTGTGTATAAAGGAGGATTATACAATGTGTTTGTTAAAATCTCCAATAATTAAGGTGTTATTAGATGTGCAGCATAGTAACTGTCAGTATTTAACTACACTGTGTGCATAGATACATCATTAGTTTTATTAATAGTTAGTGGCAGATTATATATACACAGCTTCATGACATGTACTTTACCAGCCTCATTCAGTGCTTCATAGATATTTTGGAATTGTCATAGCATAGAGTTAGATCTTTTATGTGTATTATACTGACCTCTGGTGGCCAAAGTAACCATGTCACTACCAAACAATTCATGAATGAAAAAATATTATCCCAACATTTAATTGAAACATGCATTGGTAGCACATAAACGTATGATAAAAACAGCATTTTTGTGTATAGATTGTTATTCAGACAAATATAAAAAGTGTGTATCTTTAATTTTGCTATATTGTTCCACATAAGTACTGTTAAATCTTATCTTCCTAAAATAAAGTTATTTTAAAATCTTTTATAGCAAACTTGATAATGCTAATGTGTCTGATAGATAGAATTCATTCCTTCCTCTCCATGAGTGTAGGAATGATATGATCTTTAAAGTTTTATTTACTTTTTGGAAGGAGGAGGAGGCATTTTTAGGACATTTACAGATGTTACATTGGTGGAATGGGCTCCTTGCAGAGAAATGCATGGTAATGTGATAATCATTCCTGAAGTGTATATATATATATATATATATATATATATATATATATATATATATATATATATATATATATATATATATATATATATACTTTTTATTAATTTCCTTTCCAGGAAAATGTTCTCTTTGACAAAAATTTACAAACATTAAAAACATAAAACAATAATAACAAGCGCAAAAATTCTTTACGGCATATAAAAAAAACGAAAAAAGACTATACAATAATGCAAGATGGTACTCCCATCCAGGAAACCGGACAAAACTATCTTAGTTAAAACATATAACAAATCTAATTGGCTGCCAGCCAGGTACAAGGATTGTTGACTTCACCATATTCCTTTAACCCCTTCAGGACGGGTGACGGACGAGGTCCGTCATCCTGGGGATACCCTTAACGACGGGTGACAGACCTCGTCCATCACGCGGTAAAATTAACCCCAGATCGCCACAATTGCGGCGATCGCGGGGTTAATGGTGCTCTGCTCTGCCTCTGTATTAGAGGCAGACCGGGAGCACCGGATCGGGCTGTCCCAGCACATGTGCTCAGTATACTCACCTTCCGCCTCCCTGCACTTCCGGGTTCACTGTGAAGTGCAGGGAGACGGATCAGTGCTGATCCTGCCCCCTATTGAAAAAAAGAAATAAAGGTTTAATAAAATCCCACCCCCCCCCCCCCCTTTACCCATTTTAATAAAAAATTAACCCGTTCCCTGCCAATTGATCACTGACTACAGTGATCACTTGGCAGGGATTACATTTTACTGCCATCTGATGTTTTTTTAACCCCTGAGGGTTAATTCTTTTTTTTTTTAACCCTCAGGGGTTAAATTTATTTTATTAATTAATTTAAATATCTCAAAATTATATATTTAGCTAACTGGGGTGGGTGGAAGTTAGTGGGGAATTTGGGGATTTGGAGTTAGGCTAACTAGGGGTTAACGTTAAAAAAAGTTTTAAAATAAGCTTTAAAAAGTTAAAAATTACTTTTAAAAAAAGTTTTAATAACGTGTAAGTAAAAAATAAAAAAGACACCCCCCTTTACCCAGTCCAAATAAAAATTAACCCCTTCCCTGCCAGTCGATCACTGCCTACAGTGATCAAAATACAGATCACAGTATTATACTGTGATCTAATTTGTTTTAACCCCTGAGGATTAACTTTTATTTATTTATTAACTCTCAGGGGTTTAGTTTATTTAATTAATTAATTTAAATATTTTACATTTATATATTTTGCTAGCTGGGGTGGGTGGGAGTTATGGGAAAATGGGGAATTTACGGTTAGTGCTGCTTACTGCTAGTTAGGGGTTAACAGAAAAAAAAAGCTTAGAAAAATGTTAAATCTGTAAAGTTTTAAGAAAGTTTAGGAAAGTTTAAAAAAAATAATAAGCAAAACAAAAGTTTAAAAAATAGTTTTAAAAGTTTAAAAAAGTTTAAAAAAGTACAAAAATACATTAAAAAATACTCGTTACCACTACACCTGGAACAAACTAGAGAAAAAATGATCCCACGCTAAGGTTCAAAATATGCCTTTTGAATTACCACAGGGTGTATTCTTTAATAAATAGTATGTGTTTGGGGGGAAGTTTCAATAACCAACCATCTAAACTACTCCAAAATGGAACATGGACACAGCGTAAAACTTCAAAGTTAGAAAAAAACTGAATGGCTGCGTCTCAAATGTGCCCCTTCAACATCCACATATACCTGGCAAAGGTACATACGGGGGTATTGCTGTACTCTGCCGATATAGCTGAGCAACATATGAAGTATTATGCAGTCATAGCACACATAAGGTTTGCAAAATATACTGTGAAAACTCACTTTGTGTGTCAAAAAGGCAGAAATAACGCTTATTACCACTACACTTGGTACAAGCTATTATCCCACGCTAAGGTTCAAAATATGCCTTTTGAAATACCCTGGGATGTGTTCTTTAAGAAATGGTATGCCTTTATGGTGTAGTTGTAATATGTAGCCTGCTCAAGTGCTCCAAAGTGGAACATGGACACATCAAAACCCTCCATGAAAATTCACACTTAAAAATGTAAACTTGTCACGTTTCTTTTACAGCACTGTAACTTCACAAAATATTGCCAAGACATACAATGGGGGTGTCATTTTACTCAGAAGACTTAGCTGAGCATAATGTGGGGGGTTTGAACTTAGTGGCACATATGAAACATACAAAATGCCCAGCAAAAATGTAATCCGTATGTAAAAAATGCCCAAAATAATTTTTTACCACATACTTTGGCATATATTGGTGAAAAAATGGGGGAATGTTAAGGCACAATATGCACCATATGAGATACCCTGGAGTGTCTACTTTTACAAATGGGAGGCCTTTGTGGGTTTTTTTTGAACAGTCAAACTGTTATAATACCCCAAATGGAAGCATTGACTCATAAAATCCGTCTCTCAAAATTCTACTGTGACTACTGAAAAGGACAGGTCGGGGGCGTGGCTTGGAGGCCGAGGAAGATGGCGGCGTAAACCCGGAGCTCCTCAGCAGGCTCAGCTAACGATCCTCGTCACAGCACTAATACTGAGCAACCATGGGTAAAACACACCGGGCATCACACTCTGCCAAGCCCGCCGACACGCCGAAGGGTGCCAATCCCTCCTCCATGCGGCAATACCTGACGTCCCAAGCCGAAACGGCTTCTCAGGCCTCCAACGATTCGGAGGCGCCAGCCGTCTCCCGCCCAGTATCGCCACGCGGCGAACTTCAGGGACCGCAAACCCAGACACCCCCAGACTCCCAACCTGAGTGGGTGCAACTAATCCGGGCGCTCCCGACCAAACAAGACCTGAAGGAGGCTAACTCAGAACTGCGGTCCTCCATTACGGCGGAGCTGCACTCCCTCAGAGAGGACATTCAGGGCCTACACACCAAGGTGGCGCAGCTGGAGGCGGACTGCGACCACCTGACGTCCGCCCAATCTGCCTCTGCAAACACCCTGCGGAACCACACTGCTCAGATGCAGCAGATGGCCTTACACATAGAGGACTTGGATAACCGTGGCCGCAGACAGAACATCAGGGTGAGGGGTATCCCCGAGGAGACCGACCAAAACACACCTATCCGTGATACTCTCAGGGAACTATTCAACAGAATACTAGGCCGCCCGACTACAGCTAACATTGACTTTGTCAGAGCTCACAGGGCGCTAAGACCGAGGGGTCCCCTGGAGGCCCCCCCCCCCCCCCCAGAGACACGATTTGCTGCCTGGCAGACTTTCAACTCAAGGAAGACATACTGCGCAAGGCACGAGGAATGGAGGGGATCACCCTACACGGAGCTGGGGTACAGCTCTACCCAGACCTCTCCCCGGCCACTCTGGCCTACCGGAGGGCAATGAAGCCCCTCACTAGAGCTCTTCAGGCTCAAAAGATTAGGTACCGATGGAACTTTCCAACTGGGTTACAGGCCATCACCGCGGAGGGCACATTTACAGTCCGACAACCTGAAGATCTTGCTGATTTAACCGTGGAACTGCAACTCCCTCCCATCCACATGGCCTGGCCGGACCCCGCCGCTTTTTACACCATGAACTCCAACACGCGGGGACCTCCACCCCTACCTCGCAGAAGCAGGGGCTCCCACCAGCAAGCCACCAGGCTTTCGGGGACTGCACCATAAAAGCACTAGAGACGATCACAGCACATAACCGCAAGTAACATCCCGTGGGACTCTCACCTCACTCGGGGCAGTAGCCTCGTACGAACTCTATACGGACGCTTTGAGGCCTACATAGGCCAACATGTGGTAACTCAAGATATCGGGGGGGGGGGGGAGGGGGGACTGTTGGGTCACTGTGCCGGTAGGGGTCCGTTTGCCCCGGCTTATTCCTCTCAGACTGGGGGGGGGAGAAAAGAGAGGCCCCTCGAGAGGGGGTGACACCTATGGTCAATCCGGGCCCCGTTGGGGGAGGTTGGGAATGGGGACTGTAACGGATCACCTGGCACCCCGACTCGGTACCTCCGTTAATGGATGCTCCTAGTGCTTCCTGAGGACTCCAAGCACTCTGGCAGACACCACAATCACCGAATCCGAGAAACCTTTAAATTCTCCCAAGCATATGAATGCTGTAGACCATTGAATAGGAACCATACGAATAGGCTTGTACTCCTAGCAGTCAACTGGAACAGCATACAATAAATCCTTCCCCCAATAATGAGACGACACATCACTTTGAGGGTAAAACAGGAACTGAGGACTGGGACACCCAGTCTGGCTTTTATTACAAACAAGTACATACAGGACACTCCCAGGGGGAGGATGAAATTAACCAATCACAGGGATGTACCTCCCACACATTTCCTCCCCTTAGATTAACAGTTAAACCAATTATTACATACAATAAAAATACAGTTTTTACACACACACTGTAACTTTAAAACCATAGATTAAATTTCAATAAAAGTTGCATATTCAGACTCAGCATACATCAAACATAAACACTTCCAAAAATCAGCCAAATCCCTCCAGTGGATCAAAAGTTAGCTGGAAGTCCTTTATGACCGACCGCAAGCACAATTTCCTGCCCAAAACAGTTCCATAGATTTGGGCTGTGCGGTCGGTCAATTTCATGCCGAAAAAACGACTAAGTCCCATTTCGAACGGGACTTAGTCTCTGGAGCTGCAAGTTCCGTATGGGAGAAGGTAAGGGTCAGCGGTGTTCGGCAGAATGTGTAGCCGATTTTAGTTCCACAGAATCTTTAGCATACACCGCTGACCGCATTCGAGGAAACCAAGATGGCCGCCGCCACGTGCAATTAACCGGCAGTAACCTCACTGCCTGGGAGGTAAATTGCCTGCACACTTTAGCTTCTGGGTGGTCCGCCTGTGTGGTACTTGGTTCAGTAAGCCCTATTTACTGAACCAAGTGGGGGAAAGCCAGGAACAAGTTATTTTACCGGTCTGGGGACATAGTCTTAAAGGGGCATTGTTCACCAAAGTCACAATATGTCCCCAGACGGTTCTTAAAG
The DNA here is from genome assembly GCF_036172605.1 of Pelobates fuscus. NCBI lineage: Eukaryota > Metazoa > Chordata > Amphibia > Anura > Pelobatidae > Pelobates > Pelobates fuscus. The sequence goes on from NC_086323.1 coordinate 171,374,442, forward strand.
GGCCATACACACCAATAAAAGTCCATACGTTTTCAGGGGCCATAGTCTTAAAGGGTATTGTTACCCAAAGTCTCAATAGGTCCCCAGACAGTTCTTAAAGGGCCAGCAGTCGCACGATAAAATACAATATGCCCCAAATATGTCCAGGGGCCATAGTCGCAGGGCAGGAGGCTAGCAACCAGGCTTCTCCAGTTCACAGTGGCGAAGTTGGTTTCGCCACAGGGACCTAACGGGGAGATAAATTTAACCCTCAGCCCAGTGCTAGGCACGAATGCCATGAGACGCCTGGGGGACATGGCCTGCCCCGACACCAGGGGGGGAGAGAGAGTAGTTCGGCCTGACTGGGCCACGCCGCGGGGGCCCCGGTACGCCTGTGATGACCCTGGCGAGCAGGCGGGGGGGCCCCGCCGGCGAGGCTCACTCATCCCTACACAGCCCAGGCACAAACACAACTGCTGAGAGGGAACTGTAGACACTCTAGGCAGCCAGGTACGATGGACCTAACTCACACCCCTGAAGCCATTCTCCATTAGCTAACCCAACACACACGACACATGCCCCACTCATTGACTCAACCTAGCAACAACACATGAGGGAACGCTCGAAGAGGCCTAGAGATGAGGGGATTGCCCCGCGGGGGGGATACAGAGGGGGCCCGATCAGAGGCAAGGGCATGCTCACCCGGAGGGGGGGGAAAGGGGAGTGGGGAGGTGCAGCCCGAAAACTCTGAAAGGGGAACATGTACTATGGAATATGATGCTGATTTATGTACTGTTTAATTTGTTATTGCATAAGTTCTCATGCATGGTTGTTATGTTACGTTATGCTAAACTTGCTTCATTACACGACAGGCACTCATGTCCGGCCCACGGACACCCGACCCGGAAACACACTGACGAGGATCATACCAAGGACACGACCCCGGCAGACAGAGCCAAACTAGGAACTCACAGGGACCCGACGAGTAGAGACCGAAACACTACTCACAGGTACTCGCTAACCACATGGACGCGGGGAGGGCTGGACCCACCCGGAGTCCCCTTACCTCCTCCTACAACCCCGTAGGACACAGCGACATTCAAAAGGTGAGTGGAATCCGCGGACCGTAGGAGCCCGCGGTCCTACCACTCCCCGTCGCTGACACCTCCTTGTCGCCCAAAAGGGACAAGAACATACACGCACACATTCTCCCTTCCCCTACCCACTAGCCCCACCCAGACGATCCCGACTGACAGAACACCCTCCCGGACACTAAGACCTGACTGATACCTACCTCGCTACACCATGACACAAAAGGCTCTCACACCGGAAGACCTCACCATCCTCTCCATCAATGCCAGAGGCCTCAACAAACCAGAGAGGCGCTCGGGGGCACTTAGGGACTTCCATGCTAACAGAGCCTCTATTGTTCTGATACAGGAGACGCATTTTAGGGAAGGAAGTAGGCCGAAACTGACCGACCACCACTTCCCGACGGGATACTATAGTGATTACCACGCAGGAAAATCTAGGGGCACGGCTATCCTGATTAGCAAGCGGGTCCCATTTGAAGAGGGAGGCCAGATGACAGACAGGGAGGGCAGATACCTATTCATAAGGGGCACGATCGCAGGCCAGGCCTACACCATCGCAAATATCACTCCTAACCACGGGCAACACAGATCCCTAGCGAATACTCTCAAAAAACTACAGACTTACTCCCCTTACCTCCTCCTACAACCCTGTAGGACACAGCGACATTCAAAAGGTGAGTGGAATCCGCGGACCGTAGGAGCCCGCGGTCCTACCACTCCCCGTCGCTGACACCTCCTTGTCGCCCAAAAGGGACAAGAACATACACACACACATTCTCCCTTCCCCTACCCACTAGCCCCACCCAGACGATCCCGACTGACGGAACACCCTCCCGGACACTAAGACCTGACTGATACCTACCTCGCTACACCATGACACAAAAGGCTCTCACACCGGAAGACCTCACCATCCTCTCCATCAATGCCAGAGGCCTCAACAAACCAGAGAGGCGCTCGGGGGCACTTAGGGACTTCCATGCTAACAGAGCCTCTATTGTTCTGATACAGGAGACGCATTTTAGGGAAGGAAGTAGGCCGAAACTGACCGACCACCACTTCCCGACGGGATACTATAGTGATTACCACGCAGGAAAATCTAGGGGCACGGCTATCCTGATTAGCAAGCGGGTCCCATTTGAAGAGGGAGGCCAGATGACAGACAGGGAGGGCAGATTCCTATTCATAAGGGGCACGATCGCAGGCCAGGCCTACACCATCGCAAATATCTATGCTCCTAACCACGGGCAACACAGATTCCTAGCGAATACTCTCAAAAAACTACAGACTTTCACAGAGGGAATCCTCATAATTGGGGGCGACTTAAACGTAGCACTCCATCCACACTGGGACTCATCCACCGGCACATCCCGCGTACCGACACAACACCTCAACCAAATTAAATCCCTTTTAACACGTCACAGACTGATAGACTGCTGGAGGGCCCACCACCCCGACGAGAAGGACTACACCTTCTTCTCACACCCACACAACGCATACTCCAGGCTGGATTATTTCTTCACCTCGCATTACCACTTACCGCTGACACGCGACGCGGAGCATGGAACGGCGACATGGTCGGACCACGCACCCGTGACCCTGACACTTGCATCCCCCCTCTATAGACCGAGGCTCTCTAAGTGGAGACTCAACGACTACTTGCTCACCAGACCGGACCTAACAACAGACATAGGGGCACAACTAAAAGACTACTTCAGGACAAACACGACCGAACAGACGTCGCCGACCATTAGGTGGGAGGCACATAAAAGCGTGGTCCGCGGACACTTCATCAGACAGAGTGCCACCCTTAAAAAACAGACTGACCACCAAATGAAGCAGTTGGTGACAGAGATACAAAGACTAGACTCCCTCAATAAAAAAGCACAACATCAAACACACCAGACGACACTGCTACAATTACGACGCGAATTGACCGTCCTCCTCCACAGGAAACACCACAGAGACGCGGTCAGACATAAAGCCTTTTTCCTACTCCATGGTAACAAGAGTGGAAAACTGCTGGCGAGAATGCTCGCCAAACGGAGACAGACGACATACATTGACAGAATGAGAGACGCGAAAGGCACCCTGCAGCGCCTACCCTCCAAAATCTCAGACATAATAAGGGGATACTACTCCGACCTATATGCCCTCCCACAGCCCCACTCAGATACGGAGAAAGCCGGCCTACGAGAGAAAATCAATAACTACTTGACAGCACACACCCTCCCGACAATCAATACAGATGCATCCAACAGACTAGACGAACCCATCACAATGGACGAGCTAACTCGGGCCATCAAAGAGACGAAACAGGGCAAAAGCCCGGGACCAGACGGGTTACCACTGAAGTATTATAAGACGTTTGCTGACCACCTATACGCCCCCCTACTAGACGCATTAATTGCAGTACGAGAGGGACATCACCTCCCTAAACAATCATTGACTGCACATATCACCCTCATCCCAAAAGGCGACAAAGACAGAGAACAATGCGGTAATTTCAGACCGATTTCACTCATCAACTGTGACGTTAAACTGCTAGCGAAAATCCTAGCCACGCGCCTCCAAACCCACATCCCCCACCTGATACATTCAGACCAGGTGGGATTTGTCACGGGCCGCGAGGCTAGGGACAACACAGTCAGGGCACTGACCCTTATTCACAGCCAGGGCAAGCACAACGATGGCCTTCTCTTGCTATCCACGGACGCAGAGAAGGCCTTCGACAGAGTTAACTGGCAATACATGTTCCAGACACTGACGCACATGGGACTGGGACCACACTTCAGGGGCTGGATTGAGGCGCTATATGACGGACCCACGGCACATGTCATCGTTAACGGGGCAGTGACGGGGGAGCTGACGATCCATAACGGCACAAGACAGGGGTGTCCCCTGTCCCCCCTTTTATTCGTACTGGCGCTCGAACCCTTCCTTACCCATGTGCGGCATGATGCGGACATAAGGGGTATCACGAAAGGTGACACACAGCATAAGGTAGCGGCGTACGCCGACGACCTCCTGTTCTTTGTCACCAACCCAGAGGTCACGCTCCCGAACATCCTGAAAGCATTCCGGGAATACGGGGCAATATCCAATCTTAAAATTAATTACTCAAAGTCCTACGCCCTGAATATTAACATACCCGAAGCCAGAGCCGCCCCACTGAGACAGAGCCACACGTTCCAATGGGCAGACCAGAAGATCCAATACCTAGGTACATGGCTGACCAAGAACACCAAAGCCCTGTATGGGGCAAACTTTGCCCCCCTATTGGATAAATTTAGATGGGACCTGTCGGATTGGGCATACCCGCACATATCCTGGTTAGGCAGGATCCAAGTTATTAAAATGAATTTTCTCCCGCACCTACTGTACCTTATGCAAGCCCTCCCAATCACTATCCCCAGACCTTTCTTTACCACCCTGAGACAAGCGATGGGTAAATGCATCTGGAACCAAAGAAGGCCGAGAGTTAGGATGACCACACTGACTCTGCCCAAGGACAGGGGAGGCCTGGCTATGCCGGATCTCGCCCTGTACTATGAGTCCTGCCACCTCCAAAGAGTCATGGAGTGGGCAAAGGGAAAGGTACTCAAGAGCTGGAAGACCGTGGAAGAGGTGGAGGTGGGGAGACCGCTATCCACTCTGCCTTGGCAGGCGGGGGGGGGGGGGGGGCGGGGGGACAATACTCACCCTACACAGCCGCAACACTGCAGGTCTGGAAGAGGGTGGCAAAAAGATGCAGACTTGCGCCCCACCCGTCCCCTCTCCTTCCTCTGACCCACAACGACAGTTTCCCACCTGGCTCGGACCCTAACGCATTCAGAGACTTGATACACCACAAAGCCCCCAAACTACACCACTTACTCGACGGGCCTGACTGCAAGACGCTACCAAACCTATTGGAGGGAGCCACCCCCACACTACTACACCACTTTAAATACAGACAACTACGTAGCTACATACGAACCCTCCCGGGAGGTATAGCTTTGACAAGGGAACTCACCACGTTCGAACGACTGTGCCTAGACCCAGACCCTCAACCGCACGGGATCTCACTCATCTATTCCTCACTTCAAAGGGAAACCCCGACAGAAAAACCGAAATTCATGGGGAAATGGGAACAGGCGCTAGGTAAGACATTCACCGACGGAGACTGGGAGGATATGTGCTATCTAGCGCATCACTGCTCGGTCTTTAGCAAGACGCAAGAGACAGCCTTTAAGCTACTTACAAATTGGTACTGCACCCCAGCCGCACTCCACGCTATGAACCCAGAACACTCAGAGCTCTGTTGGAGATGCAACACAGAGATAGGCACCACACTTCACCTTTGGTGGGACTGTAGGGCCATCCGACCCTTCTGGAATGGCATACACAGTCTTCTCCACACGTTCTCCGATGCACCACCGCCCTTCACACCCGAAGCCATGCTCCTACACCATATGCAGACTCCCAGATCACGGTATAAAAAATCCTTAACCATACGAATCCTAAACGTAGCCAAATAGGTGCTTCCACAATTCTGGAAGCAGACAGCCACCCCACCACTGACGGCCTGGTTCTCCCAAATGGAAGAACTCAGGGCAATAGAAGAACTCAATATGAGCGCCACTAACGCCTCCGACAAATACCTAGAAATTTGGGCCCATTGGCTATTAACGACCACCAAACCAGACTTCACACAAAGACTACAATACGAGACCGAAGTAGAGGTAGACGGTGACACCCCCCCCTGACGGAGACCGACCCCACACGGACTGGACCCCTACCCAACCCCCTCACACTACACACACTCACTACCACAGGACACATGAAACACGACGCCCAGATGACCTACAGGCCATCGCGACATAGGTCTACGATACACAGTACACGAATCTGACTTGGGCACATACGCCGTAGGACGTGACCTAGACATGGGATCTGATCATCCCGACTCACCACTATGCCGCAATTTTACGAAGCATGTCAGTCTAAAAACGTCTGGACCTGCGTGTCCACCCTACTAGTTATCGAAGCATGCGAAAATAATGTATTTCTATTACATACTCATCTTCACTCAGAGGACCTGCGCGTCCCACAGTTCGAAACTTTTAATGTTGTAATGTGACCTGCGAGTCACCAATTCTGTTCACGAGACCAATCGATGGTAACCAAGCGAAAATGTGGGACCTGCGAGTCCTGATTGCATCGTTTACCACTGAAAACTGAAAAATTCAAATAAAAATATATTTACAAAAAAAAAAAAAAGAAAAGGACAGGTCTCATATATGGCACTGTAACTTCACAAAATAGTGCCAAAGACATACAAAGGGGGTGTCATTTTACTCAGCAGGTGTAACTGAACACAAAATAAAACTTTGTACAGGAATAGCACACACCAACTTTACAAAATACACATGAGAAGTTCTTTGTTATAAGTTTGTGTGGCAAAATACAATATTTAGCAGAGGTTGGCGGTGAAATGACTACGTAGAAAGTGTCAAATAGGTAAATAGCCTGTGATGTCTACTTTATATAAATATATACTTTTGTGTGGCAATTTTGTTTTCTTTTATGGCTATTAAGCTTACAAGACAAACATACCAAATTCTAAAATCGCTCCACATTAAAGTTTATTTTACTCCTTGTGCTTTGTGACCTGTAACTTCCCAAAAAAACTTAAAATCACAGACACATTATATATTCTGTAAATCAGAACAACTAAATGAATTTATTTTTAATTGCGTTCTTTAACAGCACTAATTATGCACACATTATTATTGCAAAAACTGTAAAAAAAAAAAACATTTTTAAAAAATTTTTTTGCATTTTTAAATGTTTTTTTTATAATAAATAAGCATTTATATATATATATATATATATATATATGTTACATCAAATTAAAGCCCTTTCTGTCCTTTAAAAAACAGTATATAATATGTGTCGGTGCAATAAACGAGAGAGATGCAAATTGCAGTTGAATGCAAACAGCAAGAAAATGCAAAAAATGCTTGTGTCATTAAGCGTAAGACAAGCTCCTGAAGCTGTGTCCTTAAGGGGTTAAAAGGGACTACTTACGTATTTTTTTGTGCTAATAACAGAACGTTATTTGACATAATATTTGCTTTTTACGCCGCCCCCTCAAACCATTTTCTACCATTTTCCATCTTTAACTGAAATAACACTTGATTACAAAAAGCTAATTTTGAAAATGCATAACTCTGCTTCCAGCCTCTTGCAATTAGAATCTTAACTGCCACACAAGTATGGGTTATTAAATATGCTTGTTCTTATGAGTATTCGGACATATTCATATTTAATAAAGCAATTTTTGGAGAAATGTTTTTACTAATCCTTAATGCCTTTTTGATAAACTCAAAAGCCCATAACCATAAAGGGCGTATTATTTTTGCATTCCAAAAAAATATGCATATAGGAACCCGTTTCTTCCTCGCATCTCCAGCTGTTTTTGTTACTATTTGGGAACATTTTAGCTATACTAGTTGGTAAAAAATACCATCTGTTATTGCACTTAAAGTGTATTTCTATTAGTGAAAGATCAAGGATGTTCTTAAAAATACTGGAGAATGCTAAATTCCATGTGTAACGAATCCTGATGTGGTAGCTATCGGTTCATCTGTTTCCACCCGAACTGCTATGAGCTTAGTGATTATAGCTCGCTGTTCGGGTTTCCATTCGTCTCTTTCTCCAGATCAGATACAGCTTTCCCAGCAGATTTTCCCAAGGTAGTGAACAGGTACCCAAACATCAGCCGAAACTTGATGAAGGGTGAAACAAGACAAGCTTTATTGGTGCCACACTGGTTTTTATACAATTCCCCATGCAAGGGGCACTCCCCCTGTGGACCTTGTGGATAACAGCCAATAACAGTGTAGTGACAAACAGTGACACTCCCAATACAAATAAGTAATTCCCTCCTCTCTACCTGGAGATAATTGAGTCAGATAAAGTAATAACTTAATTATTTCCAGGCAGAAAAACAATTTTGCCAAAACTTAGAAAGTACACTAAAACATAAAGGATCCCCATAAATGTCATATCGTCTGATAGCCCTGATCTGGGTGACCGACATATCTAAAAATCACCCAGATCAGTTCAGGGGTTTTCGAATTTCATGAAAGTCCCATTTGGACAGACTGCACACAAGGCTCCTGCCCAGAAACAGTTTCATGACTTTAGTCTGTGCAGTCGCTGTGAGGAACTGACTCTGCTGGGTTTCGAACCCTGGTTTACATGCTGCTTAACCTCTTCCTTACCACTACACCAGCCTGCCTTTTGCAAATGTACCTGAGATCTGGTAACCTTGACTCTATAAGCATTGGTATCAGTGACAAGTCTCTTCAGCTGTGTCTGGTCATGTGTCTGGTTCTTGGCCTATAAAAGCCACTTCCTGTCTCTGTACCTTTGCCAGATTATTGTGGTTCCTGTACTCTCTAATCAAGCTTGTTCCTGTTTCTCCTACCTGTTGCTGATTTTGGACCGTTTTGACTTTGCTGCTTCTCCTTCCCACTGACCTCGGCTTGCCTCACTACGATTATCATCTCTCTGTTCCAGTCTCCCATCTCTGCTTAAGACCAGAAGGCCACTCAAGGCTCAGGGGCTCAACCACTTGGATAACGAGTGGCTACCTCTGGCAGAAAACATTGCTGATCTGGCTACTGGACTCCAAAACTTTGTAACATCAATATCATTACAGTCGCTCTATTTCGACAAATCACAAAACCGAACTAATGCACGAACGGAACCCTCTGGTTCATAGTAGCGATTGTTCCCCTGGTGCGTGGGAACTAGACTACCGAACAGCGATCCTAGCTGTTCGGGAAAAGGAAGTAGGCGTTCAGGAAGTCGAGTGTCCGATTTTAGTTCCAGACACTCGACGACCAAGTACTGCTGCCTCCTTTCATGCAAACAAGATGGCCGCCGTTCTCTCTTACATGTGGCGATATGAACGGGGGCAACACAGGAAGAGCGCTTAATTGATGATTTCCTTTGGTGATAATGAGCCAGAGTGGTAGTCGGTGGTTCGATAGATTTGAAACTACCGAAAAAATAAACGAGAACTGGGGAAATAGTCTAAATATTGTTCAAAAAAAGTCAGGAAATGCTGGGTTTTCTTACACAGCTCCCCATAGTCCATGGGTTGGCATGGGGATGTCCAGGAAAAGCAAGTTTAAAGTTCCAGTTCGGTTTGGCGAGATAAACTATCGGCATTTCCATTCTGTTTGCCTGTGCAATAACCGCCACCCGGTTCAGCCAAATTAGGGGGTTGTGGTCGGTCATTAAGGTGAAGGGGAGGCTGTGCAAATAAGGTTGGAGCTTCTTTAGTGCCCACACACGAGCTAGGCATTCTTTTTCCATGGTGGCGTAACTAACCTCTCGGGGCAATAGTTTCCAGCCACCAGGTGCTCCATTTCATCGTCCCCCACTTGGCTTAGCACAGCTCCCAGCCCAAACATGGAGGCATCTGTATGCACAAGAAATAGTTTGTTATAGTCTGGTGTGGCCAACACAGGTGCCGCACTAAGCGCCGTTTAAAGTTTCTGGAAAGTGTCCACGCACTCCGGGGACCAAGCTACCTGTTTGGGATGGGACTTCTTGGTTAAAGTCAGTAAGGGGTTTGGCGAGGGCGCTATACTCCGGGACAAACTTCCTGTGTTAACCTGCTGTTCCTAAAAAGGCTAGCACCTGGGTTTTGGTACGTGGTTGTGGCCAATTGGCATTGGCCTCTACTTTGGCAGGCTCATGCCGCTGTTTGCCTGAACCTACCCTATGCCCGAGATACTGAACCCTGGCCATGCCTAAGGGCATTTCTCAGGCTTCAGGGTAAGCCCAGCCCCCTGAATTCTCTCTAGTACCCTGTATACATGCTCCAGATGGGACTCCCACGTGCGACTGAAGATGGCTATATCATCTAGATAAGCACACGCAAAGTCCTGAAATCCCTCCAGGAGCCGGTCAGCCATCCTCTGAAAAGTAGCCAGGGCATTCTTCATCCCAAAGGGCATAACCTTAAACTGGTATAACCCGAATGGGGTGATGAATGCTGACTTGGGGATGGCCGTAGGCTCTAGGGGGATTTGCCAATTTCCTTTACACAAATCCAGGGTAGTGAGGTAATTCCCCCCAGCAATCCTATCCAGGAGCCTGTCTATCCTAGGCATGGGGTAGGCTTCAGTTATGGTCCTGTCATTGAGCTTCCAGTAGTTGATACAGAAGTGATTTGTGCCGTCTCGCTTGGGTACCACCACTACCGGCGAAGCCCAAGGACTCTGCGATGGCTCTATAACTCCTAAATGGAGCATCTCTTGTAGTTCTGCTAGCATGTTGTCTTTTATTGCCAAAGGGATACGGTGGGGTTTCTCCCCAGGTCTCAACTCGGTGGACTGCAGCAGAGGTGTACCCGGGCAGGGCAGAAAACATGTCCCTGTATCCCTGGAGGAGCTGAGAGGCCTCACTCTTCTCCTGGGGGTTTAATGTCTCGCCTAGCTGCACTTGCTCTGTCGTGCTGGGGCTGGAGGCAAGTAAGTCCAGTAGGGGAAGGCCCTCACTATGCTAACAAGCAGGGGCACATAAGGCCGCTATAGCCCCTGTACGCTCAAAATAAGGCTTCAGCATGTTCACATGGAAGGCTCTCCGGATCCTTTCATCTGAACATTTGCTGACTATATAACTGGTGTCATTAATTCTCTCCATTACGTTGAAAAGTCCCTGCCAGGTGGCCTGAAGCTTGTTTTTCTTAAAGGGCTTCAGAGCCAGTACTCGCTGTCCTATTTCCAGGACCCTATCTCAGGCACCCCTATCATACCATCTCTTCTGGCGCTTCTGGGCCACCTGCAGGTTCTCCCGAACAGATTCCGTGAGGGTCTGCAAGCGATCCCTAAACTCCAGAACATACTGTACAATAGGGACTCCCTCCTCTCCTGTGTTGTCATCCCAGTACTCCCGTATGAGGTTTAGGGGTCCTGTAGATGCCTGGGGCACTTCTCAGTAGGCAAACAGGAGGTGGGGAAGAAACCTTTCCCAGAGCGAACAGGACGCTGTGAATGTTCTAAGCATCTGCTTGAGCGTGCCGTTATAACGTTCACATAGTCCATTCATCTGGCGATGGTAGGGAGAGCTGAACAAGGGTTTCACGCCACAACTCTGCCATAATTGTTGGGTCACAATTGCGGTGAACTGTGTCCCCCTGTCAGACAAAATCTCCCTGGGGAAGCCTACTCGAGTAAAGGTTTTCACTAAGGCTTCAGCCACTGTCTCTGCCTCTATGTTGGAAAGGGCTACCGCCTCAGGGTATCTAGTAGCATAGTCTACTACCGTGAGGATGTAGCGCTTTCCGCAGGTGCTGGGTTTACTGATGGGTCCTATCAAATCTATGGCCACCCTGTGAAATGGTTCCTCAATGATAGGGAGGGGGTGCAGTTTGTCTCTCTGGCGATCCCCTCTCCTCCCTGTCCTTTGACACACATCACGGGTCCTGCAATAATTCCTCAGATCCTGGGATATACTGGCCCAGAAAAAGGTTAACCTAGCTTTAGTTTTAGTAACCCCTTAATGACCTGCCAGGGGAATATCATGGCTAAGCTTAAGTAACTCCGCTCTAAATATTCGAGGTACTACCAGCTGTCTTTTTATTACTTACGTGGCCCCACTCCCAGTTCCCCCAGTTACCTTTTTCCCATTTGAATTTCTCCTAACTCCTATCCTCTTGGAGTTTATCTGCCTCCTTCCTGTAGCCCTCTAACGTGGGATCGGCCCTCTATTCCTTCCCAAAACCTAAGGGGGTGTCCCAGAATCAGTGGGGGGTGAAAGGACCAAAGGTCCTACCTGAGGTTCCTCGGAGTGCGTTGGCTCCCCTCTGTTTGCTTGTGCCTGGGTAGACCTTTGCTGCTGGATTGCAGGTGAGCTGGGACGTAAGGCAACCCACATAGTTTCCTAATAACACCTCAGCGGGAAAGTCCTTCATAAGGCCTACATCCAGGTGTTTATCTCCCGAGCCCCAGTTGATGTGTACTCTGGCAATGGGGAGTTTGTGGATGGCTCCCCCTGCAACTTTCACAGTTACGCTTTTGTTAGTGCGAGCCTGAGCCCGAACTTTGTGTAGCTGGATTAGGATGAGGGTGGCCCCCGTGTCTCTCAGGGCCCGGGCATCCATCCCGTCAACGGTGACCCACTGGCGATGATGATCGCAGTTGTCGCTTGCTGCTTGCACCTGAAAACTTAAACCACCCATTTTAGTATTTTTTTATAACATGTCCATGCTGAAACTTGGTATTTTTTTTCCTTTCCACACATAATTCCTGAAGCTTCGTTGGATTAACTCTAACCATGAAGTTGGAAAGCTTAGTGGTAACATTCTGAATATTAAACCCACTTCGGTAATGTGGCGGACTGCCTGGCACCCCGACTGGGTACCTCTGCCAATCGTGCTTCCTAGCTGTCGGCGAGTACCCAAAGCACTCTACCGGATACCATAACCACCATAGCCCCTTAGCCGCCATAGCTTGGCTGGGGTCTTGCTGTCCCTTCTCATCCTGGAACAAACTCCTGGAGCCAGCCCCCTATGAGAAGACCTCTCCTCTCTACATCTCCTGATAGCCCTGATCTGGGTGACCAACATATCCAAAAATCACCCAGATAGGTTCAGGGGTTTGGGATTTTCATGGAAGTCAATTATTTGATCGACCGTGCACATGGTCATGTGCCCAAAACAGTTCCAGGATATCAGGGCTAAAGGTTGGTCTCTTTTTGGGAGCACAGAAGTACATAAAACATGGAACTGAATCTTTAAATTACTTCTGTAGCCAGTTCCCCTTGTTTGTGGGAATGATTCCAGCATGGGCGTCCGCAGGAATTTTTCCAGGGGGGGGCATAATTGTAATGACATCTATGCTTGGCCCCTTTTTGACAGTGTCTTGAAGGGGAGGAGCATAGTCGTTATCACATGAAGCCAGGGTGAATAGCGTTTTCAGAACTATGGTGTCAGGAATACATGTTTGTATTCCTGACACTATAGTGTTCCTTTAAGCAAATTAAAAAAAACATTCTGGTCACCATAACAACTTCATCTAAATGAAAATGCTATGATGCCAGGAAGCCCCTGGGTGCTCTTTCCTTTAAGGGGTTAAACTGCTCTCAAATGGTTTAACCCCAAAGTCTTCCTCCAGCTCCAGGTCGCTCAGTGGTATTCGGCATCTGAAACGGAGTGTCAGGAAGTGCAGATTGACATCAGGCATGGGTGCCGCTGATTGGCTAGAGTTGACGCTCTAAGCCAATCGCTAGTTCCCGGTTCATAAAAGTTTTTTTACTTTTTTTATGAATGGGGAGCTATTGATTGGCTTAGAGTGCCAGCTGACCGCTCTAGCCAATCAGTGACACCCCTACCCAGCGGCACTCTGTGCTTCCTGACACTCAGTAAATAAAAGTGAACACATTAACACTGATATTTTATTTTACCTGGGGAGATGAGAAGGTCCAGAGTTTCCTGCCAGGCCCAGGTACCAAAGCCTTATGATGTGGTGTCCAGAATAAAGTGGAGGGTTCACTTCATTTGTCCTTCCTGCTCCAATCTCCTTTTCTTCTCCTTCATTTGACAGTCTTCTTTTTCTTTCTTCTATATTTGGCTCCTTCTGCTCCTTTACCTTTCTGCTTATTTTGCGCCCTTCTGATTCCTTTCTGCTCCTTGCAGACCCTTTCTGCTCCTTCTCCTACTTTAGCTTTGTGCTCCTTGCTGTCCCTTTCTGCTCCTTCACCTTTGTGCTCCTTCTGTCCCTTTCTGCTCCTTGCAGACTCTTCATTTAGGCTGCACCCACACCCCCATGCCTCACTTCCCTAATCTATAAACTGCCCCCCCCCATGCCTTACCTATAAGCTGTCCCCCCATGCCTCACATGCCTCACCTATAGGCTGCCCCCCCACATGCCTCACCTATAGGCTTCCTCCACATGCCTCACCTATAAGCTGCCCCCCCACATGCCTCACCTATAAGCTGCCCCCCCACATGCCTCACCTATAAGCTGCCCCCCCACATGCCTCACCTATAAGCTGCCCCCCCACATGCCTCACCTATAAGCTGCCCCCCCACATGCCTCACCTATAGGCTTCCCCACCCCCACATGCCTCACCTATAGGCTTCCCCACCCCCACATGCCTCACCTATAGGCTTCCCCACCCCCACATGCCTCACCTATAGGCTGCCCCCCCACATGCCTCACCTATAGGCTGCCCCCCCCACATGCCTCACCTATAGGCTGCCCCCCCACATGCCTCACCTATAGGCTGCCCCCCCCCACATGCCTCACCTATAGGCTGCCCCCCCACATGCCTCACCTATAGGCTGCCCCCCCACATGCCTCACCTATAGGCTGCCCCCCCACATGCCTCACCTATAGGCTGCCCCCCCACATGCCTCACCTATAGGCTATCTCTCCCCACATGCCTCACCTATAGGCTATCTCTCCCCACATGCCTCACCTATAGGCTCTCTCTCCCCCCCATCCCTCACTCCCCTAATCTATAGGCTACTTTAAACCCCCCCACCCCTCACTTACCTGATCTGTAGGCTGTCTCTGGCTGCATGTGTTGCTCCCCTGCGGTTTCAATCAGCAGAGAGAAGCTGGTATAGATGCAGCTTCCTATCCCTGTCTCTCTCCATACACAGCGCCACCTACTGGAGTTCATTTTAAATCTCACACGAAAAATAGCAGCACAAGCTGAAAAATCCAGGGGGGGGGCAAGTACCCCCCCTTGCCCCCACTGCGGACGCCCATGGATTCCAGTGAACAGTGCCTTTCTAAGTTGTGTAGAACCGAACGCAGGCGATGGTGGAAGTCCAGCAGTGTTTGTATATTTCTGTGTCCGATTTCAGTTCCATGAGATTCATGCCCAAACACCGCTGCCTGCGTTCGTGGGAACAAGATGGCCGCCACCTCGAACACTTAGAACAGTGCGGTGGAAAGTGTTACAAACTGTCAATTAGGCTTAACAAGCTCCCGGGTGGTCTCTGGCTCAGGCGCCTGTTCCGTTCCCGAACAGAATAGAGCCATTGCACAAACAAAGTATTTTCACATGGTTTTTACAGGGCCCATAGTCTTTTGGAAGGAGGCTGGCAAGCAGGCCCCTCCAAGAACATGTGGCAGAGGCATTTCTGCCACACATCTCCCCTCCAAGGGAAGACTAAACAGGTACCTGACCTGCTGCAGGATGGCACTTGAGTTAGTCGGGCAACCCACCCAAAAACAATTGGTTGGCCTGGTAGCCTCTTTCGCCATGCTTTGCCTGGATAGTTCCATGTTGCTGTGTGGGTAACATCCATCACCCCTGGTCTCTCTCTGGCTCCCAGTCTTAGGGCTGTCTGTGATTATGGGGAAGAGGCTAGCGGTGCTTTGCCCTGTAGACAGCACTTCTGCTGTATCGACCTGTGTGTGATCAATCCCTTGACAAAGAAGAAGGGGAGGGCAGCCCTTCTGCTGGGGGGACCTGGGGACAGTCCGGCTGTGTAACAATGGGGCCGGTAGGACAGAGGCCAGTTGCACTCTTCCCTAATGCCAGCTCTTCCGCTGGAAGGGGGATAGTGGAGACTGCCATCCCATCCACTACCCCAGGACCCGGTTTGGAATCTGCTACTGAGAGGAAGAATCGCCCACCTCCTCCCCCTGGTATTCCTGCTGGGGCTGTTGGGGATCTGGGCCGACTGTCCAGCATCCCTGTAGGTCTGGTGCAGAGACCTCGGTCCCATCTGCACCATCGATTTCTGGTGTCTTGTCAAGGGCCAACAGGCACCGCTGCTGGGGAGTGAGACCAGTTGTCTCCACTCGCATGAGCTCCCACTGTGGCTGGGGAAAGGGACCAGCTGTCTCCTCTCCCTGTATCTCCGGCTGCCGCTGTGGAGGGGGACCGGTTGTCTACTCTCCCTGTAAGCTATGCTGCCGCTGAGGAGTAGGACCGACTGTCCCTACTCCTGGTAGCTTCAGCTGTGGTTGGGGATCTAGGCCGGCTGCCCAGCATCCCTGTAGGGCCGGTGCAGAGACCTCGGTCCCATCTGCACTGGCCAAATGACCGTCGTCCCAGGACCAGTCAATGAGATCCTCTGATTCTGGAACTGGTAGGGAAGCAGGGGGCACAGGAGCCAGGTCTCCCCCCCCTGGAGTGTGGCAGGTCTGGGTCAGCCACCCAGCTCCCCTGTTCCCTGCCCATCTGTACCCTCTACGCCTCCTGCCTCCCTGTGGGATATACTGTGGCCGAACCGAGTTGAGCAGGTGTTGGTAATCCTGCTCCAGCTACAATTCAATGGAAGCCAGATGGATCAGGTCTGGTCCTAGGTCACCAGCTCTGAAAATCCAACAGGGCTTCCCTGGTACTGATTATTTCCCAGAGTCGAAACTCTGCTGAGCTACCAAAGTCAATGTTTGTCTCAAAGGCCTCCCATAACAAATTAACAAACAGGAAGTGGAAAGTACACCCAATATATGTTTACAAATTGAAATACAACCTGGGAAAAATACATCCAAGGCAAATAGATTCTATATTTTCAGGATAGTGAATCTAAAGTGATAAAAATACATATCATAGCGTAATACAATTTAAAAAAACAAGAGTGAGAATGTGGTGCTAGTAGCAAACTCACAAACGTAGGTGGAAAACAGGCTTCTCACCCCACCGGGGGTTAAATATAATTTGATAGTAGTTCTGAATTGTATGGAAATCTTCAAAGGAAGTAAGAAAAAGAACCATACATGGTGAAGTATGTATGAAAATACAAGACAATTTATTAGAATGCACTTACAGACAAGTGGACATATATAGGCATATCTCCACTGGCAAGTGGAATAAAATAGCAGCGTAGTAGGTCTGGAGGGATCCAACTCAGGCCGCAGGAGAAAGCAAGTCAAATCAATAAAAGTAATAACAATAAAAATAAAATAAATCTAGGTCCGCAACCCAACGCGTTTCGTCCAAATATTAGTAGGGACTTCTTCAGGGATGTGTGCTAATTCTTCGAATGAAGGGTTTCTTATACCCAAAGTGATTCATCTTGATTCCGTTCACCAGTGGCATGCGTTCGACGATTGGAACGCAATAACATACTTCCTGTGATGTTTACTCCAGAAGCTGACGCATGCGTCGTGAGCATTAGAGTTCCAAACACTTGATCGTGATGTCAATAGAACGTGCATAGACGCACGTAAAAAGTATCTATCCAGAAGAGAATAAATGTACAATAGAGGCGAACTGTCGCCGTAAAAATGCATACAATTATCGAAGAGACAAATATAAATACAGCACAAAGTAAAATAAATAAAATAATGATATAGAGAGGTTCTCGGGTAATGCAAAAAATAAAAAATAAGAAAAAAATAATGATAATAATAATAACTAAAAAATATATAAAAATAAATAAAAATGTAAAAATTAAAAGAAGAAAAAAAGGAGAAAAAATAATAATAATAAATGAAAAACATAATATGCCAATATTAAATGAATACAATAAAACATATATACACTACCAATGTATATGTATGCTATATAAAACTAGTTGCATGACATGAGAACCATCCATATGAATACATAAAAAAGATGCAATACAACAAATTACATTTACCCATATATAGAGGACATGAGAGGAAGAAGAGACTATGGATATTTATTCTATTTTAGGGCTTGATTTAAATCAGACCTTTAAGGTCTATTTCAGCATTGACGCCATATTGTAGAGTTTTTAGACTATATATTGAAAAGGCTTCTTGTCGAATTAATTCCTGATGTTTGTCACCTCCTCTACAATACGGTCTATACCAAAAGCCTGAAAATTTTACCAGCGAAAGAGAGGGCATGTACCACAGTGTTTTGGTACACTGTGGTCGGATTTACCTTTTTTAATGTTATTAAAGTGTCCTAAAAATCTGGTATGAAGTTTGCTGGTAGTGCGGCCCACGTATTGGGCCCCACAGCCGCATTGGAGCAAATAAATAAAAAATGTTGAAGAACACTGAATATGTTTCTTGATTGAATAAGATCTTTTTCTGTGAGTACCTGTAAAGCTGGTGATTTTCCTTTTTTGGTATTTTTGGCGTATTAGCATGTTATATATTCACAAATGGCTCTCAGACATTGTAGTAAAATAGAACTTCTCTTTACTTCAGTACACACACATAATGACACAACACCAAAGAGACTAAACACAATAGAACAAGTGCATAACTTCACTATGCTGCCATCTACTGGAAGGTGGACTGCATAAACCTCAATACATAACACTCCTCCCCCCTAGACCTCAAAGTCTTTGAGATAACTGGGAGGTTTAATATTTCGTCTTGGGCGCCCCAAAACCGTGTTTGGAACTGCTTCAACTGGACCTTCAGTTGTGCCCATCCCTTCTTCCTGTGCTCTGTCAGATGGACCACACAGAACTGGTTCTTCAATAACAACTCCTGGAGAACTGAGACCTGTATCATCCAGTGGTTCCATATCATTTGGTATCACAGAAAACCCAGTATGACTGGGACCGGCAGCAGGCACAATCTCATCACTCCGTTCCCGAATCTGATCGACATGCACCGTAATATTCTACCATCAGGAATTCGTACTTTGTATGACAAAGGTCCTGTGGCCATAAGTACTTTTGCAGGTATCCATTTAGGCCCAGAAACATAGTTCCTGACATAGACATCACTGTCAGGTGCAAATACTCTGACAGTAGAAGCATTATAGTTCTTATTGAATTGCAATTCTTGCTTCTCTTGTAACTCAGTTGTCAAATCAGGATGTAAACGATCCAAACAAGTTTTAAGACGCCGGTTCATAAGGAGCTCTGCTGGACTACTACCGGTGCTTGAGCATCATAGTGTACAAGCAATCATAGTGTACAATCATAGTGTACAAGCAAACTGTCAGAAGACAACAGTTTTTTAGCAGCGCTGAAAGCGGTAGTATGAACGTCAGTCCACTTCCATGGAGCATCTTTATCTAGTAGACGATGCAGAGGTTCAGCAACAGTGGCTTTATCAGGCAGAAAAGAATGGTAAAAATTAAGCAACCCTAGGAAAGCTTGCAGTTCTTGTTTGTTTGTTGGAACCGGAGCTCTATGGATAGCTTCAACCTTAGAATCAGTTGGATGAATGCCCTGTGCGTCAACTCGGTAACCAAGGAAATCCACGCTGCTTACACCAAAAACACACTTTTCTTTTTTAAGTTTTAGACCAGCATCAAGAAAACGTTGTAAAACAAGTTGTAGCTGTGCAGCCAATGACTGTATAGAATCTGCTCCAATAAGAACGTCATCAAAATAAGGCACTACACCTGGAAGTCCAGATAAGAGGTCCTCCATTAAATTCTGGAATATGCCAGGAGCAATGGAAACTCCAAACTGCAAACGTCTTGCTCGGAAAGCTCCTTTGTGTGTTATTATCGTTTGTGCATCAGCAGCCTCATCATCCACAGGTAACTGCTGGTAGGCTTGAGCCATATCCAACCTGGCAAATACTTTTCCTTTTGCCAAAGTAGTAAGAATTTGATTAACAGCTGGAATTTGATAGGGATGCTCTTGCAACGCTTTATTTATTGTACATTTGTAGTCAGCACAGATTCTGACATCCCCATTTGGTTTCATGACCGGAACTATGGGTGTTAACCACTTTGGGTGTGTTATGGGTTCAAGTATGCCTTGTTCCACAAGACGTGTAATCTCAGCATCTATTTTTGGTCTGAGAGCTAATGCAATTTTGCGAGGCTTCATACGAATTGGGGGTACTTTTGAATCTAATACAAAATAAACAGGAGGGCCTTTAAACATGCCAAGACCTTCTTCAAAGACTGCACTAAATTTATCAATCACATTCTGTAGAATATCTGTGGATACATTATTAACTCCAGTTAATGAAATTCCTAAGGGTTCAAACCACTCTCTACCTAGCAAACTTGCTCTTTGTCCCTTAGTAATTATTAAACGTAAATGTCCTCTGAATTTACCATATTTTACTGGTATAAAAACAAACCCCTTTAACATCCACAGCCTGTTTGTTGTAGTCCACGAGATGAATATCACAAGGTACTATTGAAGGAGAATTATGAGGCCATAACAATGTAAATGTCTCTTCTGAAATCAAAGAATATGCGTACCCAGAATCTACTTTCATTTTGCACGGAACATCTTGAAGCACAATTTCAGTGTAAATCTTCAGTCCTGATGGTGAATTTTCCACTTTATTCACATAGTCATTTGAGTAAACACCTGCAGTCATTTCACTATCTGAAACGGTTTGTGGATTATTAAAAGAGTGCGCTGTGGTTTGTATTTTATTCACATTCTTATATTTGGTCTGAATTCCACTGGCTTGACTTTGGCAAACTGTCTGTATGTGACCTGTACGTTTACATGTGTGGCAAACTGCATTTCGAAAACGACATGTATTATGCCTGTGTTTTCCACCGCAACTATAACAAGTTCCTTTAAATGGAGCTGTGACATCAGTGTGTGGTGAACAGTGTTTTGATTTAACATCAGTCTTCTTCACTAGATTTACTTCAGGTGAGTTATCTTTGCTGGAGGATTGTATCTCTTTCGAATGGACATATGCAGCCTCATTTGCGAGCGCTTCCTCTTGTGCAATAATAAAAGTTAAATTCTGTCTTGCAAGCAGTCTCCTCTGCAGTGCTTCATCTTGCACCCCACACACAAGCCTGTCCCTTAACAAGGATTCTAAGCTGGTACCAAAATTGCAATTTTCAGACAGCCTGCGCAGTCCTGCAATGTATGCTGCAATGCTTTCACCTGGTTTCTGATTTCTTCTATTGAAATGGAAACGCCTCACTGTTTCAGATGGGGTGGGTGCTAAATTATGTTTTAACAGTGCCAGTATTTCTTCAAATGAGTAGTCTTGTGGTTTAGCAGGAGATATCAGTGAGCGGACAATATGAAATGATTTGGATCCAATAACACTCAGTAACACAGCTCTCTTCTGAATAGCATCCACCACCTTATTAGCTTCCAGGAAAAACACTAACCTGTCAGCATATGAGTCCCATGAGGCTGGATTAGCCAGATCAAATTCCTCCATGTGTCCCAGAGAAGCCATGCTGGAAATATTTGTAGATAAAAGAATTCCAAAAAAAGTTTTACTTCCTCACTCAGGCTGATTTCATTTCCTTTATATATATTCTGCAGTGTCCATTTATTATAATCCCATCCTCGTCGCCAGTTTGGCGTATTAGCATGTTATATATTCACAAATGGCTCTCAGACATTGTAGTAAAATAGAACTTCTCTTTACTTCAGTACACACACATAATGACATAACACCAAAGAGACTAAACACAATAGAACAAGTGCATAACTTCACTATGCTGCCATCTACTGGAAGGTGGACTGCATAAACCTCAATACATAACAGTATTTGCATGTGGAACAATGTCCACAGCAAACAAAAACCTTGTATAGGTGTGAGAAATGTACCAGATGTGGAAGGGGGATACTGTGAAAGAAGACTGGGAGCCAATTAGTTTAGGTTATTTGCTCGTTTGTAAATAATCGTTGGCTTCTTAGGGATGATGTCTTTAAGGAGACTGTCCTTTTCAAGAATGTACCAATATTTTTTGAGATTTTTTTCTATTTGTTTCGCTTATGAATTATATTGAGTGATAAATGCGAATTGGAATTTATTATAGCTACAGGAGTTTTTTGTATCTTGTTGTTTCTTATGATTATTTTTTAAAAAATAAGATCTGTCCATATCTAGTATATTTTGTATAATTGTATTAATTGTATCACAATCGTAACCTTTATCTACATAGCATTTTTTTATTGCCTGTGCTTGTTGTAAGCACTAATTACACAATTCCCACCTATCCATCAAAACAAATTCAAATGGCACACTGACCGCAGTCCACTCTTTTAAATACTTGGGTATGATGTTAGACCCCAATCTATCTTTTGGCCTGCACATAGAAAAGCTTGCATCTAAACTTTATCCAAAACTAGGTGCCCTGTACAGAAACAAATCCTGCCTAAGCCCTACAGTAAAGGAAAAGATTGTACAGCAAATGTTGATGCCAATCATTGATTATGGGGATGTGGTATATGCAGCTGCGTCGCAATCCCACATTAATAAACTCAACACATTGTATAACTCGTTCTGCCGATTTGTGCTACAATGCAATTACAGGACTCACCATTGTGACATGCTAAAAGGACTAAACTGGCTGTTGCTGGAATCCAGACGCACTCTTCATCTTTCCAGCCTTGTGTTTAAGAGCTTTTCTGAGAAACTCCCACCTTACCTGAACAAAATGCTTTCCCCAGCTGTTCCCACCTCCTATAACCTCCGATCCAGTACCAACACTTTACTTAGTCTACCTCAATACAAAAAGAAAGCAGCCTGATCCTCCTTCTCCTACATAGCACCACAATTGTGGAACGACCTCCCGCACAATTTAAAATCTTCCCTAAGCCTAAAGTCCTTTAAGAGATCCCTCTCTACATACCTCAAAACAGAATGCACCTGTCATTGATTGATTATATATTGGTTGATTATATATTTCCTACCTGTTCTATGTTAAATTTTGTATTTATTGTGTATTATTATTGTTTTTGTATTTTATTGTACGCTAATGTAACAATACAATGATTCGTGGACCCAGGACATACTTGAAAACGAGAGAAATCTCAATGTATCTTTCCTGGTAAAATATTTTATAAATAAATAATAAAAATAATAACACTGTTTCCTCCGTACAGTTCCTTCTAAGTCAAATGAGCTGGCTTTTTGGAATATTAGAGAGCCCGGGTGGATGGTGAGCACTGGATAAATCTATAGCCTTAATACAGTTATTTAAAAAACGTTTTTGTTTTTATTTTATTTTGAGCAAATAGAGTGTAAGGTCAAGAAAATCTATAGATATAGAACTAATATTAAAAGTAAATTTAAGATTATAATCATTTTGATTGATACATTCGAAAAAGCCGTTCAGACTTTCAGTAGTGCCTACCCATATTAATAGTACATCATCTATGTAGCGTCGCCATAGGACCAAACCGCACCCAGAATGAGCTCCCAACCTAACATGCCGTTGCTCCCAATGGGAGACATACATGTTAGCAAAACTGGGGGCAAATTTGGTACCCATGGCGATGCCACACTTTTGTAAGAAATATTGGCCATCAAACCAAAAAAAATGAAATCACATTCTTTTTGGTTAAGAACTTCCCTCTCTAGACCAGTATCTAGTAGTTTTTTTAATTCCTCTAAAAACATGGTTGTAGGGTTATCTTTTAAAACCTCATATGTATTTCTGTCATTTAAGATGTTGTATGCCTCTTCCATATAATAAGATCTGTCCATGATAGATAATAGCCTGGGCTATTATAGTTCTCACCCTCTGGCAAGCTGTCTCCCACCATCCACTGGTTGCGCCGGGTGGCGTACCACGTTATCGCCCGGTATGCCTAGTCCAGCCACAGCTCCTTCCAGGTCAGTTCCTTGAGCTCCGTCACCCACTCCTTCGCTGAGAAGCCGCAGCAGTCACTGTACATCCTCCAGAGCCTCTTGTCAAAGCTCCTTCCAAATGGCATCTCTGTAGTCCAGCATGTTGTAGTCTCCAGAGAAACTCCTCCTCATATGGGGATGCTGCTGGGGGGGGGGGGGGGGGGCTAGCTTGCTCTATCCTCCTGAGTTCCTGTGCAGATAGGGAGGCTGCATGGATGCTAGCTCTATCCCTCAACTTGTAAATCCATACAATGTCTCCAGGATGCTTCTCCACTCACTAGGAAGCCATCCCACTGCTGCCACCAGATGTGGCAGACAACCTGGCACCCCCACTGGGTATCTCCACCAATCATGCTTCCTAGCTGTAGCCAAGTAGCACTCCACCGGACACCATAACCACCATAGCCCCTTAGCCACCTTAGCTAGGCTGGGGTCTCGATGTCCCTTCTCACCCTGGACCAAACTCCTGGATCCAGCTCCCAGTGAGAAGACCTCTCCTCCAAGAGAGTATAGCAGTGTAGCTCTTACAAGAGCGTGTGATATTATAGCAATTCTCCCCACACATGAGACAATGCTCTATGCTGGGAAGTCATCTGGTTTAATGGGAGCCACACATGGCCTTTTATGTAACTCCCCATGCAAGGGGTTTTCTTAATCACATTCAAAGGGCATTCCCCACTGGACCTGAAATGAGACTAGTTACAAGCAAACATTCCACACCCTCCTCCCCTGTGCCTGAGAGATAATTACTTAGCACAGAACCATATAATTAAATTATATCTCAGATAAAAAACATACAATTTAACAAACCACAAAAGTACCTCCAAAACACATTCGTCACACCACCTGATAGCCCCGATCTGGGTGACGAACATATCCAAAAATCACCCAGATCGGTTCAGGGGTTCAGGATTTTCATGGAAATCAATTATTTGACCGACCGTGCACATGGTACTATTCCCAAAACAGCTCCAGGGAATCAGGGCAAACTGTCGGTCTCTTTTCAGGAGCACAAAAGTACATAAAACACCAAACAGTATCCTTAAATTACTTGTGTAACCCATTCCCCTTGTTCGTGGGAACGTTTCCACCGAACAGTGCCTTTCTAAGTTGTGTAAAACCGAATGCAGGTGATTCTGGAAGTCCAGTGGTATTCGGGAGTTTCTGTGTCCCATTTCAGTTCCATGAGATTCATGCCCAAACCCCGCTGCCTGCATTAGTGGGAACAAGATGGGAGCCACCTCATGGTCGTTCATACGAAATGCAGCCACCCAGACGAACACTTAGAACACTGCGATGGAAAGTGTTACAAACGGTCAATTAGGCTTAACAAGCTCCTGGGTGGTCTCTAGTTCACACGCCTGCTCGGTTCCCGAACAGAATAGAGCCAATGCATGAACAAAGTATTTTCACATGTTTTTTTACAGGGCCCATAGTCTTTTGGTAGAAGACTGGCAAGCCAGCCCTTCCAAGAAAACGTGGCAGAGGCATTTCTGCGACAGGTAAAACATATGCTTTTATGATATTAATTCTTCCATGCCATGATATCTCTTTATTGCTCCATTCTTTTAATAATATGTTCATGGATCTTAGATTATCCAGAAAGTTACATTCAAAATTTTTTTATTATTTCTGTTGGAATAATGACACCCAAATAAGTGAAGGTATTCTTTGAAAAATCAAAACTATAACTGTTAAAAAGGTTTGTCTAAATTAAAAAGTTGAGCGACAGTTTTATTCATATTTAGTTTGTAACCAGAGATGTAACTAAATCTATCTAATTCTTCTAACATATACTTCAGTGATTTATTTGAATCAGTCAAAAAAATAAAAAAAACATTATCCGCATATAGGCAGAATTTTCATGGTTGGTTTTTGAATTGGATACCCCTTTATTTCTCTGTTCTCTGTCATTTTTGCAAGTGTTTCTATTGACAGGATGTACAAAATACGGGATAGCGGGCAGCCCTGTCTAGTTCCCTTTTTTAAAACAAAACAAACTGATCATAGGTTCATACCCACCACCCTAGCTGTTGAAACAGTATACAAAGATTTTATTGCTCTGAGCAACCCATCACTCACACCATAAAGCTGTAATGTCGCAAACATTTTTAAGAATATAATTATCTAAACGCCATGTGTTTCTAGATGTTGATTTTAATACATCACTTAATGCCAAAATTATTAAACTGTGATCTGACCACACATTGTCTTTTATATATATCTTTTTAGTGTTATTAATTTTTGACATGTCACCCAAAAAAAATCAATTCGAGAAAAAGATAAATGTACTTTAGAAAAATGTGTGTAATCTTTTTCATTAGTGGGATAAACCCTGCAAAGGTCAGCTAGATTCGCTTCATTAATACATTTATTAATACATTTATTTCATTCTTTTGATTGTTTAATAGCATTTTTATCTACATCCTTAGAAGTATTTTTTTTACCAGCAATCAAAAGTTGACCTGTTCTAACTTGTTTAGTTTCTTCTATAATCTTAATCGAGAAGGCGTACTGGATATACATTTGGTAGATAAACATTTACTAAAGTAAATAGTTGATTGTTGATCTAACACACTAAATTTATATAACGACCCTCAGTGTCTTTACGCTGATATTTAACATTTACTTGTTACATTATGATGGCTACTCCTCTCTTTTTATTATCAGGCAAGGATGCTGAGTATACTTGTCTAAATTTACTAGTCCACCATTTTTGTTTCTCTTTTCCTTTCGAATGAGTTTCTTGAACCATATGTATGTGTATATATATATATATATATATATATATATATATATATATGTGTGAATCAAAATAATACCGGCACTCTAGGTTTTCTTCATCCGATTTATTGTGTGAATCCAAAGATGTCAACGTTTCAGCTCCCGGTCGGAGCTTTCATCAGGACACATGAAATAACATACATCAAAATGACAAGCGTGCTCTTAGTGCATATGCGCATGTGTGCCGTTCGGTAAATCACTCCCACATCAGGAAGTAGCTGTGTTAAAAACAAAACTGAAGAAATCTTAAATGGACATAAACCTCAATACTGTAATTTTACCAAGGAACAACACACATTAGTACGGCAACTAGCATCAGATCCAACAATTGTAATCCGCCCCACAGATAAAGGCGGGGGCATAGTAGTCTTAAACTATGCCAAGTATGCAAATTAAATATACAAGCAATTGGAAGTACGGGAAACTTATCAACTCCTGGAAAAGGATCCGACGAACAATATTGCCCAGAAAATCGAAGAGGTACTAATATTCGGTCTTAGAGCTGGTTACATTGATACAGACCTATTTGAATATCTACAGAAGAAACATCCTCGGACACCAATCTTATACACGTTACCTAAAATTCATAAGAACCCTAATGATCCCCCAGGCAGACCGATTGTTTCTGCAATAGAGGGTATTTTAGAACCTATAGCCAAGTACTTGGACTATTTGTTCAAACAACCAGTTACGGCTATATCAACGTGTATAAAGGACACAAGTAGCCTCCTGCATGACCTTAAACAAATTGGGGAATTCAAAGGGCTACTTATAACAATGGATGTGAACAGTCTGTACACTGTAATACCACATGATGAGGGCATTGAGGCTATGAGGAAATTACTCTCCAGTTCTGCATGTTACCATGGACCCCCGATCGAATATACCATGGAATTATTGTCGCTGGCCTTACGGAATAATTATTTCCGTTTCGAAACAAAATGGTTTCTACAGATCTCTGGGACCTCCATGGGGGCAGCGATGGCCCCTATGTATGTAAATACTTTCATGTTCGACTTTGAACAACAATATAACTAACACGTTATCAAGAACAAATAGTAAGATACTATAGGTTCATAGATGACATCTTGATCCTTTGGAGAGGAACACATGCAGAAGCAGTGGCACTAATTGAATATATTAATGAGTTGCCCACTCCCATTAAAGTGACCTCAAAATTGACACAGAAAATATCCAATTCCTTGATGTTGAACTGACAGTAATTAATCAGAAACTAGAGTATAGACTATATACCAAAGCCACTGATCGCAATCAGGGCCGGCGCGTCCATAAGGTGGCACAGGCGGCCGCCTTAGGGCGCACCGGCCATGGGGGCGCCAGATTTCAGTGACCGAAAGGAGGGAAGCGCTCCCTCCTGCCAGGTCACCTTCTGGACCCCCGGCGGGCGGCAGTGTTCTAATGAGAGGCGGCGAGGGAGCTCTAACCTGTCTGCTCTGCTCCCTCGCGCGCTGTCTGCTGATTCTGCGGGGGCCGGATTATGACGTCATAATCTGGCTCCCGGCATCAGTAGACAGCCCGCGAGGGAGCAGAGAAGACATGTTAGAGCTCCCTCGCCGCCTCTCATTAGAACACTGCCGCCCGCCGCACTGAGGCCCCACTGGACCCCAGGGACAGATCCACGCCAGCTCTCCAGGTAGGGATGCTGGGTGGATATTATTAATAATTTGTGTGTGTCTGTGTATGTGTTTGTCTGTGAGTGTGTGTGTCTGTGTTTGTCTGTGAGTGTGTGTGTATGTGTGAGTGTGTGTATGTGTCTGTGTGTATGTGTTTGTCTTTGAGTGTATGTCTGTGTATGTGTGTGTGTGTGTGTGTGTGTGTGAGTGTGTGTCTGTGTATGTGTCTGTGTGTGTATGTGTTTGTGAGTGTGTGTGTCTGTGTGTATGTGTTTGTCTGTGAGTGTGTGTGTCTGTGTATGTGTTTGTCTGTGATTGTGTTTGTCTGTGAGTGTGTGAGTGTGTGTATGTGTCTGTGTATGTGTCTGTGAGTGTGTGTCTGTGTATGTGTGTGTCTGTGTTTGTCTGTGAGTGTGTGTGTGTCTGTGTATGTGTGTTTATGCATTTGTGAGTGAGTGTGTCTGTGAATGATTGTATGAATGTGTGTCTGTCAGTGTATGAGTGTGTTTTGTCAGTGTGAGTGTCTATCAGTGTGTGTTTGTGAGTGTCTGTCAAATCAGTGAGACTATGTTTGTGATTGAGTGTGTGTCTGTCAATGAATGAGTGTGTGTCATATCAGTGAGTCTGTGTCTGTCAGTGACGTCTGTGTGTTTGTCATTGAGTGTGTGTGGCTGTTAGTGTGTATACACCACTGAGTGTAGCGTGGCAGAACGGAGCGCAGTACAGGAGCTTCTGTTTCCTGTACCCGGCCAGACTGACAGGAAGTGCTCACTGAGAGAGAACTTCCTGTCAGTCCAGACAGGTACAGAAAACTGAAGCTCCTGTAGAGGATCTGCTCTGCAACGCTACAAGACAGGTAGGATGCACACCAGGAAGGGGAGTGTGACCACTAAGAGGGTGGGGGGTGCACCAAGGGACAGAGAGGGGAGGGGAGAGAAACACCAAGGGGGAGGGAAAAGAAGGGGGAGGGGAGAGGAACACTGAGGGAGGGGCTGGTTAGGAGGCACATAGGTGAAGATGTTAATTTTAGAGGGGGGGGGGGCGGAAAAATGCATCTTCATCCGCAACATTTAAAAAAACTCATTACCAGTATCACAATTTTTGAGGGTATATCATAATAATTCCCAGGAAGAACAACGCGAGAAACAACTGAAAACAACTGAAAACTATGTATCTGAAATTTACAAAAAGAGGATATAAACGACCGGTATTGGAAAATGCCTTGCTTAAAGCTAAAGAACAGTATAATAAGGGAATAGTACCCCGAAAGGAATTACAAACAAGAACAAAATTCCCAATGAAATTACATTCTGCAAGCAAGAAGATTGCAGAATCTATCACTCGAAATTGGAATATACTAAAACAGGATCCCTAAAGAATTAACACAAAAAACGATGTTTTGCTACAAGAGGAACAGGAATTTAAGGGACCTATTAGTAAAAATGGACCCTATCCATTGTTATAAACCATCTACAATGGAGAAAAATAATGGCCGTGTTAGATGTTTAGGGTGTGTAACCTGTGGCCACATAATCCCCTTTCTCCCACCCTCATCCGGGTAAGGTCTATAAAATTGCCCACAGAATACATTGTCGCACCGAGTTTGTCATTTATAAACTTACATGTCCTTGTGGACTAAGTTATATTGGCAAGACTGAGACAGCTCTCTGCGAGAGAATCAGAGGCCACAGGTCAAGTATCCGCTTGGCCTATCGTGATGGCAAGTCGGATAAACCTGTGGCCAGACATTTTTTAGAGAAACAACATCAACTCTCTACCTTACGATGTGTGGCTATCAACCATATCCCGGTGGCAGCGAGAGGGGGAAATCGAGCCAAATTCTTGTTACAGAGAGAGACTTATTGGATATTAGAACTTAATACATTGTCCTCAAAAGGCTTAAATGAAAAATGCTTGTTTATTTCATTTTTATAAAATTCTTAGTCAACATATATTAGATAATTTAACTCCTCGATCTAACATAGTTATTTTTTTAATATATAATTG
This sequence comes from Pelobates fuscus, assembly GCF_036172605.1. Classification (NCBI taxonomy): domain Eukaryota; kingdom Metazoa; phylum Chordata; class Amphibia; order Anura; family Pelobatidae; genus Pelobates; species Pelobates fuscus. The sequence goes on from NC_086323.1 coordinate 171,404,427, forward strand.
ATATAATGTATCTGATAATTTTTGCACGTTTTCCCTTATGCTCACTAACATTCTCACCAATAACCTTTTGCAATAAGCAATAATCAGGATAGTTGATAACATCGTGATTATTTTTAACTTTTTTTCTTAAACATATACTGTCACCATCAGGGTCTGTACTACCTTACACTGATACACACAATATATGGGTACTTCTAACTATATATTGACACTTGTTTTGGTAGAGAATTTTAAGACCAAACAATATTTAGAACTAACATTTTGTAAAAATATTTTTTTGTAAATTTCACATATTTGTATTTTGTATATTTTTCACTTTTTTAATATTGGCACTGTAGCGAAAGCCACTTCGCCACTGTGTTTTGGAGGGGGCTGCTTGCCCGCCTCTTACCCTGTGACTACGGTCCCTGGGCGATTTGGCCCTTTATGCACGGTATTTGGGCATACTGTGGATTATTGGGCTGCCCCAGGATTATGGGCCCTCTCATCAACCCATACGAAAATTAAACCCCATGGCGTTTGAACTGTGTTTGTGGCATCTGAGCGCTGTTTGGATATTTTGAGCGCTCAGATCCAAGCCATCTGGGGATGGGTTGAATGTGGGGGTTCTGTTTAGTATAACAGGAGTTATGTATTTTTATGTCTTTTGCTGGTTGCTGGTAACATGTGCTTAATGGAGGCTGTTTTTGTCCCTGGATATAATTAAATCAGCTTCTCCATTGTCTCCAGGATAGATGATTCTGGGAAACTAGATTGAGCTGGAAAAACCATGCTTCCAGAAGGTCAAATGCACATTTGTACTAACTTTTGAACCCCTGGTCCAATTCGTATGATTTCTGAGTATGTTGTTCCCCCGAATGGATTGATTGTGAATATGTATTTTTATGCGAATGTGATGTATATTTTGGGAGTTATGAATGTTGTGTAAAAACTGTATTTTCCCTACCTATGATAATTGTATTTATTGTGTGTACAGATAATTAGTTTACAGGTAGAGGGGAGGGCTATGTGTGGGATGTAACTATTGTGTGATTGGTTAATGTACGTTACTGTGTGTGTCCCTCCCCTTCATGGGAGCACCTAATAAAAAGGGCTGCAAGCTAGCAGCCAGAGAGTTCTATTTTTACCCTCAACTTGAGTCCTGTCTCTTATTGGGGGAATTTGCTACAAGGGATTGCTATGCTAGGCATATTCCCTTGCTATAATCACTGAGCTCTTGTAAGAGCTTGTTCCTGCTTCGTTCTGAAGGGAGATAGCTGCAGCCTGCGGTGCTTATGGTGTCTGGTGGAGTGCTTGGAGTCCTCTGGAAGCGCTAGGAGCATCTTTCAACGGAGGTACCCAGTCGGGGTGCCAGTGGATCCGTTACAGGCACTTAATACCATTAGGTTTTATTTATGTAGCACTAGATACACACAGTGTAGGATAAGACATATAGACATATGTGTCATTTACAAAACACCTTTTGGGTAATTATATATTACACACCTTAGTAGAAGGTCCATTTTTTAGATTACTTATATATATATATATATATATATATATATATATATATATATATATATGCACATGATCACATCACTATTTGTTATTATGTCTTTGTATTACTATGGTTTCAGACCATGAAGCTAGGACAGTAATACATGTTTCAATATTTTTTTTTCAATGTTTGGTTTTTTATTGAAATTTTTTTTCACAATAACTGACAGTGGGGATACAGAAAGGAAGAAGGGGATGGGGTGAAGATGCAATATATATATATATGTATAAATACCGGACAATATTATCTTACAGTTGTACAGAATATATACAAATGAACTCAAAGGCATGTTGTGGTCGCACTGCAACAGCATACAGAGTACAGAGTAAGATATGTGTATTAAAACATATGGAATGCGTATGTGCGTCAACTGAAAATAGTGGAGCATCAGTCATATAGGTTACTTAGCAAACCATGCTTAATAAATGCAATATAAATAAGACTGTATTCTTTTGTAGTTGTACAGAATATATACAAATGTATGCAAAGACATATTGTAGTCGCGCTACAACATCACATAGAGAATAATGAGCAGTAAAATCAATTGAACTGTATGTATGAGATGTATGGAAGCATACGTGTGTGTCTTCTGTGAGTAGCATAACATCAGTCATAGATTACAATAACATGTTATATATAATAACCGATATAAGGTGTATAACATAGTATGTCCATGCTTGTGCGGTCTCGTAGTGCGTCCCATGCTGTGGAATATCGTAACAGCAACCCAATTGGAAATGAAGTGTAGATGGCCACAACCCTTGACATCTTATGTGTCAGAATTATAGTGTGGGACCCTAAGTCCAGGGGTTATGGTATTTCTGTATGGGTGGTCTACCCTTTGTGATATATGTGAGTAGATATGAAGGAACATAGACTACAATGATGCGGCAATCTACTATCCGTTGGTCTGAAAGTGCCTGTAATGAGATCTCATTGCGTACAGGATGTGGAACAGCTGTGCACTCGTAGCACTAGTGTAGATAGGCCACTCATTAGTTTGTGAAGAGTTTGTGGGGGATCAGCCAACTTGGGGTAGACTCTGATAAATGTTTACATGACTCATTATTTATGATATGGATGTGAGTCAATTCCAATATTCTAGAGGGTTGCAATCACAGTGAGTTGCTGAGCTGCAAGCATCTTCAATTAAATGATGGTATGGGGATAAACAAGGGAGTAAGGGTAAAGGAGCATATGATATTATTGGGAGAGAAGAAGGGAAGGTGGGCGGATTAGGAATAGGTTAGGAAGCCACCAGTATTTTTGACACTCAAATATAAGAAATAATCTATGTATTATAAAGCATCATATCAGTTTAACAAATTGTTTATAAGTAGAATCCCAGTTTTTCCATTGTTCATTGAATTTGGACATGTTACCTCTCTTGGCCCATTCCCTCTCATGACAATAAACAGTGTTAACTCTGTTGATTAATTCTTGCAGAGAGGGGATACTGTTGCTTTTCCAGTGAGTTACAATGCAGAGTTTTGCTGCTATTAAGATATTAATAATCGCTACTTTTAAAGGGGTACAGAGCAATTCAGGTAATAGGTGGAGTAAACAACCTGCTGGGCTTAGAGATAACTGCATGCCATATAATGAGCGTATAACATTATTCACATAGTACCAAAAGGTTCCAAGTTTCGGGCAATCCCAAAAAATGTGTAAGATTGAGCCTTTTTCCTTGTTGCATCTCCAACATGTGGAGATAGTGTTAGGTAGATTTTATTTAATCTACTAGGAACTAGGTACCACCTCATCAAAACTTTGAAATATGCTTCCCATAAACTGACGCATTTAGTGGATTTTTTGGTGAATGATATAGCCGATAGCCAATCTCTTATGTGAAATTCTTCGCCCAAGTCTTGTTCCCATCTTAGCATGTAGGGAAGCTTAACAGATGTATGGTCTGCTGAATGTGCTAAGTAGCATAGTTTGAGGAATTTCTGTGGGAGACAAGATCTGGCAGACATATAGCAGTTGTGACCTATCATGCTAAGTGACGATAGATCTAAATGTGTGAGAGCAGCAGTGTTTATTATATGTTTTACTCTTAAATATAGGAAAATATCTCGATGCGGTAGGTTGTGAGAGGTCTGTAAGTCAGGAAAGGTTTGAAGGCCTTTGGAGTCAAATAGAGAGTATACATGAGTTAGACCGTGTAAAGGCCAGTGTTGTATGGATAGGTCTGGTGAGATCGATGTAAGAGCTCTTAGTGGAGCTAGGTAGAGTAGTTCTTCTTTGGGACAAAGTGTCGTGCTCCATAATTTCCAAGAACGCAAAAGAAACTTTGTGCTAGGCAGTAGGGACGAGGAGGCATGATTTACCTTTGACCACAATACGTCGGTCAGGGATTGGATATTTCCGCAAGCTTGTTCCAGTTTAAGCCAAATTGGATTAGTTTTCCTTGTCATGATGTCCAAGCTTTGTGCTAGTGAAGAGGCCCTGTAATAGTTGCTAACATTGGGGACACTTAGACCTCCTTGATGGATGGGGCGCCATAGGGAACGGAATGTAACTCTTGGGGATTTTCTTCTCCAAATGTGTGCGTTTATCGCGGTTTGAAATTTGGTAAGGATGGAATTCGGGATGGTGATGGGAAGCGTACGGAATAGGTAAAGTATATGAGGCAGTGCCATCATTTTGATCGAATTTATTCTGCCTATCCAAGAGGTGTTCAAATTATCCCACGATTTCAATTGAGTTGAGATTTTATTCAGGACTGCTTCATGGTTTTCTTCTATGGTTTGTGATTTGGATTGGGTTAATTTAATGCCCAAGTAGGTGATGGAGGTTTTGCGCCAATCGAAGGGGAATTGCGACTTCAGAGTATCTATAGTGTGAGGGTTTAAATTCAAGGGAAGTATTTGAGTTTTATTAATGTTATTTTTGTAAAATGAGACCATGCCAAATGATTTAAGGGTTCTTAAGAGGTGGGGTATGGAGGAGGACGGGTGCCCCAGAAAGATTATAATATCGTCCACAAATATAGCGAGCTTTTTCTCTCCTGCCGGGGTGTTGAGACCCGGAAGTAAAGGATCTTTTTTGATTAAGCGAATAAGTGGCTCCAGGCAGAGAATGAATATCAAGGGGGATAGGGGACATCCCTGTCTTGTTCCATTAGAAATGTTAAAGCTAGTGGATGAGAAACCTGCATTGAAAACTTTTGCTGAAGGCGAGGAGTAAAGGGCCATTATGCTCGTGAGAAAGAGATCTGAAAAACCAAAGGCCTTCATGTAAGACCAATTTAAGGCCTTCATGTAAGACCAATTTAGGCGATCGAAGGCCTGTTCTGCGTCAAGGGCCATTAGGACCCCAGATTGACGATGGCGAGTAGCCCAATCGATTAAATCCATGCAGAATCTGGTGTTATCACCCACCTGCTTGCCTGGTACGAAACCCGCTTGTTCTTCGGAGACCAGATTTGGCAGCATATATTTCAATCTATTAGCTATAAGTTTTGCATATAATTTCACATCCGCGTTTAGCAGAGATATTGTTTGTAGATTGCCGCAAGATGTAGGTGGTTTGTTTGGTTTGGGCAGGGTGATAATGTACGCTTCCAACATTTCCCTCGGGAAGCTACCTACTTTCTGTATTGTGTTAAAAAGTTTTGTAATGTGCGGGGTAAGTTGTGATTCCATCTTAATATAATAAAAATTGGAAAGTCCATCTGGGCCAGGGGCTTTATGCTTAGGTAGGGACCTAATGGCTGCAGCCACTTCATGTTCTGTAAATGGAGTGGTCAGTTGATCATTTTGTTGTTGTGTAACCTGTGGAAGTGATATGTTTTGCAGAAACGTCAGTATATCTTGATTAATCGGAGTGTATGTGTTATCCTTTTTATCTAAATTGTATAGATCGTTATAAAATGATGACAGTTCGTTGACTATATCTGTGGGGTTGAATAATTTTGTGTTCGATTTGGAGAGAATGTACGGGATTTTTGTCTGAAGGTATTTGGATTTTAGTTGGTTGGCTAATAACTTGCCGGCCTTGTTGCTCAAATTATAGTATTTTTGTTGAAGTTTTGCTGCATTATTAGTAAATTCCTCAACCCTAAGGTTTAGTATTTGTTCTAGTAGTATTGTGATTTGTTTTGTCGTGGTATGGGAGGGGGACAAAACATCATTGGAGTTTTCCAATGATTCAAGTTGTTGGTGGAGCGAGTCATTTAGAGTACGAGCTATTTTTTTTTTAGTTGAACCTATTTTTATAAATGCTCCTCTAATTACGACTTTATGCGCTAGCCATTGGGTTTCTGTAGAAGTGTCGTTAGTGGTATTGGTGGCGAAATAATCTTGTATTTCAAGGGCAATTTTCTGTAAACTTTCAGGTGAGTCCAGAATGGATTCATTTAACCGCCAAGTGCCTCTGCCTTTTGCAGGGTAGGGCACTGCTATTGTGATAGTGATCGGAGCATGGTCGGACCAAGTCCGTTGACCTATGGTTTGGTCCAGAAGATGGGGCAAAGTTGATTTGTCAAGTAAACATAAGTCTATCCGTGTATATGTTAAGTGAACCGGAGAGAAATATGTAAAGTCTTTAGCTGTGGGGAATAAGTTTCTCCAGGTGTCATAGAGATCATGCGAGAAAATACGATTTGAGAACAATTTGCTGTTATGAATAGTAAGTTTATTAGGTTTTTGATTGTTGATGCGCTGTATATCCAATGAGGGGTCGAGAGTGCAATTGCAGTCTCCGCATAATATAACATGACCTTGTTTTAGGGTAGATATCTTTTTAATAGCCTTATTGAGAAATGAGAATTGAGCGTCATTAGGAGCGTAAAGGGATGAGATCGTTACTTGGATTCCATTAAGTTCTCCGACTAAGATAAGTAATCTGCCAGTTGGGTCAACGTATTGCCTGGTGGGGGTGAACACCCAGTCCGCATGAAATAAAATAGCTACACCTTTGGATTTATTTGGTGCGTATGCATGGTACGCTATAGGGTTTTTGGGTGATCTTAGTTGAGGCGGATTGTTTTTACAAAAGTGGGTTTCTTGGAGGCATACTATAGCAGCATCAGAGTTATGCATGTGCCTTAATACCTGTCTTCGTTTATATGGGCTATTTAGATCTTTTACATTGAGGGATAGGATTTTCAGTGTGTTAGTCATCGTTATAGGTAGTTACGACGTGCAAGTAACAATATGGTCGCTCTTTGTTAAAGAGGAATGTACTGAACCTTCGGTTTATGCTGATCGTAGTGAGGGCTTTCAATGTTGAGGCCTGGAGGTAGCTGTAAAGGAGTAAGTTGTGGCTCCCAAGAGGTAAGTTTTGGTGCAAAGGTGGAGTGCAGAGGGGGAAGAAGGAAAGGGTAACAACATTAAGGGGGTAACTATATACACAATCATTTTCCTTGAATGGAAAATGTAAAGTGGCCATATTAAGAACACTAGGGGTGTCTCAAGTGGTGACCAGGGGGGGTGAGAGAGCTCCTACAACCTGGTAAGAGTGGTATTAAAATGAATGACTGCGCAGAGGTTAGGGAGAACTGCAGGGCAGTCAATTTTAAATGCTTCTATGAAGCAAGAGAAATTTGTTACGTGCGGTATTTAGCTTATACACTCGAGTGAGTGCGAATCTGCCGAAATTAATAGTTTGCCTCTTATGGAATTCGAACTTGACAAAGTGCAGCAAGGGCTCCTGAATTCTAGAAAATTTGGATTCACACAATAAATCGGATGAAGAAAACCTAGAGTGCCGGTATTATTTAGATTTTTCTGTATTTTTGTGACTTGGCACCAGGTATTTATTTTTAGTTGGAGTGCAAGAGGTTACTATATATATATATATATATATATATATATATATATCTTCCTTTTTCATTGTTTTCAGCACCATTTGTTGCTAAAAGTTAGAGCGAAGTCCCTGTACATTCACTGTCATAAATAATTCAGGAAAAAAAAAATGTAACCCCGTTCCTCGTCCTTTGCTGGCAGCCACAGAACTAAACATATAGTATTCCTTTGCAGTATATACAGGACCAGTGCAAGACTATTTTGCGCCCCAGACAAGTACAGCTACTTGCACCCCCCTGAACCCTCCCAATAATTTGCCAGGTTTGTGTGTCTCTTTCTTCCCAAGTCTCTTTGTGTGTATCATTCTCCCCCAACACCTGGGTGTCTAATTTCTGCCTTTCCCAGTCCTTCTGTGTGCTCTTCCTTCCCAACAGCTTTGTGTGTCTCATTCTCCCCCAGTCCCTCTATGTGCCTCTTCCCCACCAGTCCCTTTGTGTGTCTCTTTCTCCCCATCCCCTTTTTGTCTCTCCCTCTGCCACTCAGTGGATCTCTTTGTTCCACTCAGTCTTTCTGTGTGCCTTGTTGTCTCCCTCCAGCCCCTCTGTTTGTCTTTGTTCCCTCAGCCCCTTTGTGTGCCTCTTTTACCCCCTGTTTATTTCTTTCCCCAGCACCTTTGTGGGTCTTTTTCTCCATCCAGGCCCTCTGTGTGTCTATTCCCCCACAGCCCATTTCTGTGTCCTTTTCTCCCACCTGCCTCATTGTGTGTCTTTTTTTCTCCCCTTCTCCAGCCTCTATGTGTGTCTCTTCTTCCCCCAGCACCTTTGTGGGTCTCTTTCTCCCTCAGCCCCTCTTTGTTTCTATTTCTCCCCCAAGCCTCTTTGTGTGTCTTTCTCCCTCCAGACCCTTTTTGTGTCTCGCCCCAGGCCACTCTGCTCTCTCAGCTGTTATCTGAAAGAGATGCTTGTCCCAAGCCATTTACAACCCTTAAATAAAAATAAGGGAAGTTGGCTTACTGTACATGGCACGTACAAATGCGGCAGATGTGTCGCATGTTGTTACATGGCCAAGGATTCTAAAACACTATCTGACTCTACAGGTACAATTCATATCCCCATAAAACAATTCTTCAACTGCAATACTGCAGGTGTGGTTTATCTCCTAACCTGCAGTTGCGGTATGAAGTATGGGAGAAAGACCATACGTCCATTCAAGATAAGGATAATGGAGCATATCCACTCGGTAACATCATTGAAAGATACCCCAGTAGCCAGACATATGAGACAACATCATAATCTCATTGGGAGCCATGAAATTTGCAGGCATTGAACGAGTCTGGAAGAGCAAAAGAGGGGGAAATTTTGATCTGACTCTAAGAAGAAGGGAATGCTTCTGGATAAATAAACTGGATACAATGTCACCCAAGGGACTGAATGAAGGGTTTTCTTTTACCCCATTCATCAATATCTAGACCAGTAATAATATTAATAACTTTTTGGTCTCACTATTTATAATGAATAACTTGTATTGCTTTTTTAAGGTTAATTCTAAACACTACAATTGAACCAGAATAGACTCCTTTAATGTCATTATTGCCAGCCCAGTAATACACCTCATATTAGCCATTCTCACTATTTGTAAATGTTTATTTACACATTCTATGATTACCTTAATGGTTACTATCATTAGGACTAAAAGTGCAATTTAGGGCGTCATTTCAATACCACCCTTTTGGCACAAAAAGAGTTAATATGCAGGATCGGCTACCTTTTCAATTGTACACCGTAGCAGGCGGGGTTTCGTCGAGGATGCAATTGAATGGGCGGATGTGTGGGAGGTGGAGCGATGCGTTTCAGCACGCTGCGTTCCAAGACTCGTTCTGGTGTGAACCCGCCCACCATCATTGATTGGAGAGCGGAGCTCTCCCTACACATATAAAAGGACATCGGGGTATCAGTACTGTTCACTCTGCCTTTGACAAAGGCGCTTCTAGCAGCGCCGAAACGCGTTAGGCATTATGTTATTTTTTTCTTTGCACCATGCATGTTTTATTTTGCACTTTTTCTTTGATAACCATGGGGGATTTTGCCAGCCATTATTAAGAGCCTTTAGGTTGCAGCATTCGATAGGATAGGGGGGCATCTCTATTTGAGTAATTACCGATTTTTTTAGCGTCTTGGTCGGCCTTTGAGCGTTATAACGTATCTAGGACAAGTTCTCTGCAGCTGTAGCAATCAGATAGATATTTTCTTCGTTTATATTATGCAGCTTAGATTTGTTAAGCTAGACTCTATCAGACTTCTACTCAGAACCCTCTCTCCTAAAGGGTATTAGGTTACCAGTCCAGTTTTTATTCAGCCAAGCGTGTTTTCTATTGCAATTGTTGCAATCTCTAAGCTAACACCTTTGCAATACTGGCTACATCTTGATACTCATGTGTAAGGATTCTATTCTGCAATCACACTGTGTGTCTATATGTCTTAGGGGTTTGATAAGACTTTCTTCTATTAGCATTTCGCTTATATTTATGGAGATTCTTTGCAATCACCCCCTTAGAACCCCTTTGTATCCTCCTCTAGACATATTGTTCTTACACGTGGCTCAGTAAGGCTATTTGGCATTATGAGTTTCTTATAACTCCCCTCTGGGATTCACTATATGGGGTTTGTATATAGCAGGTAGTTAGAATATTTATTCAATAAAGCTATTTTTTATTTTTTCATTTTACTGTATGTAGACCAGTCTCTATTCTTAAAAAATATCTGAGTTTTGATCTAGGGTCTACTTGTTAGAACCCTTGATCACCTTTTTTTCTTTTTCTTCTCTCAGCTGTTAGCAGCAAAGTAGTAAGAATCAAAGTGGCAAATTGATTGAGCACCTGAGATCAGGTGCAGCTTCCTTTTAACACAGGAATGGATGACATCAGAAGCATAGGTGGGGCCTGATCGGTGAACCAGGAAGTACTGCAGAGCATAATATCCTGACAGGCGTGCACAAAACATTTCATTAGGGTGTGCTCCCTAAGTTGAAAGTTCTTAAAGGAACATTCCAAACACCATGACTACTACAGTCTGCTGTCCTCCCAGTGTAATTCTTCATACTGTTTTAGAACAATACAGCAACTTAACTAGGTCTCAATGGCTGCACCTGCAGCCCATGCTTTCGGCTCCTCCTTGCAAGCAATGATTTAACTCTATGAAGACCCTATAGTGTCCTCTGCAGGAGAAGACAAGGTGTAAAGTGTCTTGGACTATTATATTGATTCCTTGGAGGTTATGGTCATGCTCCCTGGTGGCCATAACTGTGATCATTCATGGTCCAGATGCAAACATACTCACAGAAACACACACTTATGTATACTCATTCAATTAACACACACACACACAGTACCCATACAAATACAATGACACACTCACTGAGGGACACACAGTGACCCATACACACACACACTAACTGACACAGACATTGACCCATTAACACAAACTGACACCCACAGAGTGTACCATTCAAATTACAATGACACACACATACAGTGACTCCATAACACACTCACTGACACAGAGTTACCCACACAAACTCATTGACACACACTGTGAAACATACACACTCACAGACACACACAATGACCCGTACACACTGACTAAAACACCCAGTACCCCTAAGCACTCACAGACGCATACAGTGACCCATATACACCCACTAACACACAGTGATCCATACATACTCACTGACACACACACAGTAAAACATGCACACTCACAGACATAGAAACCCATACACACCGTGACCGTGACACACTCTCCTGGATCCCAGGGTGTAATACTCACAATGTAACTTGCAAAAAATGAATGATGGTCGAGGCACTCAAGATAAATCCAAAAGTGAGCAGGTTTATTGGAGCAGATGAAAGTATTTCTTTGACCTGCAACAGGGCCCTTGACAAAGACCCTGTTGCGGGACGAAATGTTGCTTACATCTGCTCCAATAAACATGCTTACTTTTGGATTTACCTTGAGTGCCTGGACCATAATTTATTTTCCATACGCTCTCACAGATACACTCAGTGACCCATACACACCCACTGACACATACAGTGAACAACATACACTCACAGTGATCCATACACACTCAGACACACACACATACACACTCACTAGCACACACAGTGACCCTCTACACACTCACTAGCACACATAGTGACACACACACACATAGTGACACACAGTGACCAATGCAAATATATTGACACACATACTACACTCTCCTTAAGCTGTCCCTTACCAGATGCTGCCTGGATGCTTCAGTGTGGTAATGGTGATGCCTCCATGTCCCAGATTTTTGGCCTCCGGGATATAATGCCATTATGTATCGCGGCAAATTTTAGTTTTCTATACTATCGCTACACGCTGCTACCTACCACTCTTCAAGCATGGGGAAAATGATTTTAAAAAGTCAAATAAATAACAACAGGTAGTGACAGCTCAAATGAAAACTCCCTCACAACAGAGGAGCAAACACAAAGATCTGTTTTGATCTTTTGTGTAGTGGACACATTAGGATGTGCCTGTGCACACCCCGTATGCACACCCTTACTGATCACACATAATCTTATCATGCTGACTGGTAACATGACTATGTTGCACTGTAGTAAATGATATAGGATTCCTGATTGGTTTATAATCTTATTTACTACCTGTAGCATTTGACTTCTACCATAAACTTGTGCACACATGCATTTCAGGTACGAACAAATCAAATGCCTTTTAATGTGTGCCCAAACTAATCGACCGGTCACGCATTTACCCATGAAGTCTATTTCAATAAATAAGACTCAATGGACCAATCCTGGATTTGATTCGTTCGTAACTGCAGCTGAGATGCATTTGTGGACAAGTCTTCTACAGATCAGCACTTTCCATACATTGCTCAGCAATTTACATATGCAAAATGTCTTCTGGAAAATACGGTGGTCACATTTATTTATTACTGGCATTTATAAAGCGCCAACGTATTCTGCAGCGCTGAACAAAAAAAGACAGTACAATATAAACGGACCAATAGTCCCTAAAGATATTTCTAAATCCTTATATACTGCCAGAAAACAAAGAGTAATACCTGTCCAAGCAAACATGATGGATCTGCCAGACACTGATACATTTAATTTTACACAGTAATTTAATTGCGAGACTGAGCTATAGGCTCCCTTTCATTGTTCCCCTCACCCACATGTATCCATTCACTAAAGGGCCACTAATCACCTTTCCCTGACGTCGAATAGCTAGCTGCAACATTGTATCACAAGAGAGCTCGCAGGGAAGCTTTGCTTTGTCCAGGTTCTGGACTGCCAATCAGAGCATAGCAAGGGGGCGGGGTTGCAAGCAGCCCCTCCCCTCCCTGCACATGGCAGGGTACAATATCAGAGAAGAAAGAAGGAGGCTTGATACATTGCTGGCAATCAGGTAATCGCTTCCTGTTTTGGCTACATAGCTCTATAGATCTATATAGATTGATATTATGTATAGACACAGCCAGCTCTGCTTCTATTAATCAGTAGTATCCAGTATGGAATGAGATCACAGAATGTTCCTTTGTAGTCTCCGCTACAGTAGGTGCAATGTGTTGCAGGCCTTGCTGTCTGCAAGGAAGATGCTTTATAGTAATGCATTGTGTTAAATCTGTATCTTGCTCAGTCATTATCCAATAAGGGGGGGCTCTTGTTTATATAGCCATCAATTACATCGTCAGTTCCTGTGTAGAATTCTCACCTGGTGCAAGGTGTCAGCTTCCAAGATTTTTAGCTTTATCCATTAACCTCATGTAGACACATGCCTAACACAACAATCCTGGCAAGCCAGTTCCTGGGCCCCACAAACCTTAGTGTGCTAAGCTTGGCCCAGACAGAGTGTTGCAGGATATTATTGTGCCACATTCTATCAAGAAATCTGAAATGCCAGACACATGGCTAGTGAAGGGTTAATGCTTAGGTAGGTTGGAAGAAAAAAGGTTTAGGTTGCTACAGTTGGAGTAAGTTCACCACAGATATTTGTTTTCCGCTCTATGAGCCACACAGTGTTTGCACCTTCATGCCAGGTGTTGTAAAGAGGTTGGATATGTAATCTTTGTCCTTTCTGTTTTGGGAAATGCTTCATGCATATAAACTTGTTAAACTAGGGGTTGTAAAAGACAAATGTATTCTTTTTTTTTTTTTTTTTTTGTTATGCAATTGCTTATTCAATAAAGTGGGAAAAAACTGTTAAATTTAAATTGGTAAACCCTAACATAAATGGACATTTTAAAGCACACTAACAAATATGCTTATTATGGTTTTTGTGATGGGACGCTGTCCTTGCAAATGTACCAGATTTGTTAATTTCTTCTTCATCTATGATGTCCAGACTTCACCCCCTTGCCATATATGTGTTTATGGGGAAACCGTGTTACATGCGTGCATGGTAATAGATCAGGCTTAAACTGAGTGAACAAACTTCTGGAATAAAAGGGAATCATGACATGTCACGTGTCCTTAAGGGGTTAAAGGGACACTCCAGGCACCCAGACCACTTCTGCCCATTGGAGTGGTCTGGGTGCTATATCCCACTACTCTTAACCCTGCAGGTGTAATTATTGCAGTTTTTATAAACTGCAATAATTACCTTGCAGTGTTAACTCCTCCGCTAGTGGCTGTCTACTAGACAGCAACTAGAGGGCACTTCCGGGGTTATAGCACAGATTTTCTGTGCTATAGCGTCGCTGGACGTCCTCACGCTATGTGAGGACCTCCAGCGTCTCTAAAATTCCCATAGGAAAGCACTGAAAAGCATTTTCAATGCTTTCCAATGGGGAGGTCTAATGCGTGTGCGCGGCATTGCCGCGCATGCGCATTAGGTCTCCCCTGCCGGCGGGCGTGATCAGTCTCCCCCGCTGGCTAACGTGATGAAGAAGAGAAGCGTGGGCGGAGGAAGAAGCAGCGACGAGGGACATCGGCGCTGCCTCAGGTAAGTCACTGAAGGGATTTCACCCCTTCAGCAACCGGTGATGGGAGGTGGGAGGGAGAGGGAACCTGCAATGCCAGGAAAACAGATTGTTTTCCTGGCACTGGAGAGTCCCTTTAAGCTTTGTATGAAAGTCTGTTCACACTCTTTTCTCCCCCCTCCCAATCAGACAACAGGTAATATTACTTCCTGGTTTGGTTAGCTAAGTGGAGCTAAACTCAAGAGTCTGCAATTGCTTAGAGCACCTGCCTTGCAAAGACTAATCATTGCTCTGCATTGGAAGTCTGTGATTGGACAATTACATAAAGTCTGGGCTGGGATAGAAGGGGAGGGCTTGCAAAGACTTTAGACTGAGATGGGCAGCTTCTGCAAGCTGTTTTTAGAAATACCCCCAATAAAAAAAAAGCATAATTAAATAAATGCAAGTTTTCATTTGGGTTTTATCTGCTAAATAGTGATAACAGTATTTATTTTCTAGTTTGGTAGTGGAGTGTCCCTTTAAGCAGAAAACAATGGAAATGATTTAATGATGTTTTAATTGCAAATTAAAGTTTGCACGGACAGCATTTATTAACATAATCATTACAAACAGTTTGAATGGTTTGGTGATTGGAGGGTTCCTTTACAGGATCACTCCTTGCACCATAACCACTGCATACACCTGTAGCAGTTATGGTGCTATGAGTGCCTTGACGCATGCTAAAATGGTTTGCCAAATAACTGGGTCGCCCTCATATTCCAAATACAGCTATAGTTACATAGCTGAAAAGAGACTTGCGTCCATCAAGTTCAGCCTTCCTCACATTTGTTTTTTTGCTGTTGATCCAAAAGAAGGCAAAAAAAAAACAGTTTGAAGCACAATTTTGCAACAAGCAAGGAAAAAAATTCCTTCTTGACCCCAGAATGGCAGTCAGATTTATCCTTGGATCAAGCAGTTATTACCCTACATTGAAAGATTATATCCTTGAATATTCTGTTTTTGCAAGTATGCATCTAGTAGCTGTTTGAACATCTGTATGGACTCTGATGAAACCACTTCTTCAGGCAGAGAATTCCACGTCCTGATTGTTCTTACAGTAAAAAAAACTTTCCTTTGACTTAGACGAAATCTTCTTTCTTCCAGTCTAAACGCATGGCCTCTTGTCCTATGTAAAGTCCGGTTTGTGAATAGCTTTCCACACAATGGTTTGTATTGGCCCCGAATATATTTTGTATAATGTTATCATATCCCCTCTCAGGCGACGTTTTTCTAAACTAAATAGGTTTAAATTTGTTAAGCTTTCTTCATAGCTGATATGTTCCATTCCTTTTATTAATTTTGTAGCCCACCTCTGCACTTTTTCTAGTGCCATAATATCCTTCTTTAGAACAGGTGCCCAAAATTGCACAGCATATTCAATATGTGATTTTACCAGTGATTTTATAAAGAGGCAAAATGATATTCTCATCCCGAGAATGAATGCCCTTTTTCATGCATGACAATACCTTACTGGCCTTGGCCACTGCTGATTGACATTGCACTTTGTTGCATAGTTTGTTGTCTATAACAGTGTTTCCCAACCCAGTCCTCAAGGCACACCTACCAGTCCAGGATTTAAGGATTACCCAGTTTTGTCTGAGGTGTTTTTAGAAAAAAAAGAAAAAACACCTTAGACAAAACTGGGTAATCCTTAAATCCTGGACTGGTAGGTGTGCCTTGAGGACTGGGTTGGGAAACACTGGTCTATAACAATTCCCAAGTCCTTTTCGTGTGTTGTTATCCCTAATTCACTTCCATTAAGGGTATACGTTGCTTGTGTATTCTTTACACCGAAGTGCATAACTTTGCATTTTTCAACATTAAATTTCATCTGCCATTTGAGTGCCTAGTCCCTAAGTCTATCTAAATCCCTCTGCAGCAAAGTAATATCTTGCTCACATTGTATTCTTTTACAAAGTTTTGTAGTGCATGTTCATTTTAATGGGAAGCTATAGGCATCCAGAACACTTCAGCTCACTGAAGTGGTCTGGGTGCAGGCCTCTTAACCCTGTCCCAGGCCTCTTAACCCTGTCCCAGGCCCCTTAACCCTGTCCCAGGCCCCTTAACCCTGTCCCAGGCCCCTTAACCCTGTCCCAGGCCCCTTAACCCTGTCCCAGGCCCCTTAACCCTGCAATTGTAATTATTGCAGTTTTGGTCAACTGAAATAATTACCTTGCAAGGTTAACTCCACCTCTAGTGGCTGTCTACCAGATACCCACTAGAGGGACTTTCACGTGGTTAGGGGACTTTAAGCTGCCTAGTTGACGCTGGGCGTCCTCACACCCTGCATGATGACATCCACCGTCACCCAAAACTCCATTATACAATGCTTTACTATGGGATAGTCCTAATGGAAGGGTGGCACGTTAGGTCCCCTGGCTGACCTCAGCATGGAAGGATTTTTAACCCTTTCAACTCCACAGGGGGGAAGGGGTTATAATGCTTGGGAAAACAACTTTCAATCTTTCTATCTAGGAGAGCCTCATGGTGTTTGGATTTTTTTCCCCATCTCATTGCTGCAAAATGGTTTGACAAATATCACATGGGAATGCACCATTATTATTATTATTATTATTATTATTATTATTATTATTTATTATTACAAGGAGTGCATTTAAGAATGTAAACAATTAAATTAATTTAAAAACCAAGAATTGTCGATTATCCCATTGCCTGACCATCTAGTTTTTGTTTTAGACCTGACTCCTTCCCATTTGAAGTAAGAGGATGTTTGAGTTCCACTAATAAGGGGCAGACCTGTCGCCAAGGGTAACAGAACAAGCTTCAGGAACCTGTTAGCAGAATGTCACACGACACACCCATTCTGGTGTATGCTGACATTGTCGGGGGTTTAGGACGTTGTGTTTGGTTATAGGTAAGTCAATAACCTTCATTTAATCAGAACCTGCTTTGTCTATTGCACACAGTGGGATATGTGTTTAATGACAGTACCAATATTAGATTTTACTTTTTCAATATTTGATTTTTGTACTTTGCCTTAAAAGCACATTGCAATAACCATTTTCCTTAATGAGTAAAGTTTTTACTGAGTTAATGTTGCTTTTAATATTCAACATTATTCATGTAATAAAAAAAATAGTAATTTGCTGTAATGTGTGATCGCTTTTTGTTACATTTCACATGACCAAATCTGCTAAAGGAAAAAAAATAAATAAAATTGGTGTTCTCCATGGAAATACAAATACTTTTTATGCCAGAGCTCCTTAAGGGTTTTTTTTTTTTTTTTTTTTCATATTTATATACCACGAGAAAATGCAGGTTTGTATAAATATTCTAGAACATCGTAAATGTGGATCAGTTAGCAGGAACATTCCACTGGTTTCCATGGTGATTGCTTTACTGTTCGGAACCTTGTCCAGAAAATGCTGGCAGTTTGGTTCTAATAATCCCAAATAGAAAAGCGCAAAGATGCTTTAGTTAAATTGACACTTGATTTTAAACATAGAAACATAGAATGTGACGGCAGATAAGAACCATTCGGCCCATCTAGTCTGCCCAATTTTCTAAATACTTTCATTAGTCTCTGGCTTTATCTTATAGTTAGGATAGCCTTATGCCTATCCCACGCATGCTTAACCCCTAAGGACACATGACATGTGTGACATGTCATTATTCCCTTTTATTCCAGAAGTTTGGTCCTTAAGGGGTTAAACTCCTTTACTGTGTTAACCTCTACCACTTTAGCTGGAAGGCTATTCCATGCATCCACTACCCTCTCAGTAAAGTAATACTTCCGGATATTATTTTTAAACCTTTGCCCCTCTAATTTAAGACTGTCCTCTTGTTGTTGTATTTTTTCTTCTTTTAAATATAGTCTCCTCATTTACTGTGTTGATTTCCTCTATGTATTTAAATGTTTCTATCATATCCCCCCTGTCTCGTCTTTCCTCCAAGATTTTAGACCATTTCAATAAGCTGTTTTACTTTTGTTTGCATTATAAGGTGTAATTTCTCAATATGATGTTGTTTATGTTAAAGCAAGTATAACCATTTCATGAGTATTCATCTTAAAGCTAATAATTTATGTGTAAATCCTATTACTTGTTTTAAAACAGCTTGGCTCTTTACATAATGACTAGATTTGACCTTTAATTGGGTAGGCTTAAAGCAAATGTAAGTTGGAGCTCAGTAATATTTGCTACAATTATTTATATAGCACTAACATATTCTGCACTGCTGTACAATAGAAAATATCAGACAAACAATTCTAAAAACATCCATTTGGCATACAGGAACAGAGTGGGGGTTGCTGCATTTTACTGTGCTGTTTCCTATTTAAATGAATGGAACCATGTTTAATGGATAACCGCTCTGTACAAATAGTGGGTTGTTTTGGAAGACATTTGGACAAAATTTGTATAACTAGAATCAAATCTGTTCAAAATTGATGCCTACTATTGGTATTAATTTGGAGTATCGACAGTAGCAATATGTATGACTTGGTAAAATGTAAAAAATAAAATGTATATAGCAAATATCTGCCCCCAATGCTGGATTAGACTCTAGACAACCACTATTTCAGGTTAAAGCATATAACACTATCTTGGTGACATGGTGAGCTCTGACTTTTTGGATTTGATAGAAGCTGTGTGGATTCTGAGTGTCACTTTGAAGATATGTCTTCCTCCAGGACTCCAATGCCATGGGTTTGATGTATATTTCCTGGTTTTAAGCCTTTTTAGGACTACCTTTCTTGAATGACCAAACCAATTGCTAATAAGTGGGAGATTCCTTTTTGGCATATGGTATGCTTTGACAGAGATGCGATTAAAGCAGAGTTTAGCATTTGGTCGTTAACGGGTTCTAGCTGTTCAGTTTGTGAACACAATTTACAGACTCTGTTTCCATGGGTATGAAATGTGAATTTTCCTAATTTATGTGAAGTCAAACAGACCTCATGTTTCACTGAGCAATGTGTCAAGCATTCTAAAATCATGATGTGTGTGTGTGTGTCTGACTATTGAGATCTGGATTTTGACACTTGTACACACGAACACACTGCACAACGAAAGTCCAGAATTTTTGTTCTTTACAAGTTATGTTCCAAAGTGTTTGCTGCCAAAATGTAGACCATAATGTGCTTTGAGTGACTGGGTTGGGAACCACTTAGACTAGAAATTAATGAATGGTGCAGTATGTTTGCAGTCACTACTGAATTGCTTGTAGATAGATACATAGTATAGTTCATATTTTTCTAAATCTATGATGTAGTTATAGAGCCATTCAGAAGAAAGTTTGCTCTTTATGTGCTTGCTTACAGGAGTCACTTTTGTAATATGAGGCATAAATCACAAACTTAAAAAAAAAATATATATATATATATATATATATATATATATATATATATATATATTATGGCCAGCGCTCCTCCATCTGCTGAGTCTAAATGGATGACCTCAGCCAAATGAAATGCTTCTTCATAGAGAAGCACTGAGGGCCATACTGCACATCTATAAATAAGATTCACATAATAGAGAAGCAATACATTGGTTTGCCTTTGTTGTTGCCATGTCACAGAATGTAAAGACTAAATGTGTTATGCTGTCTTAACTAGGAAGTGCCATTTGCGGCTGTATGACACTCACTAGACGCCCACTGAAAAATTTACACTTTTCTGTTTCTCCAAAAGGGTAATACTTACTTTTGTGACCGTACTGGGCACTATCTAGGCACCAGGACTACTACATTAAGTGATAGTGGTTTTGGTGCTTAGTGTGCCCCTGAATGGTTCATCCATCCACCTGTTGCTTCTGCCTCTTGATATCCAACTGGATCTAGCTATGCCGCTAGAAATCTGTCCATCGGTCAGGCGGTATTTGGGTATTTTCTTTTTCCTTTCCAACAAGCAATTTGCTGAGCCTGTCACAACAACATCTCAACTCATAGGTACTAACCAGTGTAATCTTTTTCATAAATGGATTATTGATGCTAGTGTTTAAAAAAATACAAAAGTACACAAAGGTTTGCAAATCCAAGGGGGTCAGTTTTGCAGGTTTCATTCATACAAAAATATATGTAACATACACATTTTCCTTTAAACTTTATCAAATATTTAAAAAAATTTTTTTGATAATATTGGGCTGGATTAAACATCTGCACTTGGCACTTTTTTATTATATTTTTGATGTGTAACAAATCATTGTGGGAAGTTGTACCGGTTTCTGTGTAGAATTTAGTTCTCCCTCGTGCTAGACCTTTTTTTGTTTTGTGGTGTTGCTTGGCAAAGATGTATTTTGTTTGCTCTCACTTGACACATGTAGTCAAGTTGCCAAATCTGATTGTAATGTTTGTGTACACCTATAGCCAACATCATTTGTTTTATGTTTAGAGCTTCTTTTTTTCCTGCACCATTTAGTAGTATGATGGATAAACTATGCAGAACAGTTAGTACTCAAACTCCAGTGAAATTTCTATAACAACAATTACTGTTGGTGTGTTTTTAAACTTAAAAAAAAAAAAAAATTGTGAGTGTAATCTGCATCCTAAATATACTCTATACAAATGATATACAAGTTTATATCTTAATCATAATATAAATTGCTCAATGCAAAATTACCATGCTTTCTTTTTAAATCTATAGATCGTTTTACCTTAAAACACGTTGAAAGGATTTATCTTGCACTATAGGTGTGCGCTGCTCATTTAATTTAGGTTGTACACCTGGGATTTCTTTCCCTTTGTCTTTTACATTTATATAAGAGGCACTCCAAGCAACATAACCACTACAGCCTGACATCTTACCTGGGTCCCATCAGGAACCATTCCTAATCCTACAGCTCCTGTCAGCACCACTGAGCTAGGTACTACTACTGTGCAGGGCCGGCTCATTGACTGAGAGCATTCGCTGATCGCTCTCCGCTATTGAGTGAAGCCCTACATAGCCTGTCCAAATCCCCCTCCCTTGCTTATCTTGGGCAGTGGGCATTGTTACATTTTTGACCTAGTGTGGTCATTTTCCTGCTGGTGCAGTTCACTGTAAGTTCTTTTTCTGGTTTAGGACTGAATGTGATTTTTATATTTCATAGAACTGTGGATCATTATATGAAAAAGTGTTAACCGGTATTCTGTGATAAGTGGATTGAACTAAATATTCCATACATCTATGTCTATGATCAAATTCAATCTAGAAAAAAACAGAAAAACTCCTTATTGATGGAACCTCTTACTTGTAGTAGTATTGGTATTTATATAGCACCTAACTATTCCACAGCGCTTTACTATATTATGGGAAGGGTCTAACCTTGCTTAAACTGTATTAGATAAAGCAACAGCAGCTGAATACAGACTTCCTCATATTTGTTCTTACGTGTAAAGAGAGGCAATACCATCATGTAGTATCCTTTGTAATGGCCATCCCATCAATCTCTAGAACATTAAATTTTATGCATAAAATTGCTTCTCTACAAAGGGACCTGCGTAAAGTGTCAAAAGTCAATAAAGACAAATAAAAAGTTGTGCATTCTAGTACAAGGAACCAGCAAGCAGCTTGTATCCTATATAGGCCTGAATTGGGGATAACCGTAAATGTGAATAACCGAGGAACAATTCTAGTCAAAACTCTGTACAACAACGTACATACAGTGTTGGTCATTGCGTCAAAAACGGGGATCCTGAGAATGGGCAAAAGCTCAGCGAAACCTCAGTTGCTTGGCCTTTGGTTGGTCCCTGCTCAGGTCTCAAAAGTTATTGCTCACTTGCTCATTACAGAGAGAGGCTATAGCATGTGCGTATCAGACTGATCCTGCCCATGGGGGCAGCCCAGATCCGAAATGCTGAAACTTTCTCAGTGATATTGAATTCTCAGTTGTTGCCGCAGTACAGTGTCAGTCACCCGTACAAAGGCCAGTGAAATACTGTAATGCAAAAAGGGGTATTGATCTTTAAGCAATGGAAATACAATTTACCTCTTTGTAAATCAATAGTAAGAAGCTATCTTGAATATTTCACTTTAGATGTAAAACATTTTGCCAGAGGCCAAAAAAAAAACCCAATAAATAATATTCCTCATCAAGTTTTAAAAGCTCTACGATCGTAGAAATTATTTTGGAAAGTAATTAAAATTTTTAGGAAGTGCAGATTATCAATTTAAAATGCAGCAAAATTATGTTCCAAGCACAGAATAGAGCACTGTATCCGAGAGATTAAGGTATTCAGCTTGTTGGATACTGAGCACAATGTTATCAAAGTAATAGAAATCTGTGATAGTGTGATTCTGAGCAAAGAGCAGGCAACAAATGAAGGTTCCTTTTGTTGGTGCTTAACAAAGGCTGGAATCACGTGCTCACAGTGCTGATTCCTGCATTAAGGCTTGTCCGTGGGATTAAGTGAATGTCTTGAAAGCTATTTGTTTCACTCTTGATCAGAAGGAACAATGACCGTGACATCTGGTAACAGGTGCAGCTAGAGCACAGCTGAGACGGCAGAACTGTTGGCCTGAACGAATTGTTCTGGTTTGTAAGTAATTCAGTTTGAATTTACATTTTGATGTGTTTCATTATTTCTAGTCCTGATTTATTCTTCCACTGGTTTAGTTTTTATCTAATTTTAGAATGATGTTGTCATGGAGGACATTGTGAAGTGTGCGTAAAGGGACAAGGCCACAAGATCTTTCAGCGCTAACTTAACAGATCTTTGTGCGAATTGTAATATGGCTGCTTAGTTACATAACAGCGGTGTGGCATTTCATTTTACTAATTTAGCTTTTTATGTTAATGAAATGGCCCCTGTTTTGTTTGTTTATTTTCATTTCTTTATTTTTTCCATAGACTAGTAAATGCCTGTGGATCTGTTTATTTTATTGGGGTGCTTTTACAATACCATATGTCAGTTCCACCTTTTTTAAGGAACAAATTGAGTTACTTTGGCATTATCACAATCTAGTTTCTAAAGACTTTAAGGCAGCACTGAGTGTTCTCTTAACATAAGCAGATTCTTTCTGCCCTGCAGTCGTTAATTGAGTTTGTCGTTCCACTTTGGAATTGGATTCTTAAAGAATGGATTGATACGACGGTGTAGACTGTCATTGGTGTTATGTGCCTAAATATCTGGATAGATCATGGTTGTACATATATCATACTATAAGAAAGAGGCTGCGCCAAATGACAATAAAAAAATATATAAAAATAAATACAAATAAAAAGTAAAAATACAAATAAAAATTAATTGTTA
The DNA here is from genome assembly GCF_036172605.1 of Pelobates fuscus. Classification (NCBI taxonomy): domain Eukaryota; kingdom Metazoa; phylum Chordata; class Amphibia; order Anura; family Pelobatidae; genus Pelobates; species Pelobates fuscus. Next base: position 171,427,911 of record NC_086323.1, read on the forward strand.
ATAGAAATTGTCCCAATAAATATCAGAGGGTAAGTTGTTTTTTCCCCAAATTCCGCTGGTAAGGTATATTCTCTGTTTATAGTAGTTCTGACCGTCTCGTGATATGAAAAACACAAGAAGAGAGGACCAATCGTGTGGAGGGTAAAAGCTGAATAATAATAAGTAAATAGTAAATATTACACTCACATTTCAATGAGCTATAGCCAGCTCAAGTGTAACAGGCATGCAGCGTAATAATCCCCGCTTGTAGGATATATGGATGCTCTTTCCGGAAAATGGTGATGTCCAACTCTCAGAAGAAGGGGGAAAATAAAACAGCAAATAGTGTTCTCTGATAATACGATGGAATAGTTCATAAAAATGAGATAAAACATACTCACAAGTGGAGTGCAGATATCGCTGCACTCTGGATATAGCGTTGGTGGTATAATCCCCACCTCAGGATAAGTAGATAAGTAAAATGCCAGGAAAAGGATAAATAAAATAAATGTGTATAAAAATATATATAGTGGCACAGTAAATTAGCCAAATTTATTTATTATATAAAATACACAATATTTAAAACCATTGACGCGTTTCACCACTAGGGTTTTCTCAAAATGGGTTTTATTTATTGGGTTTGTGAAATTGTTGGTTTATTTTTTGTCTTGAATTAGCACCTTTCAAATGGTTGTCTGTTTACTCTCAACATGATGGCCTGCTTCACATTGGCATATGTTTAAACTGTACAATTCAATGAACTCTCCTGAAAACGTATAGCTACTCCTATCCAGAGGTTTTAGAGCATTTAGAAGTACATGCAGTTGGTGTCATGAATCCCCCCCCCCCCCCCCACTACTCCACCACCACTACGTGCTTCAGTGGGTGAAATTATTAACAATGTATGCCTTAACTACTACTACAATAATGATAAACCACCTTCACATCTATTCGAGTATAAAAGCCTCCTGCAACCACAAAGATAACATAAACAGGGGGGTATTGGGTTACCACTGATGTGGGATTATTTAAAAATCCTTATTGTACTTGTATTGAATTATTGCACTAACCCCATTTTTAACTTTATACTGTGACAATCCTCCATTTTGTCCTCCTAACCTGACTTCTTCAATCTTCCATTTTGTCCTCATAACCTAACTTGTTCATTTTAAAACTACCTTACATGACAGAATTTCCCAGCACATCTAATACAATAAGACAAAGACTGTATTTTCTATAAAGACATGATTAACACAGGAATTGCTGACTTTTCCTTAGATTTGCAACATAGTATAATTTGAAGGCCATGAGAACACAGTAGTAATGAAATGTTCTATTCATAAGAGACCTTGCACCTGGCCACGAGGCCTGAGATCACCGACCGTGTAAAATGACGCTCAAGACCCCTTGTCCCCCACCCGTGTCCAGAACAATCCCACCTCTTGGTGGGTGGACACGGGACTAACCACTTAGTTTTTGAGCCAATTAATAATATTGATAGGTGGACATTAATCCCGACACTTAACAATTAATCCAATTAATGATGTTTATTTGCTGATATTCTAATAATCAATGATGACGTAAAATGTCTCTTAAAAGGACCTGCGCGTCCGCTTTTTAATCACTTGCCAATAAATTTTCTCTAAGTTATTTTAACCTGAACCTTGTGTGTCAGACTTAATTACTTCAGCGTATATACGCAATTTATTTTATTGATTTGGACAGGAACAGATAGACATTTAAACATTTTGGTTTACTGCTAAAAAGTACCATAACACCGCCAACAAAACACAATTTAGCAAAATCTATATGAAACCCTAATATTACAAAATATAAGGCTCTTCAGTAACTTGATTCGTATACCACACAAAGGGAGAACTTGATAAAGGAACACTTTATTATGAACAGAAATAAAAGCCTCAGTGCATACTAATACAATATATGTTTCAAACAGATTACATATACACTTCTATACACTTCTTCGGCTCGTCTCAGGTTCTAGGCTGGCCCTTCGAAGGACGGACAAGGTGGATGCAGTATATATATTCCGCACATAATACCCCTAAACCATGGGTCTTTAACCTGGTCCCTACCGCCCGCTAGTGGGCGTTTTGGGATTCCAGGTGGGCGGTAGCAGAATCCTCCCTCCATCCACAGAGATGACCGCTCTATTCATCTCTCACGCACTCAGTGGTAAGCAGGAAGTGCGAGGTTGCAGATGCACGGGCGTGTGTGCCTGAAGGTGCATGTGTGCCCATATTGCACGTACGAACGCGTGCACTTGTTAACGAGTGTAACACACGGGTAGAGGAAGGGGAGGAGTTGGAGTAGGTAGGGGGATACACGATAGCAGGGAGTGGAGTACTTGGAAAATAGGAGAAAGAAGGAGCAGAGTACTCGTAGAATAGGAGAAAGAAGGAAAATAGAAAAAGGAAGAGGAGAGAATTGTTGTTGGCTAATAATAATAAATGGTCTACCTAGCTCAGCCTTCCTGCTGGGCATTGCTATAAGGAAGGTAAAAAAAATAGAAAGAGTGGGGGGGGGGGGGGGGGGGGCAGGGGATTGAGGATGGGAGCTGATGCACGGATGAGATATCATATTATGAGCAAACAGAGAAATCGTCTGAATATCACCGAAAGAGGAGACCTTCGCTTGTTCCTTACGAAATCGAACCAGATATCAAATATGACCTCAAGGATCTCATTAATCACTAGTAAAGGTAATTTCAATTTACTTTTTTTTTTCTCATAAAACTTTATAAAGTTAAAAACATTATAAACATGCATAAAGTAGAAATAAAAAGATAAATGTACGTACATTTATTTATTTTAAACACCCTCCTTTCTAAAAAATATTCTGCACTTGTGCGAAAACTGGTTGGCGGTAAGGACATATTTCCATCAAGAAAGATGCATTAGTGGGCGGTAGGTAAAAAGAGATTGACTACTCCTGCCCTAAACTTTTAAAATTGCATCTAAAATCTCTCACAAAACATTGTAAATGACCATTCATTAAACTCACAATAATACATTGCAAGTGTGCTATTGTCTGTCAAGCTCTCTGACAGAGTATGGGATAAAGCCCAAACAATCTAAACCAAGATACTTGTAAAAATACCTCTGAACTATTTGGTTTACACATGACACAATAAAGTAGGCCATGATTTATTTACAGTCTTTTTCTGTGGGCTGACACAGGACTCATTCCTCTAATCTAGGCAAAGGCAGCCAAATTAACCCTTACCATGCTTTACCTCTATAGGGAACCATTACATTCATCCATTACACCCATCACATTAGTTAAGAATACTTTTGACAATATTGTGTTTTATTTTGTATTTTTTTTTTTTTTTTTTTATCAGGAACAATGAAACATGCCTGCTGAGCATTACAGTTGGTGTAGCAGCCAAGTTTGCAAAGTGTGAATTCTGCTACTTTGGCATTGGGAGTGCAATGATCTGATTTGTTTATAACATTACAGTTAAACTCCCACTATAGGAAGAGGCCAAGCCACAGGCACTCAAAGGCCTATCTGTCTCAAACCACTCATTTTGACACAAAACTGATGTATGGCACCAAGGGCATGCTGACACCATAACCACTGCAATGGGATAATGGTGCTTAGAGCGCCAGTTAAATGCCCATATTAAGACACTCTTTGAGTAAACCTATTAAAGAATAAAGATAAAATTACAGCAAAATACAGTATGACACTATATCTAACAATTTTATATTTTGAGCAAATTCCCCCCCCCCCCCCCCACTTATAATTTCTTTCCCTTATCTCATGTTTAAAGGGACACTGCAATTAACGTTACTACGACCGCATCAATAGTCCAACCTTTTTTACTAAGGTTTGGTTTCTTAGCTGGTGTCTTTTGGGTGCCACTCCCAATCTCCATTACTTACTATGGAGAGCCAGAAGTTTCCTAAGCTAAGAGCTGCAGTGGGGGCTGCCAGCATGCTGTAGTGGTTATGGTTATTTTAACTGTGCCTTTTTAATGGAGTTGTTTTCTTTGAGCCTGTCTAACGTAGAGTTGTGTGTGTGTGTGTGTGTGTGTGTATATGTATATATATATATATATAAATTTTTATTTTATTTTTTTAAATCTCAGATTATGAACTGTTATTTGGCTTTTTAATTATAATGTGAGTGTAGTCTAATTCAAAATGATGAGCTATTTGTGGAATTGACTCGTGTAGGTAAAATGCAATCTATTCATTCCAAATGTATATCTAATTTTTCTTCCCTTTTTTTTTTTTCTCTCTCTCTGTTGGGCTGTTACTACTTATACATTTTTTGTATTTTTTTTTTAAATGGTCTTTTTATTTTTAGTGATAGTTAAGGCAGTCAAACAGCGATATAATAAAACGGTTGTACATGAGCCTACGCAGAGGCTAAATGAGACAGTAAAAAGCAAGATCACATATCAGTAGCGAGTAAGCATAAAAGAACAATACATCAGCCCCCCACCAAGAGTCCATGCACTGACAGTCTCCTGCAGCTCCCGAACACCACCTAGGCTTCTGTGAAGTGCTTGGATCCTCATGCCTCACCCAGTGCCGGCCACATACTTGGGACTGGGGCACTTCCCTCACTGCCACCGGTTCACCGGAAAGGTCGGTGTCTTGCTGTCCTACAGGGCTCACTGTGCCAGGGACAATCTCCTCTGGGCCCCCCTCAATCCCAAAGTCAGGGTCCTTAACTTCTCCCTGGGGATCCATGTGGTGTCAGTCTCCCACCTGGGTGTCCCGTGAGAGCGTACCTTCGTGTTGCCGGGTTTCATTCAACACCTGCATGAATCCAGGCTCGAAGCAGTGAGAAGGCCGTGGATGGCAGTGTCTGCTCTCTCGGTGTGCAATAGGTTTCTTGCAGTCGTCAGATTGAAGCTGGGGTTATTCTCCACACAGTGACCTCGGAGAATCAGACTTTGGTTTATATAAAGTAGGTTAACTTCTTTCCTTCTAAGTTAAAAACATGCTTGTTTGTTTATTTTTTTATTGTATCCTAGTGCTTTTAACCTGCACTACAACTCAATGTCTTTGTCAAACATTCCTTAAATTGTGTTCTGCTCCGCAGTGATAAGGAATAAATTGCACACAAAAACAATGTATAGCAAACGTTCAACTGTACAGGTAATTAAGCGATCCCCCTTGAGGAAGGCACTAGCCGAAACGGGGGTTACTTGGTCTCCAGCCTTGGGCCAGTAAACTTGTTATGGCACTGCTGGGTAAATGTGTATGCATTTTATTTACATGTACTATTGTTGTATTAATTTGTAATATTGTACACTTGATTTCCGATACATGTTTGAGTTTTGTACAATAAATAAATTAAACATTTTTGCATGAACTGGTGTGTTATGGGTTTTTTTGTGTAAGGAATAAATGGCAAACAGATGTCACAAGATAGAAAATAAAAGCTCCATATGCTATTTTTAAAAGTGCAGTCTAAGCACGTTAACTGTTACATGCTATATAGTGGTTATGGTGCAATTAGGCTGCATAATCCATGCCTTGGTTCTGTCTTCGAGCAACTAACCAACACCATGGTCTCCTGGATTGTATGCATGAGTAGTAACTGAGCAGGGAGCTGGGTCAAGTGACTCATTCTTGCGCTAATGACTCACTTGACCTAAGAACTATTTGACTACGAATCGGGAAATGGTCCTCACAGACTAATGGCATTCTAACCATGGTATCGGTACGGTGTCTGCGCTGCTGACTTTGTTTGGAGTGTCCTTTTTTTTTTTTAAAGCCTCACCATTCCATCAGTATTTGTCTGGTCATATAATAAATCTGTATTGTTGAGGTGGCTTAATCTGGGTACCATACTGCATAACTCTCTTTAAAGGGACACAATATAAAGTGGTCTGGGTGCCATGTATGGCCCATTTTAGCCATGCAAGTGAAACCATCGATATTCTGCAGGAAGGTTTAAATGCCTCTAGTGGCTCTTACTGACAGCCGTTATATGCGATTCCTGCAAAAATAGTAGAGTAAAAATCTGTTTTAATCAGATGGTCTCGTGATCGCAGCGGTGCGTTTTGCTGCACATGTGCACAATCTTCCCAATGCTTTCATGGGATTGTCACCTAGAGAGTGACTAGAACATTATAGTGTTGAGAATACACGTGTATATTCTTTTTCTTTTTAACATTTTAAAGGTAGTGATTGATATTAATCTTCATCCACCTGTGTTCATTTGGTTACATGCAGATGTGGTGAAACGTACACCCCATACTTTTCGATATTTAGTTGGGCCTGATGGTACTGGCTAGGATTCAGCATTTTGCGTGTGTGTGTGTGTACAAACGCGTGTGATGCATACAAATGCGTAGTGCTCACCAATGTCAGACAATGCTGAGAAAAATAGGTTGCAACTATATTTACCACGCACACTATCCTCATTCTAACCAATTAAAGAGGTTACTAAAGAGCTTCATTTATATATAGTGCTCACCAGCTTTTGTTAGACTAGGGCCCTAGGCAGCATACCAGATTAAGAACCTGTGTGTGTGTGTGTGTGTGTGTGTGTGTGTGTGTATCTTGATTTGCAACTGAAACAAAACATTGTTTTAAACTTTACTCAATTTTGAGTTTTGTCAGTGGGGCTGCAATACATAAGTAAATGTAGTCCCTTCTTTTCCTTTTGTATTTTATGAAGAGTACTCTGGAAATAAAACCTATATCCAGCATAATAATTTCATTATATATATATATATACACAGTCACATTTTCCCCCAATACCTCAAAAGGGGATACATGGATAGATATATAATTTTTTTTTTATTTTGTAACTGGAGTTAATAAAGTTTTAACATGTTATTTTTATAGTTTTATTGTACTTTAAAATCCCCGTATAGCCTCTAAAGTAACTGGGAAATTCCTTTAAGTATATGGGCTTTTTTTGTAGTGGTACATTAACTAAATGGCTAATAGGAAATACAAGCTAGTATCAGAGACAGAGTAGAGAGAGATTTGGGGGACCACTTGTTATGGGAATTTAAGTTTTCTAGTTTTAAATCAGGGAAGCGCAATATTTTTCCTGTCGTCCATGTAGGTTAAGGATTCTGATTCTCTCCTATGCGATAGGCAGGATTAGAGGAGGGAGCCTTTTTGATCCCAAATGGGACAGATTTCTGGTAATACAAGGAATATTTGTTGTGATCCAGAGTAACTAGGAGGTAGCTAGTAATATTGGGGACACTTTACCCAATTTAGATACCTTTTTCTAGTTTAACTCTGTGTCACTACCAAAGATTTATTTACCCTTTGGGCTTATATACTTGGATTAAGTGATCATTGCATCTATTTTCCAATACCCTCTCCTCATATGGCCAGTCACTGCAGTCTGTTTGAATTTTGTGCTTAAAGGGACACTATAGTCACCAGAACAACTACGGCTTATTGAATTTGTTCTGGTGAGTAGAATCATTACCTTCAGGCTTTTTGCTGTAAACACTGTCTTTTCAGAGAAAATGCAGTGTTTACATTACAGCCTAGTGATAACTTCACTGGCCACTCCTCAGATGGCTGTTAGAGATCCTTCCTGGGTCATGGCTGCCTAAAATGCATCCAAACATTCAGTGTCTCCTCCCTCTGCATGCAGACACTGAACTTTCTTCATAGAGATAAATTGATTCAATTCATCTCTATAAGGAGATGCTGATTGGCCAGGGCTGTGTTTGAATCATGCTGGCTCTGCCCCTGATCTGCCTCCTTGTCAGTCTCAGCCAATCCTATGGAGAAGCACTGTGATTGGATAAGGCCACCACTTCTGGTGATATCAGCAGACAGCATGTTTTTCTGAGGCAAACAGCATGCAGAGCTACAGCTTCAGGCTTGAATACAAGTACGATTATGCTGTATTTATGGATGTAAGGGGGTCCCAGGGGAGCTAGATGGTGGTTTTAACACTATATGGTCAGGAATACATGTTTGTGTTCCTTACCATATACTGTTCCTTTAATTCCACTTAGCTACTTATGATTAACAGTTCTAACAATCCAGCAGCTGCCTTATATGTAACATTTCTCTAGGATTAAATGTTTCTATTCCTCATGAGAACCATATTTTTTTCTTAGGGCACTGCTTAACTTAACATCACTATATATCTCTCTACCCTGTCTCTGATATTAGCTTTTATTTCCTGTTAGCTTCAGCCATTTAGTTAATGTACCACTACGAATAAGCCCTTGTACTTAATAAAATAATTTTCCAGTTACTTTAGAGGCTGTATGTTCTGTGGTCTCTTTGGTATTCTATTTTGATTCTAATGGTATTTCCATTACTTTGATTCCTGTCCCTTAGAAGATAGGAACCAAAGTTTTCGGGGGGGGGGGGGGAGTTTTTTTTTTTATTTTTTTTTTTTTTTTCAGTATTGAACACTCTTACTGCTACTCACAGTGAAACTCCAATTCATTTGGAGTTAGTTGGACGTAACTGTCTCTACAGATATCATATGCCAACAAGCGTCTTGTTACAGTAGCAGTAAGATATGCCTGACATATACAGCTTGTTGGCTGAGGAACTCGTGCATGCTCGTACTCCTAGACTAATCAGCTGATGCATGCCCTTTGTACTTTTCTTGGGTGGGAAAAAAAGTACTTTTAGAAACAATTTATATGCTGCATAGGCACTGTTAGAGTACTGGTGGTGGGGCGTTAAAATCGTATCCAATACGCAAAATCACCTAATAGCAAAACATTTTTCTGCTGCTTTAACATCACTATCAAATTTTTTTAATTGATGCTTCGCTGTAAGTTAAAATAATTTTTCCGGCAATTGTTTGTTTTTTGCCTGAATCAACACATTATTTTGGTATTTTATGATCTCCAGTAATTTCCATTGCAGCCGACAAGCTCTAGACTTCTCCAGGACTGTGCGTCCACGTTCCATGAAGTCACCTCTCCCCACTCTCTTCCAGATTACAGCACGCTCTCCAACGGGCTCCATTTGGAAGAACCTTGAGCTAAGCATCCTCTGTTGATTCCAGCATTCATATTGCAGGTGAGGAAAACTGTACCAGCAATTTCAATGGTATTTCTGAGTATTTGGGAACTTTTAGATGAACTGGTCATGTTGATAATGCTGTAGGTCACTTCAAGCTGGCTATTAAAATTTGTATATTTTATAATTTTGATTTTCTTACTCAAGTTGATATTATTGGCACTATTCTCTATTGTTGGTCATCCCGTGCCAGTTACTCTTATTGGTGCTCTGCGGCTTATTGTCTCGGCCCTGTTGTGTACAAGCCTACTAAATAATGCATTCCACAAGCCCAACAGTACACGTTAATCCAATTTGAAATGTATTTAGGATAAGGCATTCAAACACAAAATAGCATGCAAAGTTTTGTACGTGAGGCCTTAGTCATGTATATGTAGAGGTGTTCTAAAATATTCCTGGTTGGTCATGTCCACTGGCTCTACCACCACAAGTCCAAAAAAATAAGTATTTCTCTCTGGTCTGTTTTTAAAGTTGGTAGATTTAAGTGTGACAGTCTGTTCACTGAGATAAGTGTGCACAAAGATGAACAGGTGAGACTCCTTTACTAATCCACCTGTTTAACCCCTTAAGGACCAAACTTCTGGAATAAAAGGGAATCATGACATGCCACACATGTCATGTGTCCTTAAGGGGTTAAGGTCTCTATCATAGCTAGTGTGAGTTAGGGCAACTTCAAATTGGTAAAAAATAAGCGCAAATGTAACATTTTAATGCCATGTTTGACCTGATCTACAAGTAATACAATAAATTTGCCCATTGGCTGCCTTCTTTTCTCCGGTTCCGACCATTTTGGTTTGTTGTTTATGGAAATGTATATGTGTCGCAAAAAAGCATGCTATTGTGCATTTATTTTGCATCAGCCCACATGGCTAGTCTGCATGAACATGTATATTTAAATGAACATGTATATTTAAATGAACCGTGAACGGTTTACGGTTTGACTTCCTACTTGTTGTCTACTGAGTGCCCAACATCTGGAAGTTCGTCAGCAGGGTGTTATGTTGGCTCCTGAGCTAAGCCTTGTAATGTAGGCTTAACTAATTTGCTGAGATTGGCTCAGGAGAATGAGTTAAATTTCCTGCTGAGGAACTTTTAACTCTTCATAGATATAAGGCAATTGGCCGTGCACTACCATCCTCTATGATCTGTTGTTTAAAGTTGACCTGTCTTGACAAATTCTATTTTACTGTACACCGCTCCATAAATATTGTACACTATATGGGCTAAAGTATTCGGCCACCTGACCATTACACTACCAGACATTGCATTCAAAATACATAGATCTTAATATGTAGTTTGTCCTACCTGTGCAGCTTTAATAGCTTCCACTCTTCTGGGAGCTTCCACTCTTCAAGATTGTGGAGTGTTCCTGTGGGAATTTTGTACATTCATCCAGTAGAGCATTTGTGAGGTCAGGCACTGATGTTGGATGAGAAGGCCTGGCTCGCAATCTCTGTTCCAGTTCATCCCAAAGTTGTTTGATGAGGTTGAGGTCAGGGCTCTGTGCGGACCATTCAACGTCTTCCACACCAAACTCGTCCAACTATGTCTTTAGGGACCTTGCTTTGTGAATTGGAGCACAGTCATGCTGCAGTAGAAAGGGCCTTCCCCCAACTGTTCCCACAAAGAAAGGAAGTATAGCATTGTCCAAAATGTCGTGGAATATTAAAGTATTAAGATTTCCCTTCAATGGAAGTGATGGACCTAGCCAAACCCCTGAAAAACAGCCACACACCATTATCCCTTCTCCACCAAACTTTACAGTTGGCACAATGCATTCAGGTAGGTAGCGTTCTCCTGGCATCCACCAAACCCAAATTCACCCATCAGATTGCCAAACCGCAGTTAGATTTGTCACTTCACAGAACATGTTTCCACTGGTCCAGAGTCTAGTGGTGGTTTGCTTAATCCGACGCTTGGCGTTGTGGTCAGTGTTGTGGGGCTTTCATGTAGCTGCTTGGCCATGGTATCCCATTCCATGAAACTCCTGCTGCACAGTTTTTGTGCTGATATTAATGCCAGTGGAAGTTTTTAGAACCCTTCAGCTATGAAATCAACAGATCATTGGTGACTTTTACACACCATGAGGCTCAGCCCTTTGTGACCCTGCTCTGTGACTTAATGTGGTTTTCCGATTCATGGCTGAGTTGCTGCTGTTTCTCAAAGCTTCTACTTTCCAATAATACCACTTACAATTGACCATGGGATATCTAGCAGGGATGAAATTTCACGAACTGACTTATTGCAAAGGTGGCATTTTACCACAGTTCCCATTTTTTTTTTTTTGTATTCACAAATGTTTGTAAATGCAGACTGCATGGCTAGATGCTAGATTTTATACACCTGTGACCATGGGTCTGACTGAAATGCCTAGAATCAATAATTAAGAGGTGTCCCCCAATACTTTTATCTATATAGTGTATGTATTGTTGATCTGCGTTATATACCGGTAGTTAACTGGTATTTTAATTATTAAGCAACTAGTTACCTCCTATCCACTGCTAACTGGGCATCATTCATACACTGCCTGTGAGTGTAATACTGCTATCCTATATTATCCTATTGTTTATTATGGATGTTAATGCATATATTCACCTGTCCCTGTTTTGGATCACTTAACTAAGCAGGATACATCTACCCCAATGACACTGACATCCTAAGTTTCTAGAACCACTTATACAAGTCTTCTTTTTCTTGGCACTCTGTTCTCGACATAGACCTCTAATTCGGAAAAGAAATTGCAGGTGACCGGAGAGGATCATATCTTCAAATGGCATTTAAAAAAAAAAAAAAAAATCTATACTTTTGCAAGCAATTCTGTTAATTCAATATATAGTTGTTTTTTTTCCCAAAGCAATTATATTTTTGTTTGTGTGTACTATGATAGGTGCTCTTTAAAGGACCACTAAATGAGTGAAGTGGTCTGGGTGCAGTAGCCCATTAATTAATTAAACATTGCTGTTTTGATACCGGAGAAACTGACGGAAGCAAAGCACAGAGAGATGGACACAGGTTTCTTCAGGAAGGAAGAGATTCTTTATTGGATCACCGATCGGGACTCAGAGGGACTAATGTCACCAAAATACAGCAAGTTCTGAGCCCCGGACAATAGTGCAGGCTCCTTATATAGGCACATAACTCCTCCCATATTAAGCTCCACCCGCACATTCTCTTGACCAATCAATACAAATAAGAATTAACTTCCTGCTTGACCGCATGGCCTGTCCAGCACAATGGAGGAGGGGAATACTACATCCTGTATTCTTGCACATGCTCCGTACACTACTGATCGTATCTTGCCTCGTGCAACCAACTGATCGATACGTCAGCATATGCATGTACACATGCCACGTGGTAATCTCGGCCTACTAAATTTATTTTTACCGAGATTCCACCACATTCCCCCCTTTGATGCCTCTTGATATTTCACAATTACTTGAGGCATCACTTAACCTTAGTTTGCATACACCGCAAGTTACCTTGAACCAGACCAGACTTATCTTATGATGTGAATCTTCAACACTCATCTTCCTGCATTGGTTCTCCCTGATCTAGAGCCTTATATTTATAAATTGCCATTATCTGTGCAGCAGCCTTCCTCTCTGCTATATTTTCTATCAGGCTTTGCACAGACCTAACTACTAAGGGTATAAGACACGGCAGGAGTAGACACAACATTAAAATCAGTAGGACTCCACCTACCACTGCCTTAAGCCCTCCAAACCACTCATACCAGCTACCAAACCAACTACTTGGATTATACCCTTTCCATACCTGAGTAGGCACATGCGCTAGTTTAACCATATGGCTAGTAAGCTCAGCTATTGCTTGCCCTTCATCATCTATTTGAAGACAGCAATTGCTCAGGTTAAACTTCCCACATACACCTCCCTCTACTGCCAAAAGGTAATCCAAGGCTAATCTATTTTGGTATACTGCTGTCCTCATCCTGGTATTATGCTTCGCTAGAAGATTGAGCGCTTGTGATGTCTCGTTAGTAATAATCTCAACCACCGCCTGTAATCGTATAATACGGTTGAGCATATAAATAGGGGTTCTATAACCAAAGGTACCATCTTCTGCCCACGTGGCTGGCCCATAATAATCTATAATACGCTGGGGAGGCCATTCATTATCTTCCCAGGCGCCTATCTCTATGGGTCCCCTTTTCTTCCTATGATTCACATCATACACTTTAACACCTAAAGTCTCACCTGTTTCAATAGGTAACAAGAAGAAGGATGGTTTGAGCATACCCAACACACATGCCCCTTCCCAGTCCTGTGGCAACTCCGAATAGGCTTTCTTACCACAGATCCAGTACAAATTTGCTGGGGCTCTCCAAGTAGATGTGATGGATAGGTCAAACCACACATCCTTTAAATTGGCGTATCTAGCAAACGGGTTAGATGGTTCTGAGACATTTGAAGCCGACCACCAAGTTGTATTCTTTGTATCATCATCATAAGCTTTTTGCCCTAGACAAGTTAATTCTCCTACAGAAGTATTATACATCATTCCTTTCCTTGCTATGCAAACATAACCTATGATGGAGGTCTTTAATCTCCACTCAGATTTACCTCTAACACTCATATGATAATTGGCTTGTGTAGATATTAATTGGTCAACTGCCTCAGAACCGGACATTACCTCCTTTGCTTCCCAAGGCCATTGGTCTCCCATGTTAGTACCTCCACACACATAGCAGTTGGTAACATTAAGACTACCGGCAATACTTTCGGCTAAATCAATGAACAGGTTTTTAGCATTATGGGGGATCTTATTATCTATGCTCATCTCTTCATAAAAGGAATGGTATACTTGATGAGTTTGGGAGGATACCGTATCAGTCTCTATCCCTATAAACAATACTGTCCCAGGATCTAAACCCGTCCCATATATTTGAAACCCAAATAAATTACCATACTTGTCTAAGAACTTGTCGGGGTTATTTATAAGTATATGGACTGGATTGCATTCCATAGACTTACAATATGGGCTAGTAGGCAACTTAGTCACTATCATGTCCTTGTCTACTGTCTGTCCCCACGTTGCCCACCCCACACAAGACCAATATGGGCAAAAGTTATAATCTCTATTTGGGCATCTAGGACTCACATATTTATTTTTACTACTGGGACAAATATATTTATCGTTAGACCCATACGTCCTCTCCCATCTAAGATCCCCACATACATTCCACGGCTTTCTACCACTTGATATCGCCTTACACGCATCAAATAGCAGAACACCCGAAGAATGTACGGATTCTAATACTGTCTTATTAATTAGGGTCCCCTGAGGATCTCCATTCCTGAGAGTCAACCAAATTGTACGAGGTTGATACTCTGGACTGAAGCACTTAGGTTCTCCTACTCCTAAATGGCACACACTATATTCTATATTTAGGTATCTACATCTTGATACATCTCCTTTACACTCGTATTGTGAATGCCAAATTAGGGTTTGGGAAATATGGTTACCTGTTCTTGTAGTCTTAATGCATACCTCACAGCTAGGAGTGTCGGTACCTCTACCTTCCTGAATATAAAAATACACATAAATAAACATTATCAAGAACACATCTTTCGTCGTCATCCTCAGTCTTCGTCCGTGCGAAGGCACCTCAGCTTCCAGGATGTAAGGGCTGCAGGGAATGGAGTTCTGCTCGTCTTCACAGGAGTCCCTTCGAGACTTTTCCTGGCTTATACACTATACGTCGGTGAGCGGACAGGCTTTATTATGGCCGTCTAAACACTCACTTTACCAAATCCCTGAAACAATAAAATTTGTAATCCACAAGGTTCCTCGTCACTCCGACTGAGTCGTGCGTTTTAACCGGATCTTGCAGGGATTCTCTGGATCTGCTGTAACTTGCCAAGAATCGACTGCTGCTGGTTTAACCCTGGAGTGATGTATCCACGGAGTCACTTCGGCTACTTTTATCGCTGTAGGGGTAGACAAAAGAACAGCATAAGGACCTCTCCACTTGGGCCCTAACGGTACATTATTCCACTCTTTAATCCACACTTGGTCTCCTGGGTGGTAACTATGAACTGGGGGATAAATATTCACAGGTAATCTATCTTGTACCCATTTCTGTACCTCCTCCATAGTCTTACCCAACTCTACAACCTGCTGCCGGGTAATTCCTTCTCCCAACTGACTCAAATCCCCCCTTAAGTTACCAAGTACGGGAGGTGGTCGCCCATACATGATTTCAAAAGGAGAGAGGCCCATCCTTCTGGTAGGTGTACTGCGGATTCGCAATAGAGCTATGGGTAAGAGAACGTTCCACTTAAGTTGGGTTTCCTGACACATTTTAGCCAACTGATTCTTAATAGTTCTATTCATTCTCTCTACCTTACCAGAACTCTGGGGTCTATATGCCGTATGAAGCCTCCACTTTATACCAAGCATATGAGTCAGTTGTTGTAGGCACTGATGAACAAAAGCTGGACCATTGTCCGATCCTATAGAGCAGGGTAGTCCATATCGGGGTATTATTTCTCGTAGCAGGAATCTCACAACTTCTCCTGCTTTCTCTGTACGAGTAGGACATGCTTCTACCCAGCCTGAATAGGTACACACAATTACCAGCAGGTAACGATGTCCACCCGATTTAGGCATCACTGTATAGTCAATTTGTAAATCGGACATGGGGAGTCCCCCCATAAACTGGACTCCTGGTGGCTTTACTGGTCGTTGCCTTGCATTATTTTTAGCACACGTTACACATCTTCGTACAATGGCCTGAGTCAAGTTGGACAATCTTGGTATGTAGAAATGTTTTCTGAGAGATTCTTCTGTGCTGTCTCTCCCAGAATGTGTCCCGTTGTGATAGTTTTGGACAATTTCTACCGCTAGTGATGCTGGAATGACTATTCTTCCATCTTCTAACTGATACCATTTGTTCTCCAAATACTTTCCAGGTTCAGTCTTTAACCACTCCTCTTCTTGAGCTGTATAAACTGGAGTCCATTGAGACAGTGGAGTTGGTATAAGAGCAGCTATATGCCCCACATATTCCTGTCTTCCCGATTCAGCGGCACGCTTAGCTGTACTGTCTGCCATCCGATTTCCTTTAGTTACATCACCATCTCCTCTCAGATGCGCTCGACAATGTATGATACCGACTTCTTTCGGCTCCCACACTGCTTCCAATAGTTGTAGGATTTCAGCTGCATACTTGATTTCTTTGCCTTCTGAATTCAATAGTCCTCTTTCTTTATACAAAGCTCCGTGGGCATGAGTGGTTAAAAACGCATACTTGGAGTCCGTGTAGATGTTCACTCTTAAAGGACCACTCTAGTGCCAGGAAAACATACTCGTTTTCCTGGCACTAGAGTGCCCTGAGGGTGCCCCCACCCTCAGGGACCCACTCCCGCCGGGCTTTGGGGGGAGGAAGGGGTTAAACTTACCTCTTTCTCCAGCGCCGGGCGGGGAGCTTTCCTCCTCCTCTCCTTCTTCCTTGCGACGTCATCGGCTGAATGCGCAGGAGCCGCGCTCGCATTCAGCCGGTCGCATAGGAAAGCATTTACAATGCTTTCCTATGGACGCTTGCGTGCTCTCACTGTGATTTTCACAGTGAGAAGCACGCAAGCGCCTCTTGCGGCTGTCAATGAGACAGCCACTAGAGGTTTAGGAGGCTGGATTAACCCTCAGTATAAACATAGCAGTTTCTCTGAAACTGCTATGTTTATAAAAAAAAGGGTTAATCCTAGAGGGACCTGGCACCCAGACCACCTCATTAAGCTGAAGTGGTCTGGGTGCCTAGAGTGGTCCTTTAAACCTTAAGCCAATTGTAACGCTCGTGTCAGTGCTATCAATTCTGCCTTTTGTGCTGATGTTCCTTTTGCCAGTGGCCGAGCTTCTATCACCTTGTCAATTGTTGTTACTGCATATCCTGCATAACGGATCCCTTCTTTCACATAACTACTGCCGTCGGTATAATATTGAACATCGGGGTTCTGGATGGGAAAATCACGAAGATCTGGTCTACTTGAAAATACTTCATCCATTACTTCCAAACAATCATGTTGACTTTCAGTAGGTTGTGGCAAAAGGGTAGCTGGATTTAAGGTGTTTACAGTCTCTAAATGCACTCTTGGGTTTTCACACAACATTGCTTGATACTTGGTCATACGGCTATTACTAAACCAATGATTTCCTTTGTAATCCAACAACGTCTGTACTGCATGTGGGACTCATACATAAAGTTCTTGACCTAGAGTGAGTTTATCGGCTTCAGCTACCAGCAGGGCGGCTGCAGCTACGGCTCTTAGACAAGGTGGAAGTCCGCTGGCCACTGCATCCAGTTGCTTAGACATGTAGGCAACAGGTCTTTGCCATGATCCCAAGTACTGTGTCAATACTCCCACAGCCATTCTTCTTTGCTCATGTACATACAGGTAGAATGGTCATGTGTGATCAGGTAGACCTAATGCTGGGGCACTCATCAAAGCCTTCTTCACATCTTCAAATGCCGTTTGCTGTTCTTGAGTCCATAAGAAGGGGTCGTGCTCTGTACCTTTGATAGCTGCATACAGAGGTTTTGCCAGTATCGCGGAGCTGGGAATCCATATCCTACAGAAGCCTGCTGCCCCCAAGAATTCTCGCACTTGTCTTCTATTCTTGGGTATCGGTATTTGGCACACAGCTTCTTTTCTCTCTGGCCCCATAATTCTTTGACCTTCAGAGATATGGAATCCCAGATATTTGACAGTTGGCAGACACAACTGAGCCTTCTTTCTAGACACCTTGTATCCTGCCTTCCAGAGAATGTGTAGTAGATCGTGCGTTGCTTGCTGACATATTTCCTTTGTAACTGCTGCTATCAACAAGTCATCTACATATTGTAACAATACACACTCTCCTGGGATGGACTCGAAATCCAGTAGATCTTGACTTAGAGCTGAACCAAATAGGGTAGGTGAATTTTTAAACCCTTGGGGCAGTCTTGTCCAGGTCATTTGGCGTTTTGAGCCCGTTACAGCGTTTTCCCATTGGAAAGCGAAAATACATTGACTTTCTGCGGCAATTCGGAGGCAAAAGAAGGCATCTTTGAGGTCTAAGACTGTAAAGTAAGTAGCCCCGCCCGGAATTAAAGCAAGCAGGTTATATGGATTGGGTACAACTGGATGTATACTAACAACCGCGTCATTGACTGCTCTCAAGTCCTGCACAGGTCGATACTCATCTGTACCGGGCTTTTGAACAGGCAGCAATGGGGTGTTCCAGGGGAAGTACAGAATTTTAGGATACCATACCGTATGAACTTATCCAGATAAGATTGGATGTTCTTCTTAGCCTTCTGCGGGATGTGATATTGTCTTAGGCTCACTGGATAGACCCCAAGTTTTAGTTCGATTTTAATAGGTGGAATATTGCGGGCCAGTCCTGGTGGGTTGTTCTCTGCCCAAACTCCTGGTATGTTGAATAAGGATTCATCACTCCTAGGGTTTTGGCTAGTCAACGCTGTATAAAGTCGCCACTCTTCTTCCTTTGGTACGGATAATGTCATAATACCTGAAGGTCCATTAAACTTTAAGGATGTTGTTCCATTTGGTAGGAACGTAATCTGCGCTTGTAACTTAGATAGCATATCACGTCCCAGCAATTGGACTGGACATTCAGGCATATAAAGGAATTGATGTTTTACTACGTGGCCTCCCAATGTACAGAGTCGACTTTTTTAAGAACCGGTTTTTCAGCACTTCTTCCAGTTGCTCCTATTACAGTAATAGTCCTTCCAGATGGAGGAGCAACTAGATTAGTCACCACTGAATGTTCAGCACCAGTGTCGATCATGAACGCACTCCTTTTTCCCCCTATTGATACATCGACCATAGGCTCCGCTCGACCAAGGGGGATGGAGCCCGGTCGGTATCAATAGTCCTCCATGACCGTGTCAGCCAATCCCACAAAGTCCCTACCTTCTCTATCGCGGGACCTTTGCGCTGCTGGAAAATACCTATCTTCCCTAACACTTCCTCTGTTCCCATTGCTCCCTCTATTACCATTACTCCCTCCGGGGCCTCCTCTCCCTCTCGCTCTGCCTCTAAAGTTTCCGTAACCTGCCCTGGGTTGGTCTCTCTCGTACTGCTCTCTTTGTGGACACTCGTTCCTCCAATGCCCTTCTTCCTTGCAATACGCGCACTGATTCCTACTCAAAGGCTCCCTATTCCATCTACTATCGCCTCTATCTAGGCCCCGTCTATCTACGCCTACGATCGCTACCGCTAACATATCTGCCTTTTTACGCATCTTGCGCTCTTCTTCTTTCTTACTTTCTGTTTCCCTATTCATATACACTTTATTCGCTACCTCCATTAGTTGGGTGATAGACATACCTGCAAACCCTTCTAACTTTTGTAGCTTGCGCTTAATATCTCCGTAAGCTTGGCTGACAAAGGCGGAGTTCACCATTCGGGAATTATCTGCGTCTTCCGGATTAAAGGGGGTATACAAGCGGTATGCCTCCAATAATCGGTCATAAAAGACACTGGGCGCTTCATCACTTTTCTGAATCACCTCAACTGTCTTCGACATATTAATGGCTTTCTTTCCTCCGGCTTTCATGCCAGCAATTATAGTGTCTCTATAGGCTCTGAGTTGAACCATATCAGCACCATTTACATTCCAGTCGGGATCGGTGTTAGGATAATGTGTTGCGGCCCATGCTGCTGGATTGGCTTGATTCAAAGCACGGGCTCTATCCTCTAGCGCTTTAATGGCCGCTTGATTAATCCTTGTCCTTTCCTCATTGTTAAACAAAGTCATTAATAACTGCTGGCAATCAGCCCATGTCGGGTTATGTGTCTGAACTATCGAGGTGAACAGATCAGTCATAGCTTGTGGTTTCTCAGTATACGAGGAATTGTGGGTCTTCCAATTCAAGAGATCGGTAGTCGTGAACGGGACATATACGAAGACTGGGTCAGCATGTGCCATTTGACCTGCGGCATCGATATAGGCTGACCCGGGATTCAGACGAAGAGGCATCTGATAATGTTTTAATTGTTGGGTACCGGTCAGTTGTCGGGTTAGTATGGGGCTACGTAGAGGGGCGTCAGTTAGAGGTTCCGGTCGGGGGGTAATAAAGCATGAGGATGTGGGAGCTTGGTTTTGGGAAAAGTTAGTAAATAGAACACTTCGAGCCGAGCTAGAAGAAGCTTGACCGGAAGTCTGAAGTGGCGCCAAATCAGGATATTCAGATCTAATGGGGGTTGGTTCTGGTTCCGGAAGGGGAGATTTAGTACGAGAGGGAGTGGATTCTGTACTAGAGGAGGAAGCGGAAGTGGATGGGGGCAATGGGGGAAGGGGTGCAGGACTTCCTGCATTCGCGTCACTTCCTCTTAAAGGAAAGTAAGGGGGCGGCAAAGGGATCTCGGACTCAGGGGGCGTGTCCAAAATGGGCCTAACACCAGTCCTAGTGGACAAACAAGTCCTAGCCACCATGAGGCGACATTGCTCCTCGTGGCATGTCTGAATCCATTTTGGCGAGTCATTTACGGCCTGTCTCCAACAATCAATATAAGGAAACTGCCCGTAAAGTTCAGGCCTACCTGATACAGCCACGTGTAAGCGCTGTACCAGAGTTGGATCCAAACTGCCACGTGGCGGCCATGCCGCAACCAAAGTAGGCCACTCCCTAGTACACAAAGTGACCAAACGTACAGGAGACATTTTAACCCCAAAATCACATGTTTTGAATCCCTTTTTAAAATTCTTCACCATACAACCTAAGGGATCCGGAATCGTTGACTGCGACGCGCCCATACTTATCAATGGAACGTCGTTGACAACGAATACTATGCACGTGTACTTTTCAACAGTCACACCCATTTCCTCTGGCAACAGCACCACGTGGTACGGTTACCAAGTGAAACGTACACAATAACACAATAAACACTCAGGGAATTCCCATACACACACAGCTGTTACACCAGTCACTAGATAATCAATATTATGCCCTTTGGCGAAACTATACAGTCACCCACGCTATAATTCTCTATATATGAATTACCCGTCTATAACACACCCCAGTAACATCGTCTTTTACAAATAGCGGTTACAGTACGGTTAGCATAGGTCAAAGCACAATTTAAGGTCACAATACAATTATTAGTGGTTATGGTGTTAAACATGCAATAGACGACAATGATTAGTACTTATATACAGTGTCAGTAAATATACAGGGTTATGGTACCGTGCACTATGATACAGCAACACACTATTAACACTCTCGCTAGACGGCTGAGCTCGCGCTATCTAACAAGATATACACTTTACTAAACAATCTTTAACACATTTACAATTCCCAACTAAACTATTGGCCAGTACCTTGAATGGACTACCTAAAACTATGTACACCCGTTTTGGTTAGCCACACTGCCCAAGCACCACATATAGCGAGCTAGAGGACCGAATTTACACAGACGCCTCTTAGTCGATTACTATCAAAAATCTAGTGGGTTCCAAATTTACACGCCTTCCCACTTAGCCAAGATAGGTTGAGAGCTAGCGAACCGAATTTACACAGGCGCCGCTTAGTCTCCCGGTCCCTCCGACCTAGCGAACGTAATATACACCCTAGAACGCTAGTCTAGACAAGACACCGGTGTCCGGCTAGGGCTATTTACACCAGAACCCCGCCTGACTAACCAAATCAAACGGTCTGACTAAAGAGCGTTCGATTGAGCGGTGCGCCTTCGCTCCTTCCCTCCGACAGAGGGGGCAGATTCCATACACAAATAACCCCTTATGGGCCTACCGCATAATCGGTATACCCCTAGTGGGTCTGCCGTCTAAAACAGCAGTTGTCTTACCTCCTCGTTCCTGAACCTGAGTTCACACTCATCGACGGGGACACCCCAGCACTTCTTACGTAGAGGCCGATGATCTCCTGGACAACAGACCAGTGGCGCCGAGACGAAGGGAGGTCCACGCAGAAGTTCAGGGGTGCAGCCGTAGAGAACGTGGGCAAAGATAGACCGTCTCACGCCTCTGCCTCTCAGCTACCGTTGAACGATGAGCTTCCCGGCCAATGCACCAAATGATACCGGAGAAACTGACGGAAGCAAAGCACAGAGAGATGGACACAGGTTTCTTCAGGAAGGAAGAGATTCTTTATTGGATCACCGATCGGGACTCAGAGGGACTAATGTCACCAAAATACAGCAAGTTCTGAGCCCCGGACAATAGTGCAGGCTCCTTATATAGGCACATAACTCCTCCCATATTAAGCTCCACCCGCACATTCTCTTGACCAATCAATACAAATAAGAATTAACTTCCTGCTTGACCGCATGGCCTGTCCAGCACAATGGAGGAGGGGAATACTACATCCTGTATTCTTGCACATGCTCCGTACACTACTGATCGTATCTTGCCTCGTGCAACCAACTGATCGATACGTCAGCATATGCACGTACACATGCCACGTGGTAATCTCGGCCTACTAAATTTACTTTTACCGAGATTCCACCACAGTTTAGTATACATGGCAATGTTATGATTGCTGGATTCACACACTTTTACTGACGGTTTTTTTGACAACCACTAGAGGCGCTTTCATGTTGAGTCAAGCTCGGTTGTTAAACAAATGCTGCAGCTGGACCAGGATTTTGCGCCGTCCGCCGCACTAGCCTCTTAATGCTTCCGCATGAGAAGCATTGGATTAACTGAATTCATCACAATTGGTGATCTTAGCCATAGATGCAGAGCCACATGAGCCAGGCCAGAGTGCTGCAGGATATTGGGTAAATAAATCGCTTACTTTAACCCTTACTGGGAAAGCATGAGGGTGGGGGGAGGGGGATGACCATAGTATAAGTAGTTAGGACACTATAAAGTAGGAATAAATGTTTGTTCTTTTTTTATTGCTATGAATTTGCAGTGTGCTTTTTTACATTCAATCAAAATAATCACTGCCTAGAGTCTGATTCAGGAATTCTCTTTGCTTATTGGCATTCTAAAAGACTGCTTTTGTGGTGCTAGTATTGTGGGCTATAGAATGGTATATTAAATGATTACCTGATTATGAACTAAACCTGCATCCCAGTCTTTTTGCACTCTTTCTTTGGGCCTCAGAATGGCCATGTTGTGATGGTAACTGATGACTGCAGACTAAACTCTCAATGACTGTTTTTAGAGAAGTCAATATGTGCAAGGTATAGAGTCTGTGTTTTTTTTTTTTTTTTTTAATTCTTTTTTTTATATATATTTTTTTTTTTGTATTGACATACAATAAAGGAGACCATAATTAGCAGATATATTCGGTTAAGAACAGAAACCGTTTTATATCAGATCGCATATACCGCTCTTTGACATATAAAGCTTAGTGTAATGACATATGGACCGTAATTGTCGTGTCTGATTTGCGTGTTGTTATAGGTTGTTCCTGGCTTTCTCTTTATTGATCATGTGCTAAGCATTATTGTGCTCCATCATCGGAGATCGCCGAACACGGCGGTGTATGGATAGGAGAGATCGCAAACAATTCTTACGTTCCATGTTTGTGATATATGTCCGTCTCTCTGGAATGCCTCATGGTAGTCAATATTTCGATTTTTATGAAACATTAAAGAATAGAAAGAAAGAAAGGTAAAGATCCGAAAGGGTGGCGAGGGGGGGGAGCTTTCCATGAAAGGAGTGGGCAGTTTGTCAGACGGGTCATGTTCGTATTAACTTCCCAGGTTAGAGTTTTCCCAGGGTTCCAAGATCTTCTGAAAAGTTTTTAAAGAGCCCCTTATCCTAGCCGTTAGGTTGTCCATCAAGTGGACCTCTTTTATCCTGTTTATGACTCCTGCCATGGGTGGTGTGTCCAGTTTAAGCCACTCTGAGGCTACGGCTCTCCTAGCTGCTAACGTAATTTTGTGGATGAGCTTTTGTTCACGTCTAGTCCAACCATCTATGGATCTGTTTAATAAGGATAGCCATGGATCTAGGTCTGGGGTTCTAGAAAAAACCTGCGACAACAGGGCCTGTATTAGTTTCCAAAATTTGACCATCTGAGGGCATTCCCACCACATGTGGACATAAGTCCCCCGCAGGCCGCAGCCCCTCCAGCACACATCTATAGGGTTTTTTTGTCATTTGATGTAGTTTAACTGGTGTAGTATACCCGCGAAGCATAGTTTTTACAGATTGTTCCTGTAGGGTAACACATACGGAAGAGGTATGGTTAGCCTCCCAAATCTCTTGCCATTCTATGCCTTCCAGTGTTTCCCCTAGGTCTTTCACCCATTGATCCGTGTAGGCTAGTTTACCCCAATCCCTGGCTTCTGAACAGAGGTGAGCATACATAAGCGTTATCATGCCTTTAGGTAAGGTTTCTTGAAGGCAAATGCGTTCAAAGAAAGTCATCTTTTGCAGGGCTGCCGCTTTGATGTGTGCTAATTTTGCGTAATCTTTAAATCTGAGGGGGCAAGGTGGCCCCGCTGTCTTAACGTATCAAAAGTGATGATCTCTGTTCCCTGATACAATTGGCAAATGCGTTGTAGCCCTATTTGCTCTAAGTTTTTGAAGGCTCTAGCTGTCATTCCGGGGGCAAAGGCCTTATTGCGTAAGTATGGCATTAGAGGAGACGGGTCAGATGCTAAGTGAAACTTATGTTTAAGAGAGTCCCACATCCTCAAGGAGTTGATTATAGTCGGGAAGGTGACCCTTATCTCGGGTCTGTGTTCTTTAGGGACCCACATGAGGAGCTGTGGAATGTCCGCGCCCGTCATGAGACTCCACATCTGCCCATTTCCGTTCTCCTGGGGGAGAGTGCATTGCCACTTGAGGTCTGTGTTTCTTAACCCCAGGGTTGGGACTCAAATTTTCATACTGGTTGGAACAGGTACAGAATATTAATCAGACTCCATCGAACTGGCCACAGTGGCTAAATTACATAGTTGTCCTGCTTTTGCCAGTGCCAATTCTACTATTGGAGTATAGGCGGCCAAGGTAATGCCATATTTCTCAGTCAAAAAATGTTTTATCAACAAAATGTGTGACGTGGACTAGAATATGAGGTTTCTCTGGCTACTGGAAGGTTTACGCTGAGTGATGGTCGAATATTATAAGAGCATCATCTCCTTCTAATGGAAGCTGCTTGTCTTACAGGAGTTCAGCTCACTGAGCTGTTAAGAGTCTCTAGAATGGTGAAGGATGCTTTCCAATGGTGCAACATTCTGAAAAACATTTGTTATGCAAAAACTATAAAGTTGAATGCATGCAAAAACATTTTTTAAGGGTCTAAAACCTATCAAATACATTAAAGCTGTGGCTGTGCCTGGTATGACCCTTTTTAAAAACAGACTGTGCAGGCTGTTTTTACCTGTTGAAACAAAATGGTAGGTGGGAGGGCCTTGGAGATTTATGTACCGACAAGAAAAGAGAAAAATGCAAACGAATAGTGTAGTAGTCACTTTGAGATGATAAAATAAGGGATAAGATGTGCACTTGCACTTTTCAGGCGCTTAAATCCAGCTCCCACTTAAGCACCTGAGTGATGTGACTCCCACCTATGGATATAACTTGGTTCTTCTGTATCCAGTAGTAACTACTTGTCGGGTAAATTATATCATATAAGTAGAAGAAGAAGAACAAGATAAAAATAGTAATATGGTGTAGTAATTACTATATAGAATTCCAGTAGTAGGTAATAAAAAAAAAAAATTTAAAAAATAAAACATATTAAACTCGCGTGTTATGGAGCCTAGCAATGGCTCCTAGGATGTAGTGCTAAGTGGTATAATCCCGACTCTGATATATGTGGGTGGTGCATATTCTCTCTGTACAGATATAAAAGCGAAGAGGAATATATATAGTGCACACCGTGATGTAAAAGTGTAAAAAAAAAATGAAATAATAAATTATAAATTGCTTAAAGGAACACTATTGTCACCAAAACAACTTTGGCCTAATTAAGCAGTTTTAGTGTATAGCTGATGCCTCTGAAGTCTCAGCTCAATCCACTGCCACTTAGGAGTTAAATCACTTTTGTTTCTGTTTATGCAGCCCTAGCCACACCTTCCCTGACTGTGACTGACACACCCTACATAAAAAATAAAAACTGGTTTCACTTTGTCAGATGTAACTAAGTTTAAAAGTTTTTATCTCATGCTGTGTAAAATGAACTTTAATTACATACAGAAGGCTCATGTAGGGTCTAGCAAGCTATTGACATAGCAGGAGATAAGAAGATCTAAATTTAACAGATTTTGCAATAAAGGAAGGATAAATATTAGATGACTCCTTACAGGAAGTGTCTAGGAAGGCTGTGCAAGTCATATGCAGGGAGGTGTGACTAGGGTGCATAAGCAAAGTGATTTAACTCCTAAATGGCAGAGAATTGAGCAGTGAGACTGCAGGTGCAGATCTATACACCAAAACTGCTTAATTAAGCTAAAGTTGTTTTGGTAACTATATTGTCCCTTGTTTTGGTAACTATATTGTTTTGATAAAGCCCACTTCAGGGTAAAACAGTAGACTTAGATTTTACTTTATTACAAATATTTTTTTTGTTTTAATAATAAAGTACTTTTATATATATATATATATATATATATATATATATATATATATATATATATATATATATATATATATATATATATATATATATATATATATATATATTGGACCTTTTATACTGCTGCTTCCTAAACTCTACATCCTTTGTGGGGATACAAGCCACCTATGCACTTAGGACTAAGTACATTTTCATTTATTTTTTTACATCACTCTGTGCACTATATATATATTTGTTTTTCTCTTATATCTGCACAGATTAGAATCTGCACCACCCACATATCCAGGAGTGGGGATCATATCACTCCACACTACATCCTCGGTGCCATTGCTCGGCTCCATAACACATGCGTGTAATTCCATATACTTGCCTACTGGAATCCTATATAGTAAATTCTACACTATATTACTATTTTTATCTTGTTCTCCTTCCACCTATATGAGATATCCAACAAGAAATTACTATTGGGTACATAAGAACTACACTATATCCATAGGCTTGGATCATGCTGCTCAAGTGGCAGCTGGATTTAAGCTCCTGAAAAGTGTAAGTGCACATCTTAGTTCTTGTAATATTGATAAAATAAGGGATATTACACTATCCGTTCTCGTTTTTTTTTTTTCCTTTTCATGTCATTATATTAACTTCCAAGGACATTTAAGGCGTTCCACCTACCATATTGTTTCATCTGTCTTTTACTTAACCCGGAGAAAAGAGAAACCGGACACGGTTGCTTAGCTGCCGATTAGACTGCATCAGTAATTACGCAAGCGCTCAATTCCTCTTTGTAAATTCTGTTTTCACCTGTTGTCTATTAATGCATAAGTTATTAGCATAATTTTATTATAAATTGTACACATTGAGAATTGGATTGGAGAGTTAAATTGGCTTATTTTTAAGACATAACCAATATATTATTAAGCAGTATATGAAGATTTTTTTTTATATTTTTTAATGAATAGTTATAAATGTAGAGTATTAAGCTGCTTAGCTCGAGTTATGCCAATGATAGAAAACATATGTATAGGTGCAGAGGGAAAGATTTCTTAAAGTGGTGTGTTCTAAAAACTGTTCTAACGTACTAAAAGTGGGAAGTGCCCATGGAAACCAGGTGAACCAGCAGGCATGGTCCATTGGTCACCATGCCTCTTTTACATGTTTGCACTACTTTTTAGAATGTAACATCACTGTCACCCAGAATGTGGTAAGTGAACTCATTCTTTAGGAATAACTTTGCAAAAAAATAACAAAACCATTTTTCTTTCTTTTTTTTTTTCTTTTAGGCAATCATTTTATTTCAAATTGGTCTTCAGCGCAACAGTGTTAGAAAACTGCAGAGAGGTTTGTGAATATATTTTAAAGTTGTTCATCTTTAAGAATTTTTTTTTTTTTTTCTTCTATTGATGTTTGAAATTATTTCCTTGCTTTGTATTGTAGGTTAGATTTGGCGTTTAACGTATTGGAAGCTAAACAAAGCGCACAAAAACCATGGCAGAGAGTGGCAGTGGTACAAATGCCTCCTCATCAGCAGGGGGCGTCGCTAATGCAGCTTCTCTCCCCCCTGGAGACGCACAGCTCATTGCTTTAATTGTTGGGCAGCTGAAGAGCCGGGGGTTGTTTGATGGCTTTCGTAGAGATTGTCTAGCCGATGTGGATACAAAGCCAGCTTACCAAAACCTACGACAGAAAGTGGACAACTTTGTATCGACTTACCTGGACAAACAGGAATGGAGTGCTGGCATGAACAAAAACCAGCTGCGTAACGGACTGAGGCAGAGTGTTTTTCAGTCGGGCATGCTTGAAGCTGGCGTTGATAGAATCATTTCACAAGCTGTAGACCCTAAGCTAAATCATATATTCCGTCCACAGATAGAAAAAGCTATACATGAATATCTGGCTGCTCAGACAAAAGAGGAGGCTGCACCGAATCCTCCTCCCCCTCCTCCTCCTGAACCAGAGGAGCAGGACCCTCCTGTGCCATCTCAAAGTGCCTCTTAAGAGGGCACCCTCTTATGAAACTTCTGTGTCTTTAAAAAGTAAACAGCAAACTGCCTTTGCAAAGCCCTTAAATCGCATCTCCAAGGAACGCAGCTCCCATATAGTGGAGGAAACACTGAAAAACTGGATCATAATGTGGTCTTTTTTTATAGTAGCATCCAGGCTACTCATTGTCTGACTTTGGTCTAGATATCATTCTGAAATGTTCATATTTTATGTTTTTATCAATTCAAAATGAGCATAATTGGATGTTTTCAAGGGGGATAATTAATGCTGTTGGTTTACAGGATTGGTTTTGCTGTGCTTCCTTTGTAAACGTGATTATGTTGGATAAAGAATTGGGAATTTTTAATTGTAATGAGTAATACTCTCAATCCGCTATAATGTGGACAGCATGGCGTTGGTGTCTGCACAATGACTACCTAAAATATTTGCCGAATGTATGTGTGTTACCACTGCATATCGCTAAGTTACGTAGGGCTTTTTCTTTTTTAAATAAAATGTGTGGGTTTTTGTTGTGATTGTTTGACTATGCATTGAATTATCCAACTCTTATTATCTGAAAATAAATATTTTTGTTTATGGATACTTTTGTGCGTGTAGATTTATTTGGTAATATTTAAATTCTTATTGATGATGTGATAAATTGGGAGCTGTCACTTGATGTATACAAAAAATGGAAAGGTCTACTTGCTACACATGGAATATTTTAATGACAACTGGGCATTTGATTACAGAACATGGTAAAAAATGTCCACGTTCCAGATGTAAAGAAACAGAATAGTGGAAAACACACCAGCTGCATGCTTAAAGGGCTACTCTTAGCACCAAAACAACTTGATCTTAACAAAGCAGTATTGCTGAATAGTTCATGCCCGTGCAGTGTCACTGCTCAAGTTTGTCATTTAGGAGATACATTATTTTGTTTCTGTTTATGCAGCCTAGCCACACCTCCCCTGGCAACAACCTGCATGAAAAAATGAATAATTTTTAATCAAATGTGAAAGCACAGTGTGTGGTTTTACTTTGAAAGTTTTTTTATTTTCCTGCTGTGTTAGTTAAACCTTAATCGCACACAGGAGGCTGTTGCAGGCTGGTTATAGCAGGCTATAAACAAAATTCTTAATTAAACAAACTGTGCTAAAGCCATTGGCTCTGGCAAGCAGAATTTCACTTTTGCAGGATATACTATGGCTTACAGTGGCAAGTAATATTTGAGGCCAGGCTAGTAGCATGGAATTACACTTATATATATATATATATATATATATATATATATATATATATATATATATATATATATATATATATATATATATATATATATAAATATGTCACAGCTCTGGCACTCACCATTAACAAAAAGTATTTTTTTTTTTAAACAGAAATTACCCGGGTGCCTCCAGTGCATATATAAATAGAAAATAAATAGAGCACTCCTCAGGGATCTTATCAAGGTGTATTGAAGTAAACAATCAACGTTTCGACCCTCCTGGATTTTTATCCCCAGGAGGGTCGAAACGTTGATTGCTTACTTCACCTTGATAAAATCCCTGAGGAGTGCTTTATTTATTATATATATTAATGGGTTTTGTACAATGCACCTTTTAAGAGCCTGAATGCTAATAAGACACTGAGAATGAGTCTTTGTATTGAGCTGCAGCTGATTGTTCTACAAAAGAAGAATGTGTTCCTTTGTGACTGTGTTTCACAATCCAAATTACTCTCCATCCGTGCATATAGAACTGCAAGAGTTAACAAAATTCCCAAACTTCGCCTGGCTTTGGCTAGCAAACAATTTTAAGTAAAATATGATGGCAAATTAATAATAAAAAAACACATCTTATTAATAATGTTGAAGCAACTAGTTTTGTTCAGAAGCTTTATGGAGTTCAGTCAATAATGCAAGTATAATACTATCAATTTTATTTTCTATTGTGTAAGGTCTATAGGTAACTGTTTCATATTCTCATTGATCCAGAGAGAATTTTCCTAGTTTGGATCTCGCCCTTACCCCCACCAAGGTGCAATTAGAAATAGGTTCGCCGTAAATCGTTGCCACCTTTTTAGGCTTAACACTAGAAAGAGGGAAGTTATTGGCCTTAATCCACGCTTCAATTTAGTGGGTGTGCTGTGCATCTTGTGCAGTCCAATTCTTTGCTTATGTGTATTTCTTATCGTTTCTGTCAAAATGCTGAAAGTAGGCCGCTTATATACTTGTGTGTTACATATAGCTTATTGTCTAGTTTCTCATTTCACGTCCTGGCTCCCTGTTGATTTACTTACGATGCTTGCTTTAACTGTAGTGACCAATTGACGCAGTAAGATGATCTTATTACTAAAGAGCATATGGCTGACTTTTAATCTGTTATTAGGCATGAAAGCTAATTGACCTTTTAAGTGCTTCTTTATCTGATTTTAAGACTTAAGATCTTAGGAATGGCTGGATTTCAGCTAGTTAGCTAATAAAGGACCATGTGAATTGCTTATACATAATTTAGCTCCTCTAGTTTTTGCCCCATTTTTTCCTTCTCTCTAGCAAAGGAAGAACATTCAGAATTGAGGGCCAGATTTGATGTTAGGAACTTGCATACAAGCGCATCCTGTTACTCCCTGTATCAGCCCTACTTCCTGCTGTGCAAATAAAACGCGGTGAAGGGCCTCCTGGGACGGATACTCTGCCTCCCTGCCCCACTTCCTTTCTCTGACGTGTCTCCACGCACACTGTAGGGGCCGGGAGCGCACAGACGCTGCGCCTGCGCGCAATGGGATCAAGTGCAGCCAAGCGCCAGTCAGAAGGTAGTGGAGAACTGTGTGAGTAATGGCATTGCTACTGGTGCCTGCCTGCCATCCTGAATTTTTCTATGCGTTCAATTTCAGTAAGGCTTTTGACACTATTGCACATAGAAGGCTTATCAATAAATTGCAATCTTTAAGTTTGGATTCCAATATTGTTGAATGGGTAAGGCAGTGGCTGAGTGACAGGCAACAGGTTGTTGTAGTCAATCACTAGTGGGGTACATCAGGGATCTGTACTTGGACCCATTCTCTTTAATATTTTTATTAGTGATATTGCAGAAGGTCTTGATGGTAAGGTGTGTCTTTTTGTTGATGATACTAAGATATGTAACAGGGTTGATGTTCCAGGAGGGATAAGCCAAATGGCTAATAATTTAGGTAAACTAGAAAAATGCTCAGAGTTATGGCAACTGACATTTAATGTGGATAAGTGCAAGATAATGCATCTTGGACGTAAAAACCCAAGGGCAGAGTACAGAATATTTGATAGAGTCCTAACCTCAACATCTGAGGAAAGGGATTTAGAGGTGATTATTTCTGATGACTTAAAGGTAGGCAGACAATGTAATAGAGAAGCAGGAAATGCTAGCAGAATGCTTGGTTGTATAGGGAGCAAGGCATTATTGGCATCCTAATGCACTGTAGTGGTTATGGAGGTGCTTGTACTTTAACTTTAAATTCCATTTTCTGAGAGTCATTAATACTTAAGATGGCTATGATGTCATTTCCAAGTACAAAAAGCTAATTGCATTTGCCAGATTTAAAACAATTTCTTGTAAAATGTATCATTTGTCTAAAATGTTGTATACTTTGTCATCTTTCTCTAGTAAGCATTCATTAAAGGAAACCAAGCATGTGTAAGCATTGTAGAGATTGTGTGGTAAGACTCAGTTTAGCTGCGCTGTAACACAGTGATACAGAGTCCACAATAAATATGATATTACCAAAACTTCTGGAATAAAAGGGAATCATGACATGTCACACATGTCATGTGTCCTTAAGGGGTTAAACTGATTAGAAAGCTGAAATGAGTAATAAAATAAAAATATAGTGCAGACTATCTGAATTCGTACATAAAACACAATGGGGGTATAGGAGAGAACTCACATGGACCAGAGCCCTACCACCCCTGGCTACTTGAGAGGGAAGCTTCCCACACTATGCCAAAAGGGCCAGGATAACTTGTCCCCAGATGAGTATATCATCAGATGAATGGTTCTATGCAATGTGAGACAAAGAAGCAGAAATCCCTAATTGAATAGTATCACAAACACTTTATTTTAAAAATGGTTAAAAACTCTTACTTTGCAATTAGTGGGTATGCCAGCAAATCCACCCACATAAAATTATATGTATACAGCGTAAAACGCCACTCAATCACTTCCGGGTTTCGTCGGTCTCAATCGCGTGATCTCTCAGGGTCCGCCTCTCTAGTGACGCCTTGCGTGACGGGGACGACGGACATTAGCCCAGCAAAATAGTGATCCGTGAAGAAGCAGAAGAAGCCCGAGAAGGCAAGCGAAACTCGTTACGCAAGGGGTCACTAGAGAGGCGGACACTGAGAGATCACGTGATCGGGACTGGAGAAATCCAGAAATGACTCTGACTGAGTGGCATTTTTACTCTGTATACATATACTTTTATGTGGGTGGATTTGCTGGGGACAAGTTATCCTGATCCTACACCAAGTTGTGAAAAGCAATTAAATTTACCTGTAACCAGCAGAGACCGTTTCCTCTCTGCAGCCTGATCCACCTACCTGGATTTCCTAAACATTGATGATCTTTGTCCATTCCAAAGTTTCTCACAGAGAAGCATTGCTGACGTGGTGCATACGTAGCAATCACCACAACCTGTCAGTCTTCTTCTTCCTTTAAATCTAAAGGAGGAAATGGTTTTAGTGGCTGTCGGTTTGACAGTTACTAGAGATTTGTTTTTGACAGCAATGACATTTGTTTAACATTGTCAGACAAGCAGGGATGGGTTTCCTATAAGGCAGAATAGGCATCAGGTGAATGCCTGATGTGGCTGCCTAGTCTACCTGTTAAAAGCCACCTATGTTCTGACTGGTGTCTGCTGCTTGCTGACCTTTGGGATTGTTATATTCAGTCTAAGAGGTCAGGACCATGCACAGATCAGACTCAGACTGAACACCGCAATCTCTTGGAATATAAGTGAGGATGGCTGGCCAGGAGAAGGGATAGGACTGGGCAAAATCCAAAGTAAATGTTGTCACAGGGCCCCAACCTTGGAACTTGTCTGCTGCCACCAGACATATTTGGGGATTTGCTGCTCACCTCTGCTTTCTGAAGAAGTCTTCTGAGATGAAAAACGTCGAGCAGAGTTGAGCAGCAAATCCCAAAACTGGTCTGGTGATAGCCCCTTTTACGAATTCTGAGGTTGGGACCCTGTGACAACTTCACTTGGAAACATTGGAAACGAACTGCCTTTCATCCAGTTGGTGGGATTCCTTTTATGCGCTTTTGCACATCTAAGTAGAATGTGTCTCTTTTTAATGTGTGATTTATTTTGCTTTAATACAACAAGAAAAAAATTTATAGTGCACTATGATGATTTTTTTTTTGTTTTAGTTTTTTCCTTCTTCTTTCATAAGGATATACTTTCTCCATTGGTAACTATACTAATATTGTAGTGATAGTGGTACCCTGTTTCTATGTTCTGTGAAAACTAATAGCATATATGCATAAATTCCCCTCTAATTGTAAAGCGCTGCGGAATAAGCTGGCGCCATATAAATACCAATAATAATAATAAAAGCACTATGTTAAGATGTAGTGGATTTCTAACTGAGTATCTCTTTAAAATGTGCTGTGGGAATGTCAGACTATAGCTTTGGTTAGTACAATGCAGGATAAAGCAACACTGTTCAAATTTTTTTAAATGTTTAATCGAAAGAAGATACTAAAAATGCCAGTTTACTGTATACTATAAACTATTTACTAAGACGGTTTTTTTTTTGTCTGTTGGCTTTATGCAACCTCTTCTTTCCTTCTTTTTAAGCTGTAGTCTGTAAAGCACTGGTCTGGTTCGAGTTTGTATCATCTTATTGTACAGGATCTCTGAGCCTGTGGACAGATAAGAATATCTGGTTTGTGATTTATAAAACAGTGCCCCTATTCAGTAAACAAGACACACCAGTTAATAGCCGCAGGATCTAATTCCACTCTGTGCATTTGTCTCTGAACGATGTACAAGCTGGATGATGGCACTCTCAAGACACTGAGCTTAACTGGTGAAGGCGATCAGTGGACACATTGGGTGGTGGAGGCAGGACTCATACAGTGCACAGTGGTGTCACACACTCGATGGTGAGAGAATGTGGCAACTGGATATATTCAGTAGGAGCCCATTGTACAGGGTAGATGTAAACAGATTCTCAACACACTGAAGAGCCAGCAGTTAGAATTCTGGATGCAGATGAACACATCTGATGGTATCTGTCATTTCGGATACATCTAAGAGCTGGATATTTCATTAAAGGACATGATTGCCTATCTCCCCTGCTAGAACTAACTCAGGCATGAGTGATACTTCAGGCTGGTTGAAGCAATGCTTGGACTTTCTTGAAGCAGGAAATTACCTACTGGTGATGTGCAATGACCACAGCTGCTTCTCCAACTTGAGATAAAATGACTGGGTTCTCTTAAGAATCTGGTGCCTCTATTCACAAGTAATTCATATTTCATTTGAACACCACTTTACTTCTTCATTTTATTGACATTACTGAGCTCTATAGGGGTACAGTACAGCAGCATTTCCCCTCAACCCCAGCCTTACAACTACATGTATATTTTAATGAGAAGACAAGTATGGATGGTAAAGTCAAGAGTTTTAGTCTTACTACCTAGAATGAAGGTTTTCCACCACATTCTAGATTAAACAGAAACTTTCTCTACCTTTATGCTTGTGATTCTAATATTCCGCCAGCATAATTAAATATATAAATTGTTGCATTAAATAGATGCAAGGTAGGCAGTGCCAGTTTAGAGAGTTACGGTTTTCCTGTAAAGTGTCAATGTGACATGTGGGAGTCGGGTCGCTGATAACATCACGTTGGCATCTATTTAAAGCCATGCATTTGGAAAGAATCCTGCCCTCCTCAGCTAAAAGGCCGGGTGGACAAGCATACAATTGTTTTCTGGCAATGCTGAATACATCCTACAAAAATCTGAAATGAAATTGCATTTCTGTTCTGTGTGAACATTCAAGAGAAACTTCACAATGTCCACAAGTCTTCTGTGCTTCCGATCATCCATCAAACGAAGGCGATCAGGTGAGACTAGACTCTCTTACCAACCCTTTTTGGAAAGTTGAAACCATAGATTAGTTTGTTTATTCTTTTTTTTGTTAGGAAACGTTTTAACGTATTCCATTTCAGAGATTGATTTGTTTTACGTTGTTTGCATAGTAGCTTATCAAGGAAGGTTTAAAATAAAATAATTAAATAGCAATTTCACATGAGAAATAAAGACACCTAGTTAAATACTAACAGACATATCTTGTTGAATCGGATAAGATTAATGGTGGCTGTTAGGGAAAGGAAAATTAAATGATCGGGTGAGAGGCAAAACAAAAATAATGGACAATTTGCAAGCTTTGTGAAGGTTAGAGAAGATGATTTTGAATATGTTGGTGGGTAGTTGACTGGATGCGACAATGGAATTTTAAGCTTGGAGTTCTCATAATTGAGAAAAAAGGGGCAATGGGCAAGTAAGAACATTGTTTAAAGTGACATTTTAAGAATATCCTAGAGCTGAAGTGACCAAAGGTAGGTTCACAAATTTTAGAAGACAACTTCCTTGAAGCTTTGCCAGGTTTAGGTTGGGCAGACCATCTTGGGAGCATAAAAGTATAAATCACAAAAGATAGAGCTAGGGGTAGCACAACAATTTTGATATGTACAGTGATATATGCAGTATGTATTATATAATAGATAAACAAATATATAGTTGAGTCCAAAATGGTTGTTGACAACCCAAGGTATTGCAAATAGGGTATGTCCAGTCTTTTTTAGAAGCTACTTAGTCACAAACACTGGCCAAAATTGGCGTTTACATTAGTTTTTTTTGCATTTTTCACACACACAGAAACAAATATTAACACTAACTTTGGCCCGTGTTTGTGACCAAGTGGCTACTAAAAAAGACTGGACATACCCCATTTGCAATACCTTGGGTTGTCTACTATTGCAAATGGTATGCCATCATGGGGCTAATTCTCATTCCTGGGATACCATACGGTCTCAAAGGCAACGTAACCAATCTGGCGAATTTCAATGTGAAAAAACTGTAACTTCCCAAAACACCATAAAACCTGCACACAATGGTACTATTTTACACGTGAGACATCGCTGAATACAAATATGTATTTTATTGCAGTAAAAGCAAACACTTTCACATTCACAGTTAAAATTTCATGCAGAACTAAAAAAAATAAAATTTCTTATTTTCTCCCATTTTTAAAATATTTGATTCTTATTAATTTATGTTTCATAGCTAAATATTTGATGTAAAATGAAAGCCCTGTTTTCCTTGAATAAAATTCTATATAATAAGTGTGGGTGCACACAATATGAAAGAGTTGAATTACAGTTGAAAAGACATAGTCAAATTCCAGGTTTTGTTTTGATCACAGCGTGTACATTTGGATCAGTCCTTAAGGTGTTAAAAACCACTAACAGGTGATGGGAATAATATTGATTAGAATGTCACCTGTCAAACAGTGGGATATATCATGCTTTAAGTGAACAATCAGTTCTTGAATTTCATGTGTTGGAAGCAGGGAAAATTGTCAAGCGAAAAGATCTGAGTGACTTTGACAAGGGCCAAATAGTGACGGCTAGACGACCGGGTCAGAGCATCTCCAAAACAGCAAGTCTTGTGGGGTTGTTACTGGTATGCAGTGTTTAGTACCTACCAAAAGTGGTGCAATGTGATGGGTGCCCAAGGGATAGGAGAGTCGTAAAAGTATCTACTAGACGGTGAATTGGTTTATATTCTAAAACACGGGTAAAGTTAGGTGTAATTTATTTCATTAGCATAAGCTGTAATTTAAAGATGACGGTAATAAATATTTTGATACTGTACAAATATATGTACTCTTGTAGTTGGCTTACATGGTCCTTTGTGTGTGTGTGTGTGTGTGTGTATATATGTATGTGTATGAACAAACTGAACACACTGAAAAAAATTATAAACGCAACACTTTTTTTTTCCCCCATTTTTCATGAGCTGAACTCAAAGATCTAAGACTTTTTCTATGTACACAAAAGGCCTATTTCTCTAAAATATTGTTCACAAATCTGTCTAAATCTGTGCTAGGGAGCACTTCTCATTTGCCGAGATAATCCATCCACCTCACAGGTGTGGCATATCAGGATGCTGATTAGATCTAATCAGCATGATTATTGCACAGGTGTGCACAGGTATGCCTTAGGCCAGCCACAATAAAAGGCCACTCTAAAATGTGCAGTTTTATCACACAGCACAATGCCACAGATGTTGCAAGTTTTGAGGGAGCGTGTAATTGGCATGCTGACTGCAGGAATGTCCACCAGAGCTGTTGAATGTGAATTGAATGTTCATTTCTCTACCATAAACCGTCTCCAAAGGCGTTTCAGAGAATTTGGCAGTACATCCAACCGGCCTCACAACCGCAGACCACGTGTAACCACACTGGCCCAGGACCTCCACATCCAGCATCTTCACCTCCAAGATTGTCTGAGATCAGCCATCAGGACAGCTGCTGCAAGAATCGGTTTACATAACCAAAGAATTTCTGCACAAACTGTCAGAAACCGTCTCAGGGAAGCTCATCTGCATGAGATACCGTGACGAGATCCTGAGGCCCATTGTTGTGCCATTAATCCACGACCATCACCTCATGTTGCAGCATGATAATGCAAGGCCCCATGTTGCAAGGATCTGTACACAATTTCTGGAAGCTGAAAACATCCCAGTTCTTGCATGGCCAGCATACTCACCGGACATGTCACACACTGAGCATGTTTGGGATGTTCTGGATCGGCGTATACGACAGCGTGTTCCAGGTCCTGCCAATATCCAGCAACTTCGCACAGCCTCCGAAGAGGAGTGGACCAACATTCCACGGGGCACAATCAACAACCTGATCAACTCTATGCGAAGGAGATGTGTTGCACTGCATGAGGCAAATGGTGGTCACACCAGAAACTGACTGGTTTTTGGAACGCCCCGGATCCCCCAATACAGTAAAACTGCACATTTTAGAGTGGCATTTTATTGTGGCCAGCCTAAGGCACACCTGTGCAATAATCAGCTGTCTAATCAGCATCTTGATATGCCACACCTGTGAGGTGGATTGATTATCTCGGCAAAGGAGAAGTGCTCACTAACACAGATTTAGACAGATTTGTGAACAATATTTGAGAGATAGGCCTTTTGTGTAAAAGTCTTAGATCTTTGAGTTCAGCTCATAAAAAATGGGGGCAAAAACAAAAGTGTTGCGTTTATAATTTTGTTCAGTGTATATATATATATATGTTTTTAAATGTTAGTATGCGATCACCATTTTATATTTTTGCTGGACCAGCAACAGGCATAAAAAGCATCAGTTAGTATGAACACTAACTTTGGACAGAGTTTGAGACTAAGTGGCTACTAAAAAAGACTGGACATACCCCATTTTGCATAAATAATGGGTTGTCTACTTTTGTAAATGGTATGCCATGATGGGGGTAATTTAAATTCCTGGACTGCCATACGGTCTCAAAGGCAACGTAGGTCCAGCAAATCTGGCAAGCCTTATATTTGACACTTTAAAGCAGGGGTTCTCAACCTTGTCCTCAAGGACCAGTCCACGGTTTAGGGATTACCTGGGTGTGTCTAAGGTGTTTAGAAAAAGACAAAAAAACACCTTAGAATCTAAGCTGTTTTTTTCCCCTTTTTCTAAACACCTTAGACACACCCAAGCAATCCCCAAATCCTGGACTGGTAGGGGGTCCTGAGGACTGGGTTGAGAACCCCTGCTTTAAAGTGACACTCCAGGCACCCAGACCACTTCTGCCCATTGGAGTGGTCTGGGTGCCAACTCCCACTACTCTTAAACCTGCAACTGTAATTATTGCAGTTTTTTTTATAAACTGCAATAATTACCTTGCAGGGTTAACTCCACCTCTAGTGGCTGTCAACTAGACAGCCACTAGAGGGCACTTCCTGGTTTCTAGCACAGGAAACCTGTGCTAGAGCGTCGTTGGATGTCCTCACGCTGTGTGAGGACCTCCAGCGTCGCTCATTTCCCCATAGGAAAGCATTGAAATGCATTTTCAATGCTTTCCTATGGGGAGCGCTAATGCGCATGCGCGGCATTGCCGCGCATGCGCATTAGGTCTTCCCGGCCGGTGGGTGGGATCAGTCTCGCCCACCGGCCGACGCAGTCAGAGGGAGGAGCGGTGGCGGAGGAAGAAGCAGCGACGTGGGACATCGTCGCTGCCTCAGATAAGTTACTGAAGGGGTTTTCACCCCTTCAGCAACCGGGGATTGTGGCGTTGGAGGGAGAGGGGACCTGCAGTGCCAGGGAAACGGATTGTTTTCCTGGCACTGGAGTTTCCCTTTAACTTTCCAGGGTGTGGAAAGCCACATATAATTTTCCAACTTTACACACTTTTTTTTTTTTATTTCTTTTTATATATTAAATTGTTTCCCATATATAAATATTTGATGTGAAATGAATGCCCTGTTTCCCCTGGATAAAATTATATATAATAAGTGTGGGTGCACTTGATATGAAAGGTGAATTCTGGTTGAACGGACATATAGTCATATTCCAGGTTTTGTTGTGGTCAGAACTTGGACAATTATTTCTGTTGCTAAGGGGTTAAACCTATCTGTCAAGCCTTTGCAT
Organism: Pelobates fuscus; assembly: GCF_036172605.1. NCBI lineage: Eukaryota > Metazoa > Chordata > Amphibia > Anura > Pelobatidae > Pelobates > Pelobates fuscus. The sequence continues at coordinate 171,468,123 of NC_086323.1, forward strand.
GCTGTTTTTTTTTTTTTTATACTGATTTTTTTATGTCTTGTTAAATCTGCATACAAATGTTTTATCATTACATTTTTATTACTACACAATAACTGTCATAATAAGTTTATTTTGTAGCAAAATAATTCTGAATTTCCCCAACATAAATTTGTTTACTTTTGTGTGTATTTTGTAATACTTAAAAGGACATGCATCACTTGACAATTATTTTTAAAATCCGCAAGCAAACACTTTTTAAACATATATTTACAAACCAAAATTCCTAGATTTTACTAGAAACATGACGTAAAGTCATGATTTTATTAAAGACACGGAGGCGAGTATTATGCATATCTCTTTCTTTATTTCCTCAGCAGCAAAGATAGAGGAATATAAATATTATCAAAATGAAAGAAAAAACTGTACAGGCATAACGAGTAGCCAATCACATAACAGAGGAAGTAGCTATATAAGTCCTGTGTCTCCCACAATCCCCCTCTTTCTTGCGCAACCGAAGACCAGGTAAGATAAACGATGTCCCACTTGATCCAAACAGGAAACGGGAAACAAAACGAGAACTTCAAGCTAAAAAAGATAGAAAAATATGGTAATTTCCAAACTCAAACTGTAGACTTACCAAACATAAACGTGAGGGATCTACATGAAACATGATTCTGAAATAGAATATATACATGATTAGAAATCAATATAAAACTGTCAAATCATCTAAGCATGATAAAAACTACACAGTACAAAAACATGAACTCAATACAGACCCAATTGCCCACGTACTTGTATTGCATCGAAGCATCTCCAATCCCAAATCCACACCGGGAGGGTGGGAGGGAATAATACTCGCCTCCGTGTCTTTAATAAAATCATGACTTTACGTCATGTTACTAGTAAAATCTAGGAATTTTATTAAAGACACGGAGGCTCCTATTATGCAAGTTTAAAGCTGTGCTATCACCTGAGATGCGACGTGTTCAATTGGTCTGAAATAGAAGTCTCTGAAGGTCGACTCTCGGGACCAGTCCGCTGCGCGCATGATGTCCTCTAGGCGGCAACCAACTGTGGATGCCTTCGAGGCCATAGCACCCCTTACAGAATGAGGCGTAAAGACAGATGTGTCTATACCCGCTAGGGATAAAAGCCAACGAATCCAACGCGCCAGCGTCGGAGTCGATACTGGGCGATGAGGAGCCTTAAACGAAATGAATAGGGGATGGCGTTCAGATGAGCGCACCGCACGTGTAGCCTCTATATAGGCCTTCAAACAATCCACCGGGCAGAGCGCCGGACACAACGGGAATCTAGGATATACGAAGGATTTGGACGCCGACTTAGTTCTCCTAGATATGGTGAAAGTAACGCCATCCGGCGTAAACACAAAGGCACCCCAGTCAAGAGCCCTAACATCGGAGACTCTCTTACAAGAGACCAGGCAAAACAGCATAACCATCTTGGAGGATAGTTGTTTAAGAGTCAAGTCCTGGTTAGGGTACCAATCCGACAGAAAACGCAACACAATGTTGACGTCCCAAAATGTCGAAAACCGCGACCTAGGCGGACGGACGAAGCGAATACCCTTGAGAAGACGGCATACAAAAGGATGTTTGCCGATGGGTACACCTTCCAAACCACCATGACCGGCCGATATGGCCGATCGAAAAACATTGATAGTCCTGTACGCCTTGCCTGAGTCGAACAGGGCTGTAAGAAACCCCAGTATCAAGTGGAGAGGGGCAGATATGGGATCCACTGCCCGTTCCATGCACCAATCAGCCCAAGACTTCCATGCAGCTCGGTAAGCTGATCGTGTGCCCGGAGCCCAGGCGTTATCGAGGAGCAAGAGAGTCGACTGTGGAACGTCAGGGACAAGCCAGCGTCCCCTGAAAGGAACCATGCTACCAGGGGCAACTGGTGCTGGAGCACCAATTCGTGCGAGTTCCCATCCGGATCCAGAAGGAGGTCCTGGAAGTTCGGCAACAGACGAGGGAAGTCTATGGACAACTCCATCAGACGAGGGAACCACGGCCGTGATCTCCACAGAGGGGTGATCAGGGTCAGACAACAGTCGTGACGAACCAGCTTCGAGATCGTACGAGCGATCATGTTGAATGGGGGAAAGGCATACAGGTGGCCTGGAGGCCATTCTTGAAGAAAGGCATCCGTCGCCACTGCCGCCGGGTCCGGTCTCCAACTGAAGAACCTCGGTAACTGAGTGTTCAGTCGAGATGCGAACAGGTCCATCTCGAACCGACCCCACAACCTGTTTAAGCTTTGGAAGACCGAGGCGTGCAAATGCCAGTCTCCCGAGTCTCTCAAATGTCTGGAGTTCCAATCCGCACCTGAATTGTCCAGACCCGGAATGTGTTCCGCCGTCACCGAGACGTTGTTTAGGAGGCAGAACTGCCAAAAGTCCTTCGCCAGCAGAGCCAACATTTTGGACTTGGTTCCGCCCAAGTGATTTATGTATCGGACTGCCGATACGTTGTCCAATTTGAGGAGAACACAACAGTTCGCCTTTCCAGGGGTAAGGCTGCGAATCGCAAAGGCCCCCGCCAGGAGTTCCAGGCAGTTGATGTGTAACGACTTCTCTGCGTCGGACCATCTGCCCCCCGTGGAGATGTCGCCACAACGAGCCCCCCAGCCGTGCAAGCTGGCATCTGATTCCATGACCACGTCCGGAACGGAACCGAAAATTGCTTTTCCGTTCCAGGCTTCCATGTGTGCCAACCACCATACCAGTTCGTCTCTGGACTCCTCGTCCAGACAAAGTCGGGATTCGTACGATCGACCCGAACGTAGGTGTGACCCCTTGAGCCGTTGGAGAGCCCGGTAATGTAAGGGGCCTGGGAATATCGCCTGAATGGAGGAGGCCAGTAGGCCGATGATCCTCGCCAACTGCCGGACTGACAAGTCCGAAGCGCGAAGAGCTCGACGGAGCTCCTTCTGGATGGCTTTTATCTTGGATTCTGGTAAGTACAGGAACTGCCGCACGGAATCCACCTGGAACCCCAGGAACTCCATAGACTGGGCGGGTGTCAGGACCGACTTGTCCCAGTTCACCAGAAAACCTAGGTTCTGTAAGAGGTTGATCGTCCAGTCTAAATGCAACTTCAGGCATTCCAACGACTGTGACATGATCAGGATGTCGTCCAGGTAAATAATTAGTCGAACCCCTCGGGTACGGAGGAACGACACCACCGGCTTCATAACCTTGGTGAAACACCAAGGAGCCGAGGAGAGGCCGAACGGAAGGCATGTAAAACGCCAACGCCGTCCGTGCCAGGTGAAGTGCAAGTAGTCCCTGGATTCTATCGCTATTGGAACCGTGAAGTACGCATCCTTCAGGTCCAATTTGGCCATCCAATCCGACTGTCTCAGAAGGTCTCTGAGACAATGGATGCCTTCCATCTGGAAATGTTGGTAGCGTAGGAAGGCGTTGAGAGGGCGAAGGTTTATCACTGGGCGGACACCGCCCCCTTTCTTGGGTACAAGGAAGAGATTGCTCGTAAAGCCTGGAGTGGCGAACGGCAATTCTTCGATGGCGCCCTTTGAGAACATCTCCGCGACTTCCGCGGAGATCATCGCGTCCTGCTCCCGTGGGAGGGACAATTCCCTGGGGGTATACGTTTGGACCGGCAGGGAAACAAAATCTAGTTGGTAACCCTTTACGCATTGCAGAACCCAAGCATCTGAGGTAATAACTGCCCACCTTGGGTAAAATAAGGCTAGCCTCCCCGCCACCCGAACCTGATCGAGAAGGGAAGAAGGGGTACTCACCATAAGGGCGTCTGCCCGACGACCCACCACGGGGGTATCTAGAGCCCCACGATCTCCCTCTAGCCGGGAAGAAAGGAGGCGTTTTCGGGTCCTGGAGCCCTCGAGAGGGGAAAAAGGAACCTCTGTTGGCCCTGAATGAGCCTCGGAAACCACGGCCGGGAGGACGGTTCCTGCTACGCCCGGCCCCACCGAAAACCTTGGGCGCGAAGACGCGCTTCATATTAGCTTGCGCCTTGTCAATAGCCGTAAAGGTTTTTACATAGGACCCCATGTCCTTCACAAAGGATGTGCCGAACAACATCCCCTCATCGGCTGAGTCAGGTTCAGCTACGGTCATAGCAGCCAGTTTAGGGTCTATTTTCAAGAGAATAGCCTTGCGTCTCTCGGAAGACATAGCCGTGTTGGCATTCCCCACAAGGCATATAGCTCGCTGGACCCACCCGATGGCCACATCCATATCTAGAACTGAGTCGCCATTACGGGCTGCCTCAAGGAGCTCGTACAGCTTAGACAGGGGGCCCAGCGTATCCAGAATTTTATCCTGGCACCCTTTTAGGGAGTGGTCAAGACCCTTTTTAGGCTTCCACCCAGACTTATTAAGAAATTGGGCAATCTGAGGGTCCACTTCAGGGGTCTTACAGGCAGCGCCAGGGAGGGAAGGTCGTGGGCATTCGGCACGCAATTTATTGCGGCCTTCCTTTGACAGAGGTGTGCGAATCCTCTTAGCCACATACTGGGCGATATGGTCCGGAGGGACCCATTCGGCAGACCGCGGGTGACGCAGGTCGTCCGGGTCAAACAGGGGGTTCCCCTGTGGGTCTAAAAGCCCTTTTTCATTATCCCCAGCGGGGTCTGGCACTTTTCTACGGGGGACGGCAGAGGACCCAGAAGGGGTGACACCCGTAAGGGGTTGATCCTCGCCAGACTCGTCCTCCCCATAGGAGTCATATTCCATAACATCGGAATCATTGTCCACACTCCGGTCGGTATCCGACCCATCATCCAGGGCTCTAGCCCGTTTCCACAATCTAGCCTTTTTAGCCCGGCCAGGGGCTCTTGTGCGCGTGGGATGCGCGCTATCTGCGACCGCCAGAGGCGTGTCAGTCATGACAGGCAAAGCCTGCATCGAGGAGTGGGACCCGAGATGTCTAGCCTTTGCCTTCGCCTTACGGGCACCCGGCACAGTTAGGGCAGGGGAAGGGGACCCCGCACCCAGGGGGTTAGGGGCAGCCATAGAAGGCAAGAGCACAGACTGAAGTGACTGGGCAAAGGAGGATGAAACAGTCCCCATAGCGGAGGCAATAGCCTTTTCAAGGGAAGAAGCCATAGTAGCTTCTAACAAGGCCTGGAGTTCCTGAGAGGCCATAGCGCCCTCGGGATTATCTATCGTAAAATCCCCAGAGGGGACAGTAGGCCCATCTTTGCTATCCTGCATAGTGAGGTACAAGAGAATCAAAACTGAATACTAGAAAAATGGGTTGATTAACCCAGTAGAACAGAAAAAAGGGCTAAACCTGATCGTTGGTGTAGCAAGGGGACCCGTAGGAAAGGGACCGACCGCGCGGCACAGCAGGGTGAAACGAATGGTCGCCCAAAATGGCCGCCGCACGTGTCAGGGTGTGCCCGTGGACCGGCTCCAGGCGGGGGAAGGGGCGCGTGCACCTACCCGCGTGGGCAGCCCGCGAGAGGGGAAAACGAGCACACTCAGTCGCGTTCACAGGGAAAGGGCCACGCGGCTGAGATAGCGCCGGGAAGCGGCAACAGGGGCGGTAGGAGGGGAAAAACAGCCCGCGGCGGCGGGCAAAGCCTCTAAGGGAACCCCCAAATACACCAACGATGTAGGTACTAGTTAGTAATCAACGATAAATAAAAACGACAATAATGAAACAAAGCATAAGCAAAACTCACAAGTAAATAAAATGCAATGAGTAGGAGAGCTCAAGTAAAATACTTAGCTGTCTGAGGAAGCAGCAAAGAAAGAGGGGGATTGTGGGAGACACAGGACTTATATAGCTACTTCCTCTGTTATGTGATTGGCTACTCGTTATGCCTGTACAGTTTTTTCTTTCATTTTGATAATATTTATATTCCTCTATCTTTGCTGCTGAGGAAATAAAGAAAGAGATATGCATAATAGGAGCCTCCGTGTCTTTAATAAAATAAAGTGAGAACGTTTTGAAAAGTATGGAATGTATATAAACTTGCTCATATTGCATTTTTAGGCACACCTCTCAGCTAAGGGAGTTTTTCCAGTCTCCCCCTCCCCCTCCTTATTTACTAAGCGCCATTTTAGTTCAATACACTAGTGACAGAAATAGGGCATCATTTTTCAGCAGCAGGAGAGAGAAACACAACACTAGAGTCGGTGCTGTATCGATAGACTGATCAGACTCTCAATGTTCCTCTCCTGTTACGAAGTTGCAAGGTAAAGAGGTCTTCCAACTGCACATGAATAAATCTGTCAGGCATGCCCAGTGCACTTTTACAGCATTCCTAGGGATATGAGACTGATTGGCTACACCAGTATACCCCCTAGCGTGGATGTTGAAAGCATAAAAATCACATTTACCTGGTTTTTTTCAACCTGCTGAGTGAGGCAACTGCACCATTCAAAGCCAAAGCTTTTGAATAAGATAATTGTCCTAAAGTGATGCATGCCCCTTTAAAGGTGAGTTGTCATTTCTCAGGAATTGTAATTTTGTGTGTAGTAATTCTGTATAGTTGATAAATATATGTAAAAAATAAAATTTAAAGGGACACTATAGGGACCAAAACAACTTTAGCTAAATGAAGCAGTTTTGGTGTAGAGAGCATGCCCTATTTAGTCTTACTGCTCAGTTCTCTGCCATTTAAGAGTTAAATAACGTTGTTTATACAATCCTAGTTACACCTACTTGCATGTGACTTTCACAACCTTCCTAAACAATTCCTTTAAATAAAGATCTAATGCTTAAACTTCCTTTATTGTACATTCTGTTTAAGTTAGAATATCTTCTCTCTTGCTATGTTAGGAGCCTTCAATGCCCTGCAGGAGCCTTCTGTGTGTGATTAAAAGAACACTGTAGTGTTAACAATACATAGCTGTATTTCAAACACTACAGTACCGATGCACCTTAACATTTTGGTCCTTCATTTGTAAAAAAAAATAAAAATAAATTTTTTTACAAACTACTTACCTTTTCTCCAGGGGGGCAGGACTGCAGGCACCATAACAACTTCAGTAAGACTTGTTAAAATGCCTAGAGTGTCCCTTTTGCAATTTGTTTTCTGGCTGTGCCTGAACTGAATTGGAATAATTTTCTAAATTTTTAATATACATTTAAGATAAAAAAAAGAGTGTATCGTGAAATAAAGTTAACTGGATATTTGTAATGTTTTAAACAGGTGTAATTTCTAAAGAAGTGATGGTTCCACTTTAAGATATTAAAAATGAATAATACAAACTATTTCTTGTGCTGAGTACAGTTTGGTAAAGATTTGTAAAATACCGCTAAGGTGACACCAGTTGCAGAACAAATAAAAATTTAGGGTGGTCACAGGTTTCATTTTTTGGCAGTACCAACAAAACCTGTCATCTTTCTAAGTTGAGTCATAGTAATATCTATGAAATATGTTGTATTGACAGACTGTGCAATATCATTTAAGTCTCTGAAGAGGGGAAACTGTAGCTTGTTATATGTAATGTCAGTTGTTAAACTGCATGACGTGGTAATTCTGTTTATATTATTACTCTATATTAAAGCCAATTTTCTAAATGATTTGCTTGTGAATTTCTACTGTGATTTTCAAATTATTCAATCTGTGTGCTAGGCGTGACATTTGTAGATAAGTTATGTTTAAATATAAATAAATAAGAATGCAATATTTCTGTGTGGGTTGACTCCGTTTCTCTTTGTTTTTATAGTAGGCCCAGTTATGGCTTCCCGAGTAATGATACAGAATGAATTCCAATGCAGCTCACCCGTTAGCACCACGCAACTCGCAGACATGAGTGCAGGTAATATACTTTGCTGTGTATTATTGTAGTGAACACAAATGTGTTATCAGTTGACAGAATAAAGCCTACCGAAGAGATCACATTCCTTTTAAATTATTTTATTTTGATTATTAATATAGAGATGGGGCAGGTAACCTTCTGTACTCCAGATGTTGTGGACTTGGGCCGGCGCTCCCTATAGGCCAACTAGGTGGCCGTCTAGGGTGCTGCTCAAGCGGGGCACAGGCAGTAGCTCTAATGCTAGTCCCTCTATGAGGGACTAATTCTGTATTGCATTCCGCAGGTCATGGCACCGGATGCTAGGGAGCACTTACATAGATGCAGACCAGTGCCTGGTGGCATCAACCTCCGCATGCAACTACCACAGAGAGCTGCCCCCCACCGATTGAAAAAGCCAGAGCAGTGCAAGGGCGCATTGCTCGATTGCTCTCGCCCCTTGCCCTGTACTTGGGGTCAAGTGGGTGGGAGAATAGCGGAGGTGGAGCTGAGAGCGAGGCAGCAAGGTGCAATGTGGAAGCCTGGGACACATGGAGAGCCAATATGAAATTAAGGTTAGAGGGACATTTCATAGTGTATGTTTTAAAGAATGTGTGTCTGCCTGCTTCAGGTGGTGGGTGGGTGTCTGCTAGGGACAGTGTGTGTGTCTGTCTTCTAGGGATAGTGTGTGTGTGTGTGTGTCTGCTTGAGTCAGTGTGTGTGTGTGTATGTCTGCTAGGAACAGTGTGTGTGTTTGTGTCTGCATCTGCATGGGTCAGTGTGTGTATGTTTGTGTGTGCGTATCTGCTAGGGACAGTGTGTGCGTGTCTGTTAGGGACAGTGTGTGTGTGTGTGTGTGTGTGTGTCTGCATGGGTCAGTGTGTGTGTGTGTTTGTGTGTGTATCTGCTAGGGATAGTGTGTGCGTGTCTGCTAGGCACAATGTGTGTGTGTGTCTGCTAGGCACAGTGTGTGTGTGTGTGTCTGTCTGCTAGGGACGGTGTATGTGTGTCTGCTGGGGACAGTGTGTATGTGTCTGCTACAGATGGTGTGTGTGTGTGTGTGTGTGTCTGCTAGGGTCAGTATGTGTCTGCTGGGGAGAGTGTGTGTGTCTGCTAGGGACAGTGTGTGTGTCAGCCAACACAAGTAATTTTATGTCTGCTTGAGTCTGTGTGTGTGTGTGTGTGTGTGTGTCACTCTGCATGAGTCGGCGAATGTGTGTGTGCATTGGTCAATAATTGTGATTATGTGGATCATTGAGTGTGAGTGAGTGAATGAGGGTGTGTATGTATCAGTGATTGCATTTGGGCAGAAAGGACCATCTTATAAAAAAAAAAAAAAAAAAAATCAATAGTTTTAAAAGAACACTATAGTGTTAGGAATATAAACCTGTACTCCAAATACTGTAGTGTATATGTCCCTACATAGATTGAAATACCCCCCCCCCCCCCCCCCCACCATAAAATGATCTAAAAAGAAAAAAAAAGGGGGTTTTACTTTTATTAAAAATTGTCAAGCACCAAGACTCCCTCTGCACTGCTTGCCTCCTTACCTTGCTTAATGTCACTGATGGGACAACACTGGTCCAATCCAATGTTCTTCATGCAGGAGCATTGGGGACCTGATGCGCATAAGTGGCAAACTCTATGCACTTTCAACAGAAGATGTGCCTCTAGTGGCTGTCAGTGTGACAGGTACTAGAGGTATGTTTAGCCCTTCAAGGTAAGGCAATGTTTTATCTTGCCGAGTTAAACCTACAGCACCACTGTGGAGTGAATGGAGTGACAAATTTGTTTTTTGCCTAGGGAGGCAAAAATTCTTGCACTGGTCCTGTGTGGACTACATCTCTCCTGATGCTTTGCTAATATGATGGCTGTAAGAGCATTATGGGAGATGTAGTCCACATGATCTGGAGAGCCAAAGGTGTAGAGGATGGATACTAGCATCCTTCATGCAGAGAGGAATCACCGCTCATAAATTAACTCTTGAATCATTTTAATACAGTATCAGTTTGTCCCAGTGCCTCCAGGAATCAACCATGACTTGGCATAGACCTATTTACTTCTTATGGACACAATGGTGTTTAGGTTTACCTGATCCCTATCTCCCTCTGCCCGAAAAGGTGATTCCACCACTTCTAGATTTTTTCAGTCCAGGTTCGAACAAAACACAATCTTTTTCTGTCTGCCCTATTGCAAACTGGGCAGATCTGCGAACCTCTAAGCAAATGTTAACAGTTGTATTCAAAGTCCAAGCCTGTTTTATAAAAGAGATTTCAATGTGTGCAATTTTGTATAATAACGTGATACTGTGCATTGCACAAAAACGTTCAGGCAAGTCTTGGAAATCGGATGTTATCTCCTTGTCTTGGAAACCAAGCTGATCTTCAACTGAGCAATCGGAGACACTAACATAAATGCCACCACGAAGAGCAAACTGGGTTTCTATGTCACTAAACTGGAAGATTCTGAAAATATTGGAACGAGTATATTTCTGTTATCCATTCAACATACCACATTTTTCTTCTTTATCATCTGTCTTCGCACTATATAATTATGTCACTGGCTCGTGTGTCGCCCTCCCATTCAAAATCCCAGTACCTAAAACATGCTGCACTTAAAATTCCCATAGTTTATTTTCCTTGCTGGTTCTTTTACTGTATTTATAGTCTCATTTTGCTAATTGCAACATTTCTTTCCAAAGTCATTAGAATCTTTGCTGCAATCATACTGGAGGTCGCTGACTCTGTTTTTCCCTTTTCACTCAGTTTTATGAATGGGGAGCTATTGATTCACTTCGAGCAACAACTGATTATTATTATTATTATTTATAAAGTGCCAACATGCTCCGTAGCGCTGTTCAATGGGTGGGCTAACAGACACGTATTTGTAACCAGACAAGGAACAGAGGGATTGAGGGTCCTGCTCAATGAGGGAGTCGGTTAGAGTGACACAAAAGGTAAAGGTAGGGTAGAAACGTAGGTTGATACTGTATTTTTTTCACTTCCAAATCTCTTTAGTTTTCCTCAAACTAAATAAATCCAAAAAATGAATCTTTCTGCAGCCCATGTATGCTTTCTTTTCATAAAAGTTGATTGGAAGGTACTCAGTGAAGCGTAGCCAATAAGAGATCAGTGTCAGCTAAAATGTTGACTTAACTGCCCCGCAGCCAGTCTCTGTCCCTGCCTTATCTGTATTTTTAAGTATAATTTATCAACTTGTGCTAAGAAGAATGGTCCAGATTGCAAGGCGACAGTGATTGGCTGTGAGTGATGTTATCAGCTCGGTTCACACTGATCTCTCATACACTGTGCTGCAGAGTACCTACTTGGAATACATATAATACGGAAGTTGACTCGTGAAAAGTGGGAGATAGCTGTTACACTGCAAACTAATTTTTTTAAATGTATTTATTTATTTTTTTAACTGAAGAGATTTTCAAACAGCCAATACACTCTGAAATAGCCTTTTCCAGTTAACCAGTCAGAGGCCGGAGTAATGGAGGTATAGGATCAAGTCGTTATTGCAATAGAGAGAGAAGCAGCGAAAAAAATGTTTCTGAGGGGCAAAGAGTTTGAAATGTTGCACATATAATACAAGATACCAGTTACAAGCAAAGAAATGTTTAGTTACCATCCCCTTTCTACAATTTCTCCCATATAATACACTGCAATGCACATACCCTTTGTTTGCACTTGTCTTGAGTGGAGGGTGAGGAAGAAGAGAGCAAGTAACATCTGTTGGCCTTGAGAGTTTCTTACAAAAGAAACTGCTAAGCAAACACTTGTGTTTATTAACCCTTTCTATTACCACACAGCAAGCTTATCCAACAAATACTGAATTATACTGGTTTGCATTTTATCTTTACATAACTATATTTGCCAGAGATTAAATACAACATTACGAAACATTAAGAAAAGGACAAAGCTTAACAAGTGCACTTAAAGAAGTGCTAACCGTTACAAACCTAGCATCTCAATGGAATGTTATAGTGTTCCTCTAACAATTTGAATGTCTGTGGGCCGATCCTCCCCCCATCACCACCACCACTCAGTATGCAATAAATTAAAAAATCACATCTACCTTTCAGCCTACGATGTGCCGGTCTTTGCACTGCCACCCCACCTCCTTGCCCTCCCAACACTAACGATCTCAGACTATCCAATGCTTCCTCAAAGGGGAATCAAAATGTTCTCTATGAGATCTGAGTCTGACTCGCACTGAAAGTGCCTCTAGTGGCTGTGGCTGTCAGGAAGACAGACATTACAGGTGTGTTTAAACCCTGCAATTAAAACATTAACTTCCTCACGAAACAGGCACAGTGCACCCAGACCACTTCATCTAGATCCTTTTTTTTTTTTCTGCTTGCATATTCTTAACTTCTAAAATCACCCTCGGAGTTGACAACTCTATTCCTCTCTGCACCGAATGAAGCTAAACTAAAATGACTTAACAGGACCTGTGTTCTCACTCGTCCAGTTTTCATTTCAGTAGTAAATCATAGCAATTCTTATTAGTTGCTACATAGACCCTTTTACACACACACTTGCCTTGAGTAGTGAAAGGGTTAAGTATTCTAATCCATCCAGGTATACAGTATCTCCAATATCCTATTGGAACGCAGTATTGAGATTTTGTTTCCATGGTGACACTCCAGCCTATCCTGCCATTAGATGCTCCACATATATGTGTGCAGTGTGCTCTTAGAAGCTGGATCACTTGGTGAAGGGACACACAACATGCAAGAATCGCCCCGGAGACTCTCAGCTGTTGGCATCCTCAGCAACTTTTTTCACGGACGTAGACACTCCACATCAGATGTTTTCAACCATCTCCAACGGAGGCGTAGCTCCGCCATAGAAGTTTTATCTTCTTCAACGCATAGAGTGATGGTGGCTGTATCTGCAGTCGGAGAAAGTGACATGAATGCAAATATTTGCGAGCTCACACGTAATTACTTCCTTTTTTTAAATTCAGTTATCTCTGTTCTCGGGGGAAACTGAGGCTGTTAGTTTCAAGTATGGACTTTGGAATATGTTCTTCAAAGGTTCTTTAAACTTTCCCACGGGAATTGGGCTATTCTCCTGCTCTCTTCTCCAGGCAACCTATGTATCAAACTTTGTAAATACTCACTACTTTAAAAATAAGTTTCTGGAAAATATTCCAAGAATGTTTCTTATGTCCGTTAATACTCTGATGAATGTACTTGTTAATCTCTTTTTAATTAAAGTAACATATTACATGCTCAAAATTTTATTAGTATTTCCTTTCCTTGATATTTCTATTTTTTTTTTTTTTTTACTTTTACTTTTTGTTATGACAAGGCTGTTAGCATATTTAGGGGAAAATAAATGTAACTTTTTATTTTTTTTTTTACTGAGCCAGGATTTGTGAATAAAATAAGAATTTAATTATTTATTTTTTTAAAATTCTGTCCAATACAAGTGAGTTGGAAAGTTTTACCAATTAGCCAATTGTGGGCAAAAATGTGCAATTTAAAAGGGATTTTAAAGAATTGACAGTTTTATTGAATAACCACAGTTATTTGGCTAGCAGCTGTTTCTGTGTAGTCAGAAATCATTGCAAATGTTGGATGTATTGCAGGGTCACACAATTGCAAAACTGACCCATATTTCTAAACATTTGTTTGAACCAATAAATTTTTCTTCTTTCTTTCCATGAAATACAATTTTTATATTAATCTAAATACTATTTCAGGAGTGTAATGATTGAGGTTGCAGAATGGATGATGGATGGAATTTGCATGATGCTGTGTAAAAAAATAGCTGCCAGCTCACTTGTTGCATGTTCATTTATACATTTCTATTTACACAGGCTAATCATCCTAATATCTAAGATGTATGTCTTCAGCCAGGGATTCTCTTAAATATAATAGACAGGGCTGTATTTAAATCTTTGTTCACTGGATCATTGCATTCATCTCAACATTCTTTATATATATATATTTCAATAAGATATGAAATGTGCCTAATGGTAGCAATATGTAGATGTTTGATTGTAGATGTGTTTAACTTGTCATGAACCTATCTCATAAAATGCAGGATGGTAAGCTCACTCTGTTTAGGGAATAATCAAGAGTTCTGCTGTTGTTTGCCACTAAATTCTTGGTGTACATGCTACTCCATAGCGTAGCTCCCCTGGCTGTAAATTGATTAATATGGTTCACAGGTATTTTGATATATTATACAATTTGTACATTTGCTGGCAATCCTGCTAGCACAGGTATAGATTAAATGCAATTGTCTTCTAAGTGGCATAATGTCTCTGTTACGCAAGTCAGGTGCCCTTTAAAGCTAACACAATAGCAGATATGGTTCTGTAAATGGTAATTACTAAGATTTGCTTTGTTTAACTCCTCAGCATTTTACACTGTACAAAATTGAGGAATTAGACACATTTGTGCATTTCCTGTTCACTCATAGAAAAGGAGACCCAGATTACTCGGCTGAGCTGAAAATTGATTGAATATTAATTTTTCATTTAGGAAATGGTAGACGTCCTACTTCAAAATATACAAAGGTTGGCGAGCGTCTGCGCCATGTCATTCCCGGTCACATGCAGTGTTCGATGACTTGTGGAGGACGTGCCTGTAAATATGAAAACCCAAGCAGATGGAGTGATGAGGACCAGGCTATAAAGGGTCTTTACTCTTCCTGGTAAATGAATTGGTTGTGGTATGGAATTGGGAAGCCCTTATTCACACTTCATTCTATGGAATTCTCCCTACATAGTGACAATAAGGGAAGCATTATTGAAAAATTACTCTCACTTTTATTTCAAGTCATTATTAAAATTAGTATTTAATGTGATTTAGTTCATGTTTACTTTTCTTATATCTATTAGAGTGTTTTTTATTTTTTTATAGCAAATCACATTTCTTTACAACATCAGAAATAATAGACAATTGTTTTTTATGTATAATCATTATTGAAGATTTTTTACATACATTGTTTTAAAAAAACATTATAAATATAATACATTGTATTTCAACAGCATTTTAACAATAGAGAAAGATACATTTTTATTGTACATAACATCTTTTTTGAGGACATTCATTTATTTATAATCATCAGCATCAGACCAATGTTGTAACAATGTGTCATTGTTATCTTGGAGGTACAATATGTACATATTCTTTGATACTTTCTCTTTTGAGTAAACCACATCAAGTGCTAACCGAGAGATAGGAAAACCAAATAGAAAGAAGAGAAAAGAAAAGAAAGGGAGGTGTGTGGGTGGAGGTTGAAAGGGAGACAGTGTTTTTTTTAATTCTGGAAAATATGATCTTTTTTTATCATCAACAATTATTTTACTCTGAAAATATTTGTTTATGAAGGAGCAGTTAGACTTAATTAAAAAAAAAAAATATTTATTCATATTTTGATTTGAAGTTTGAGAAATGTATCTTTACAAGGCTAGGAATAAACTATAAAGATTTCCACAAAACAAATATGAGTTCTACATTTTTCTTCTCGCCATATATTTTTCAGGATTACCGACAACATCCTGGCAATGGCACGACCTTCATCTGACATAATTGAGAAGTTTAATATAATTGAACAGTTCCAGAGGTAATTACATGGGTAAACCAAATAACAATCCTGTATTAACATAATCTGAAATGTGTAAGAACGACTAGATTCAGATAGATAGGTACAAAGTGAGTCTAAGTATTGTGAGAGCAAATGAGCACTTTTTATAGTGACCTTAACCCCTTAAGGACACATGACATGTGTGACATGTCATGATTCCCTTTTATTCCAGAAGCTTGGTCCTTAAGGGGTTAATTTTCTAGAGTAGGGGTTCCCAACCCAGTTGTCAAGTACTCCCTACCAGTCCAGGATTTAGGGATTATCCTGTTGTGTCTAAAGTTTTTTTTGTTTCCTCCTAAAAATAGCCTTAGACACAACTGGGTGATCCCTAAATCCAGGACTGTTAGGGAGTACTTGAGGACTGGGTTGGGAACCACTGTTCTAGATACCTGGTTACAAGTTCCATCCACACTATTTTAAAGTGACATTCTAATCACAGCTAATGAAGCTTATCTCAAACCGTCATTGCCATCCAAACTTGAACATTTATATAGAAGAATATTTGCACCATAACCACTACAATGGACTCTTATGCAACTTATGTACTGTGTTTTGCGGAAGAATGCAGTTTCACGTGTGCTCATTGCAACCAGCATTTCTTGTATATAGTTACAGGCCAACTGATTAGAGGCACAAGCCAACCTTTTAGAGTTATGTTGCGTCTTAACATGTCAAAGTATTTTGGATGCAGTGCAAACCGACAGAAACTGTATTCGGTAATGTGCTACCATATTTGCCAGTGTTTTTCCATTCAGGAGGTGATTTATATTCACCGTTAGCTGTAGTCTGCATTCACTTAAGTGTTTTTACTTGCTCATTTTGTTTTCTTAACTAATTAAGTTGTCAGTAAATAAATACGAGAGGCTTTTTTTTTTCAACCTGCTCCTTTTTTTCCATTTTTTTTCTGAAGCCATGGTATAAAAACAATAATTAATCTGCAGCGCCCTGGGGAGCACGCCAGCTGTGGAAATCCTTTGGAACAAGAAAGCGGTTTCACCTACCGTCCGGAGGCTTTCATGGAAGCTGAAAGTGAGTCTTACCCTGCTGTTTGTTCTAATTAATTATAGAACACCCCCAGTGGCTGGTGGAGACCTGTTGTGTTAGGCACTACACACTGCCTGGGAAGATAGGGTCTTGTGTAATATAGCAATCAGCAGGTTGGAGGAATGACTACTGCATTTTAATAGTAATTGGAAATTGAACGTAGACCCCCACAGTGAGTGGAATTGTTTCATAACATCCTTGATTCCTAAACAATACTGCAGTTACTGATATATTATTTCAGTGTATTAACGTATTATGATTAATTGGCTATATTTTAAAATATTTTTTATTTAAGATGAATACAAAATTTTGTTTACGACATGTTATTTAGTAGAGCAATTACGAAGAACAAGGGAATCACTTATTTTAGATGGAGGCAAGCACTCCAAAAATGTGTTTATTGACATAGAGGGATTGTCAGAATTGTTTAAAGGGGACTGCATGTGTAAAATAGGCTCCAAGCATAGTTGGCAAGAGTCATTTTACTAACATGTTAAATGCAAACTAACAAAGTTATTTGCAAATTAAATGGAAAATCTGAGACAAAAATAGTTGATCTGGAAACATTCTCCATCCCAGCGGTAGTCACAAATGATCTATTTTTGCTTCAGTTTTCCAATTCTGATTTAATTTGCACAATAACTCTGTATATGTATAGCCTTTCAATACAGCCTCTGCAGGTAGATGTGAATCAGCTAACGTTGTTTTGAGTAACACCAGTCTGTGATGTAAGATTTTAAGAGTCACCATTATCAGAAATTGCTTATGCACTATAATATTTTGTTAAAATATGTCTATGCCGTGTGCTGGTAATTTAAAATCTGTTCTGCTGAAAAGATTCCAGCTAATTTTGTGCATTTTTGCCCCAAACATCAGCAGTGAGTTTGAAGAACCATTTCTTGTTCCTTGTACATTGGGAAGTTCTGAGCATCTTTATAAATCACACAATTTGATTGTTTGTTAAGATCGCATGCTCTCTGCGTTTTCATCAGTAACTGTTTCTAAGGATTTTTTTTTAAAATGGAGTGTTCACACTGATAGGTCTTTAAGTGGTAATTCCAGTTATACTTACTGTAACCTGCTTAGATTGTAGGGTTATTTCAAGCACCATCACTATTTCAGTGATTTTAAGTGGTGATGGTGCTTGGAGCCTGCTTGTGCAGTGCTTCGCTATAAAAAATGCTGCACATACCGAGTGTAACCAATCTGCTGCCGGAGGTGTAACTCCACCTCCGGCAGCGTCATTAGGGTGAAATCGGCCAACCCGGAACTAGAGTTCCTCCCTGGCTAATGTCAAATCTATGCAGCTTTGTAATAAAAATGTTTTGCAGCAGAAGTAAAGCAATGAGTAAATGTGCCTCGTGCCATGCATAGACCAACCAAATCGAGAATGAGATTCATTGACCATTGATTATTATATATTTTATCAAATAGTTGTTGCAGCTCTAATCCAGTGTAATATTGTCATGAAGAAAATAACATTTACTGCAAAAATGAATGATTACCAGCTAAAAGTAATAATTTATAAATTTACATATGTACCCAATATAAATGGAATCTTTTCTTTATTTCAGTTTACTTCTATAATTTTGGATGGAAAGATTATGGAGTTGCGTCACTTACAACAATTCTTGACATGGTTAAAGTGATGACGTTTGCGTTACAAGAAGGCAAAGTAGCCATTCACTGCCACGCAGGGCTTGGACGCACAGGTAAAGGGTCGTCGTTTGATTCTTTTTTTTTTTTCTCTATAAAATGATAGAGGGGAGAATTCTGCTATCCAGCTGGTAAATGATTGGTTTTCTTTCGAACAAAGTATCTTAATAACAGAGGTTGAAAACACAAGACATATTTCAGTGAATAAAAAGTTATTTTTATTTGAATTTTTAATACAAATAAATGTGTTTTGCAGTACATTTTACTGAACATTTATTTTTGATCCCAGTAAAGCATGAGAAAATATGCAAATCTCTTTTAGGAACTTCTGGAGTGCAAGAATATAAACATAATTTTGTCCTGAAACTTTTAATTATTATTATTATTATTTTACTGGAAGCAAACTGACATGGCTGCATTAGTCCATTCAGGCTGCCTCTCCTGTTTCCCACTGAAGAAAATGAATGTATATATCTGTAAAATTAATCTTCCAGTAAATTAACCTCATCTTAAATGGATGCTCCATGAACCATAACCACCCCAGTTTGTTGTTTTAGATATGATGCAAGGGAGGCTAAGGGATGCAGTCTCTCCTGCCAAATCATTTTCAAACAGTTTGGCAAAACTGTAAAGAATTTTTCAGCTTCTAAAGCCCACCTCTGTGTTTGGGATGTCGTAGTCATTGTGTGACCAAAATATTTGTGTGGATTTAGCTCACATTGCAATGACAATCTCTCAAAGACAGATATACAAGAAATGGTGGAAGTGCACTCAACCCTTTATCCAGGAATCCAGGGTGCTCCAATGGACAAGTCCCAGTACCAAGAAAGGACCAAGTATAAAATTGTTAATTATAGAAAGTAATCCAGGCACTCCAACGAATTCCAAAATAGGAAATTTATTAGAACCAGGAACTACACAGCAACGTTTTAACCCCTTAGGGTCTTTATCAAGCTTGATAAAGACCCTAAGGCAGTGATGGCGAACCTTTTTGAGCCCGAGTGCCCAAACCGCAATACATGCCAACACACAGTCCGCTGAATACACACACAGTCTGCTGAATACACACACAGTCTGCTGAATACACACACACAGTCCGCTGAATACACACACACACAGACTGCTGAATACACACACAGACTGCTGAATACACGCACACACACACACACAGACTGCTCAATACACGCACACACACAGACTGCTCAATACACGCACACACACAGACTGCTCAATACACGCACACACACACTGCTGAATACACACACATACTGCATTGAGGTGTGAGGTGCTGTGTGTGTGTGGGGGTGCTGTGTGTGTGTGGGGGGGGGGTGCTGTGTGTGTTTGTGGGGGGTGCTGTGTGGGGGGGTGCTGTATGTGTGTGTGTGTGTGTGTGTGTATGAGGGGTAATGTGTGTGTGAGAGGGGTGCTGTGCTGTGTGGGGGGTAGGGGTGCTGGGCGGGGGAAAGGGTGCTGGGGGGTAGGGGTGCTGTGGGGGGGGGGGGGTAGGGGTACTGCTGTGGGGGATAGGGGTACTGTGTGGGGGGGGTAGGGGTACTGCTGTGGGGGGGTAGGGGTACTGCTGTGGGGGTAGGGGTGGTGCTGTGGGTGGTAGGGGTGCTGCTGGGGGGGTAGGGGTACTGCTGGGGGGGTAGGGGTGATGTGGTGGGGTAGGGGTACTGCTAAGAGGGTAGGGGTACTTCTGGGGGGGTAGGGGCACCTGTGAGGGGGTAGGGGTACTGCTGTGGGGGGTAGGGGTACTGCTGTGGGGGGGTAGAGGTACTGTGTGTGGGGGTAGAGGTACTGTGTGTGGGGGGTAGGGGTACTGTGTGTGGGGGGGTAGGGGTACTGCTGGGGGGTAGGGGTACTACTGTGGGTGGTAGGGGTACTGCTGTGGGGGTTAGGGGTTCTGTGGGGGGTAGGGGTACTGCTGGGCGGTAGGGGTGCTGTGGGGGGGTAGGGGTGGTGCTGTGAGGGTAGTGGTGCTGTGGGGGGGGGGTAGGGGTACTTCTGGGGGGGTAGGGTTGCTGTGTGTCAGTATCCCCCCCTCTCTCCTTCTTACCTTTAATGAAGTAGGGGAGGGGGGGGAAACACAGCCATCCCTGGTGGTCCGGTGGTGGTAAGCACTGCAAGGGGAGGGATCTGTGAAGCAGCTCCCCTGTCCTCCCACGCGATGCTGTGTGGAGCGTTGCCATGGTAACGCTCAGCAACACTCCACACAGCATCGTGCGGGAGGACAGGGGAGCTGCTTCACAGGTCCCTCCCCCTGCCTCCCGACACGGAAGCAGAGTAGGCGCCTGCCCAAAACAGGCAGTGATGGTGATGGTGATGGTGAACCTATGGCCGCGTGCCCACAGAAAGGGCCCGGCGTGCCACCTGTGGCACGCGTGCCATATGTTCGCCATCCATGCCCTAAGTGGTTGAAACGTTGCTGTGTAGTTCCTGGTTCTAATAAATTGCCTATTATTTTGGAATTCATTGGAGTGCCTGGATTACTTTCTACAATTAACAATCTCTCAAAGACACACTGAAAGAGTTAATACCAATGTAAGAGCACTGGAAGGTGTTATATAGCACAGCCAAATCTTGCTATAATCCAATGCTCAGAGCCTTATATGGCAAAGCATGTTCACAAAGGTGGCTCTCTAATTAGTCGGCTTAGGCGGACGTCTAAGGCTTCGTGGCCGCCTAAACCGTTTTAGGGCAGACTGTGTCGGGTCCTCGGTCAGTGAGCTAGAACCCGACACCAGGAGGGGGCCTGGCGGCTTACTCAGTATGCCGCCAGGTGCGATGACCCTCCGTGCCGTCTGCCTGGGAGGAGAACACCCGTGGCCTCTGGTCTGCAGCTCCGCAATGTGCAAAGCTGCAGACCATGTGGCCAATCAGAGTGTTGCCGTGGGTTACCACAGCAACGCCCTGACTGGGTCTCGCGCAACACATGTTCTGCAGCTCTGCACATTGCGGAGTTGCAGACCGCACATCACCACTGGACCACCAGGGAGCCCACCAGACCACCAGGGAATAAAGAACTCTGGACCACCAGGGAATTAAATAAGGTATTTAATCTCATGCCCTCTCAGACCACCATTCCCCCCCTCCCTCCCAGTATAACCTGTCCCTCACACCATTACCCCCTCCCTCTCAGTAACCCCATCACTTTTACCCCCCTCCCAGTATACCCCCTCCCTCACTCCATCACCGCCTCCCTCCCGGTAACCCCTTCACTATCACTCCCTCCCAGTATACCCCCTCCCTCCCAGTAACCCCTTCACTATCACCCCCCTCTCAGTAACCCCATCACTATTACCCCCTCCCTCACACCATTACCTCCTCCCTCCCAATAACCCCCTCACTATCACCCCCTCCCAGTAACCCCCTCACTATGAGCAGTCTCCCAGTATATCCCTTCCCTCACCCTCCCTCCCAGTATCTCCTCTCACTATCACCCCCTCCCAGCATACCACCTCCCTCACACCATTACCCCCTCCCAGTATACACCCTCCCTCACACCATCACTCCCTCCCAGTATACCCCCTCCCTCACATTATCATCCCCTCTCTACCAGTATTCCCCCTCCCTCCCAGTATCCCCCCTGCCTCACACTATCACCCACTCCCTCACAGTATTTTCCCACTTACAGTATTACCCCCTCCCACACACCATCATCCCCTTCCTCACAATATCACCCCTCTCCCACACACTATCGCCCCACTGTCCCTCACAGGATCACCCCCTCCAGACAGGATCAACCCGCAACACACACACAGGATCACCCCCCACACACAAACTGTCACCCCCTCACACACACTGTCACACTCTCTTATACACACTGTCACCCCCTCACACACACACACACACAATGATGCCCCCCACACATTGTCACCCCCCACAATGTAGTATCACCATACTCACACACTGTCAGCCTCCCCTCACACTATCACATGCCCACACATTGTCACCTGTCACCACGCTGTCATCCCCTCTCCACACTTTCAGCCCCTTAATCCACACTCACATTAACCACTCCTAATCCTGTTAATCTCCCCCCTCCAAACTCACCTGCCCTCGCTCTGCCACACTCACCATGTCAAATTAACCCCCTAATTCTGTCACACTCACCTTCTCTCACTCTGTCACAGTCTCCCTCCAACCCTGCCACACTTATCCCATCACATTAATGCTTCTAATCCTGTCACACTCTGTCATAATCACCTTGTCACCTTAACCCCCCTTAATCCTGTCACACTCCCTCCTCCAACCTTGCCACATTCACCCTTCACCCCAAAACTGTGATACTCACTCCACCCCAACTATGCCACAATTACCCTGTCACATTAACTCCTCCAATCCTGTCACACCCGTCCCTCCTACCATGCCACTATTGCCATGACACACTTACCTCCACTCGTCCTGTCACACTACCTCATCAAACCATGTCATACCCGCACTCCCTCATTCTTAATCACAACCCCCCACCCTGTCCCATTCGCCCCCTTCGTCCTGTCACACTCTCCCTGCCACTGGTACCCTTTACTCACTCTGTCACAGTAACCAGCTGAAGACATACACACTTTATTATTTGGTAAAGGATTTTTTACAAGCAAATTTTCATTTTTGTTTTCGATAACCCCTTCACACCAGTACTTATGTATAAGCAACTGCCAGGCTATGCAACCATACCCCACAATTGTGTATAAACAATTGGCATAATTGCAAATTAAATTTATTTATTGCAAATTCATTTTGTTTGCAAATTATGCTACAACTACAGCCAGAGAGCTCACAATACAGGTGCACAGGAAGCCGTAACACTGCAAGCTTCTGAACAATGAATGCAGAGACTGACTCTGTATCCAGTGCTGCAAGCCTGCCTTTCAATATAGCAAATGCTCCTTACTCACACACAAAATACAACCCTATTATTTTATACTTTTGGTGTTAGTGGAGCCCCATGCTTGAATTTAACCTATGGCCTCATAAAGTCTAGAACTGCCTCTGCATGTTCATACCATATTCATTGTGACTGTGTGCAGAAGGTATGTGTATGGCGGAGTAGAGGTGTCTGTGATTGTATGATTGTATGAGATGAAGGTGGTTGGTATCTATATATACATATACATGACAGAGGAGAGAGGTATGTGCAGGAATGGACTTTGAATTTTTTTTTTTGGCAACTTTAGAGGCAGAGCAGCCCAGTAGGAGGGTGCGGGGACTGAGAGGCCATGAACATTTTAGTTTGCTGTACCTCCAGGGCATCTTATGCTGAAGAGCACTTGCATGGAAACAATGCCCTGTGTTTTACACAGAACAAGCAAAATGAATCACACTATTGCAGTGCATTTGCTGGTGACTACGTGTGTGTGTTGAGTTGATTGCCTGTGGTGTACTGTGTGTAAAGCAGTCTGTTTGTAGTGTACTATGTGTGGTTAGTGACAATAGTGTGTCTGTGTTTCCAGTGACTTTATAGTATGTGTGTCTAGGGGCTGTAGAGATTGTGTCTGTTTGTCTAGGGGTTGTGAAGAGAGAGAATACTTGTATGCATTTGTCTATGGGATGTGGTATATCTATGGTGTGTAGTGTGTTTAAGTGCTGTAGTGTGCATGTTAGTAAATAGGGGCTTTAGTGTGTATGTACAGGGGTTGGTGTGTGTATTTGTATAGGGGGCTTTAGTTTGTGTAGAGCTTCTATTGCTTAGAGGAATGGGGTTTCAGGGTTCTGGGGTATAATATTAAATTATTATTATATTCATAATAATAATAACAACATATATACCCATACATAAATTATGTATTACGATAAATTAAATAATACTTACAAAAAAAACTACATTTTGTTACCTTTGGCCAAGGGAGAGCGAGTGGGATGAGTGAGCACTCTGGCTGCTGCTTCCAAGGAACTCTGGCTTTACTGAGAGCGTTGCCCCCAGCAGGAGGTTAGATCAGCAGCTCCCTGCGCTGCTCTGCCTGTCTGTGCAATGGGCCGGTGAGAGAGATCTCGAATCTCCTCACCAGCCCATCAAGGGACTTTGTTGCATGTTTGGGCTGCGCTCAGTGAGCGTCAGCCCTGCATGGGCCGGCCGAGACGATCCTTTGATCTCCCTGATCGGCCTCGGCCCTTGGCCATCGCGGCCCACCGGGCATTTGCCCAGTTTGCCCGATGGCCAGTCTGGGCCTGGGTATGTGTGTATGCATGATAGAGGGAAGATATGTTTGTGTAATGGAGTTGGGATGTACATATTATGCAGAAGGTACACATATGTGTAAATGTGTATTTCCTCAGTCATCTGCGACTTAGACAGGCTGGAAATAAAAATGTTAAGGCTATTTTCAGGTTTACTGCATATTTTCTATATTTTTTTTTTTTTTTTTTAAACATGCTCTTTGTAAGTTAACATAAATATCTTTTCCCAACAGGTGTTTTAATTGCATGTTATTTAATATTTGCAACGCGAATGACTGCAGACCAAGCTATTCTTTTTGTACGGGCAAAACGTCACAATGCTATTCAGACACGGGTGCAGTTGCTCTGTATTCGAGAGTTCACTCAGTTCCTGACCCCACTCCACAATGTGTTTGCCTGCTGTGATCCTAAGGCTCATTCCGTGACTTTATCTCAGTACTTGATCCGTCAGCAGCATCTTCTTCATGGTTATGAAGCCCGCCATCTCAAATATGTGCCAAAAATTGTTCATTTAGTCTGTAAGTTACTTTTGGACTTTATCGAAAATAAGCAAGTGATTGGAGAGGAAATTATGGACGTGCCAGATCTCTCTGCTGAAATTGAGAAGACCGTTTCTTTGTTACCCACTGTACTGTTGGATAAAGTGTTAGGAAGAGATATTGAAGTTGCTGATCCATTATGCCCTCCTATGACCTCTGCAGCTTGCTGTTTTACCCAGGATTCTGCATTATCGAGCGAACAGGAATTTGATCCTTTATGGAAAAGGAGGAACGTTGAGCGTCTCCAGCCTTTGTCCCATCTGAAAAAGCGTTTGAGCTACAGTGACTCTGATCTAAAAAAGGCAGAATTACTCCTTGAACAGGGTGAAACACCATGGACTGAGCCAGCTCAAATGTCATTCATAAATAACCTAAACCAGCAGATGAAGGTGAAACAATGTTGCGTCTCAGGATATGATGGCCTAACTCAGCAAACACCCAAGCCAAATTTTAAAAAACAGCCCTCTGTGCAGCACGCCTTTTCTTTTTGGACCCAAAACAAGCTTGGCAGCATCGAGACCCAGAGGGATGGGTCTCCACTTTTTCACAGGAGGAAGGTCCCAAAGGAAATCAAGCGAAGCCATACTTTTTCCTTAGGATATTCCTCATTTCCAGACGGTGGCCAAACCCAGTTAACAGATTCTAATTTATTAACCAATATTATGCCAAACCGGTGTACCCAAGAATCCGGTGACTCTAACACTCCTGATATCTCAGAGCCAGAAAGGGCAAGTGGCTGCTCTCCAGAAGAGCATTCTTTATCTAAAGCCACGTTTTACCTAGAAGGTGAAAGCCATGGACAAGCAGAGGTGGCAGAGTTCATCCCACACATAGTTTTACAATGTGAGCTCAGTCTTGAGGGCAGGAGATTGCTTGTAGCTAGAGCTCTTGCAGAGCTAAATGTGGACTGTTTAACAGACGTGGCAGAGAAGGTGAAGGGTTGGCAGGTATGTGTAACGTAACTTGTGGTGTAACAATAGTAGTTGTTGTGGCAGTGAACATGCGGCTAGTCTTCAAAGACACAGTTTACCTTGAAATCTTGCAACTTCTATAACCTCTATTTGCCATAGGGGTTGGGGTGCAGTGGGGTGGCGGTAGGGTTTACCTAGGAAGCAATTAAAGTGGCACCTCAGACCAATAAAGTACTTCAGATATTGGCACTTTTCTAAATAACACTGCACCCCCCCACCCCCCTCCTTAATATCTGATTGTTCCCCCTAATGCTGTGTGTTGCAGTTTCATCTCACAGCTATTCACTCATATGCCACAGATGGTAGAATGGAGGCACTATATTGGGTAAGCAGGAATTGATCTTCGGGTAACTATACATTTTAATCTTTACATTTGCTGACATTTGTGCTGGCAAAACTTATAGATTTAATCTATAACTACCTGAAGGTCTTCTTTAACTGTGAGTACTAAACGCTAAGTTGGTGTAGAGAGAGAATTGTGTACTATTGAGGTGTGGCATCCATAAAATTTGTGTTTGATTTTATTAGAAAGAGCTGAATTCTCGAGAAGCTGCCTGGGATAGAATCTGCTCGGAAACAAACCTATTCGTTCTCTGCAGTCTCATGTGGTCTTGGATGGAGCAGTTAAAAGAACCAGCTATTACTAGGGAGGATATCGATTTGCTGACTGGCTATGGAAGGGATCTGAACAGCGCCCTTTACCTGCTGGACAAAGTAATTTCTTTCTTTGCAAAACATGTTTATAAACCTTATAAAAGTTAGTTTAAAACATTAAAGACAACGAAAGTAATTAAGTCTACAATGTACACTTGCACGTGCACATGGCCATTAGTACTCCTGATCTATTTAAAATTGTCCTGCTACTTTTCTGATGCTGCCAAGGCAGAGATTTTGCAGGCATATTATTTGGAGGGGCAGTCAGTCGGGGTGTATAAAAAACAAATCAAGTTTGATCATTATACATTAATAATCTATACATAGAAATAAGAGTTTCGCTTTAGAAATCATTGATTTCAGCAAATAGTTTTCTTGTATTTGGGGAATAACTGAAACCATGAAATTCACCAGCAAACAGTAGTATTGGCAAATGAATAAGCATGTATATATTAAATAATAGGGTACAGAAACTCTAATATGTTAAAAACAAAAAGGAGAAACATAGAAAAGAGAATTTTTGTAGGAACCTATATGGCACAAACCCAAGATGTGATTTAACTAACACATTTATTTATTTTTGCTTTTAGAGTCGATATCAAACCATCCTTTGTATTTTACAATGTGTGAGTATACTACAGCCAATAGCCCCTGATATAGAGGACGCTTTGCTCACACGGATCATCAAAGCTTTTACGAAGGTAGGCGCAATTATTTGTTCATTCAAAGTTATTATTTACACACACACCTACAATATCTGTTGCTGGATTCATGAAAAGTGCTACCAGCAGTTCGTAGAATGAATGCTTTTTTTTTTTAATCAATGAATTAATTTATAGGCCGCTATACCCTGTATCCTGATGCCCTTTTATAAAGAATTGATTTTTCTCCTGGATCTTACAAAATTGCACATTACTATGTTACTAGGCAGCTCTTTTCATTACATTTTAGCAGTATGTTGAAGTACTATATGTGCATTTAAAAAATATTAAAATTCAATTTTGTTATCGCTGTACAATGTGCATACAAGAACAATGAAACACAGTTGGCTTATGAACAGAAATGCAGCACAATTAACAAAAAAATATTATATAAAATGTACTCTCAGCTTTTGCTTTTTTTCAATCTATAACTACTATCATAATCCCCTAGTATAAGCATTATAATACAAGTGGTAAATATGGACAGAGTTCTTTGCATGCAGGCGCTGAACTTTCCCCATAGAGATGCATTGAGTCAATGCATCTCTATGAGGAGATGCTGATTGGCGCAACGCAGTGTTTTGCTGCGCATGTGCAATAGCTTCCCAATGCTTTTCTATAGGAAAGCAATAAATTGGCTGAGATCATCAAGTTTAATGATTTCGGCCAAGGGGGCAGAGCCAGTTACAACCGGACCTGAGCGGCGCTGGAAAAAGGTGAGTAAGTCACCTTTTAACCGGAGGTGACACTGGGGGAACTAGTGTTATTTAGACCTATATTGTCAGGAATACACATTTGTATTCCTGACACTATAGTGCTCATTGAGGCCTGAAGATTTGCAATAAATGTAAGAATATGAAATGTAAGTGTTTCTTATTTTTTGTTGTTGTTTGTGACTGGAGAGACTGAAGTGTACCTTTGGTAGTTTGCATCAAAATTGTTAATCTTTTAAATGGACCCCTTTCTTTATTGGTGTTTGCTTGAAATCAGGATAGTGTATAGTGTATATATGTGTTTGAAAATTGCAAATGAATGTGTCCATCATTAAAAGTTAGAAATGCTGATTTCAGTAGCTTTTGAATAAGAGCAGAAATGATTTTCCATTATGATTTTCCTTTCAATACCCACAGCGGTATTACAGAAAGTAGGCCACTCAGCTATTCAGTTAGCCCTTTATACACTGAAGTCGTCTCTACGTGCTACCCTATTCCATTCATACCTGCTCACTTACTGAGCAAAGAGAGCTCATTAAATCTCCTGTACAGGGTCAGGCTAATTTCTTGATGTTGTATCGATAAAACATTGTTTAGGGACAGAACAAATGATGCCCAGCAAAGCAACAAATGCATTTACAGATATATTTTTTTCCCTGTTATATACATACTCCTGTTGATCTCATGCTGTTTTGACCCAGTTTTGTTAGATGGATAATTTTAATGCTGTGCTTGGTAAGATCAGTTTAAAGGGCCATGCCTGGCTGGACTTGACCTCCCTTTGTTAATGCATTGGAAAGGTTCCTGCAGAAGCTGACAATCCCAAGGGTTTGCTATTTTCTGCAGAAGTATATATGGAATATATAGTACAGCACTCTGCAACTGATACGATTAGTAAACTGCTGCCTAAGCTGATAGTAGCTGCATGGTGATTGCAATCAGATTACTGACAGCTCCGTATGCTGTTTGTGCAGAGAATTTTGGGTACATAGGCACACATCTTCACCTGTGTGCCTCTTAACCTCCCTTTTGTGTTTCTTATCCCGTCTTTTAAATATCTTACTCCCTTTAGTGTATTTTATCTCCCATTTTTACATTTGTGTGTCTCCTATCTCTGCTCTTTGTATGACTCTTACATCATCCCACATTTTGTGTGTCTTACTCCTCCCAGCCCCTTTGTGTGACTCCTTCTCTCCCAGCCCTTGTGTCTTTTACTCTTCCCAGCTTTGTGTGTGTCTCTCCCCCCCCCCCAGCCCCTCTGTGTATCGCTTTTTCCCCTTCTCGAGCCCAGCTGTGTATTTCTTTCACATCCAGCCCCTCTCCCCTCCCCGTCCCTTAGTGGTCCCTCTCTTCCCTGACCCTTAGTGTTCCTCTCCCCTTCCCTCCTTTCCCTGTCCCTTAGTGTTCCTCTCCCCTCCCCCTCCTTTTCTTGTCCCTTAATGTATCTCTCCCCTCCTCTCCCTGTCCCTTGGTGCACACCAACCCCCATAGTGGTCCCCTCCCCTTCCTGGTGTGCCTCCTACCTTTCTTGTAGTATGGCTGATCGAAGCGAATCCTGGTACAGTGAGCTTTTCCTGTCAGTCCGGCCAGGTACAAGGAAACAGAAGTTCCTGTACCATGGTCCGCTCTGCTTGGCCACGCTACATTCAGTGGTGTATACACACTGACAGTCACACACACTCAATGACAAACACACAGACGTCTCTGACAGCCAGATTAACTTATCTGACACACTCATTCATTGACAGACACACACACGCACACTGACAGACATACACTCTGACAGACACACAAACACCGACAGACTCATTGACAGACACACACACTCAATGACAAACAAACTCACTGATTTGACACACTCACACACAGACACACACAGACACACACTCACTCACACTAATTATTAATAAAATTATAATTTACATTTTCCACCCGGCCTCCCTACCCGGAGAGCTGGTGTGGGTCTCTCATTGGATGTCCAGTGTAGCTGCTGGGTGGCTGCCTCGGATTCCAATTCAGCCCCATGCCGTGCCGGGGATCCAGAAGGTGGCCTGGTAGGAGGGAGCACTTTCCTCCTGCCGGTCACTGGATTTTTGCGCCCCCAGAGCCATTGCGCTCTAAGGCGGCCGCCTGATGGACGCGCCGGCCCTGTGTTTGTGATATGGCCAAGACAATTATGGAGCTCTAGCTCCTTTACATTAAAGTATCACTCTAGATCCCTAAACAACTTTAGCTTGCTGAATAGCTTAAGTTGTGAAGGTCCTCGTTTTTTATTTTGTAAAAAGTGCAGATTTCAATAGAAATTATTAATAAACCTGGTTACACCCCCTTGACTTTCAAGCAGACAACCGGTCCTGTTACTTCCTGGTTGTTTAGCTCAGTGGAGCTAAACTCAAGAGGCAGCAATTGCCCAGAGCACCTGCCTTGCAAAGACTTCTCATTGAGCTGCATTGGGAAGTCTGTGATTGGACAGTCACAGAAAGTCCGGGTGGGGCAAGCAGGGGAGGGTTTTGCAAGATGTGTTTAGATATAATTCCAATGAAAAAAAGCATAAATAAATGCATGCATGTTTTCATTTGTGGTATATCTACTAGATGGTGATTTGTATTTCTTTTGTATTTGGTTAGTGGAGTGGCCGTTTAAGTGGTGAGCCTTTCTGTAGCATAAAGCTGCTGTATGGGTTATTAGACAGGTAGAGGAAAGCATACACTTGTACTAGCTACCAGTTGGTCAGATTCATTATGTGTAAATCAAATGACTGAGCCAAAATGGGTTGCATGCTAAGGGAAGAATGTAAGCTATAACATTGATCTAACACTTATTATCTTAATTTTGAGAGATAGAAATAATAGTTGACTGTACCTGTTTTTTCTCCGTTAAGGTTTCAGAAGATTCCGAGAATGGTCCTTCGGTTTACGGTACTCTCAAAACTATCCTTAAACACACACTGGCGGATATCCAAAAGTAGACAGAAAAGGAATGAGGATCTTCATGAACTACGCCTTGTATGTTTAGTAAACACCAGGAATAGGAAACCGCAGGGACGCTAGCTACTTTCATAGTTATAATTACCTCCATGTATTGCTTGTTAAAGACATTATGGGAGGAAACGTGAAGTAGCATGTGACATTATGGTGACCCTAGAAAATAGAACTGTAGGCAGAAATATTTATGAAGAGCAATTATGACACCCCAGTTTTTGTTGCAAATTATATATATCTATATCTCCAATAAATTGAAGGTGCACTCAAAAGGTCTTAATCCAAGTGATTTTTATTATTTGTAAATTATTTCATCAAAAACATCGATCAATGTTTTGACTCCTCAGGGTCTTTTTTAAGATCATAATCTTGAAAAAGACCCTGTGGGGTCGAAACATCGATTGGGACAAAATATTTTTGATGAAATAATTTACTAATATTAAAAATCACTTGGATTAAGACCTTTGAGTGCACCTTCAACTTATTGGATATAATACAGTACGCTGGTTACACCAAGGCACAACATTGAAAAGATTTAATGGGGTGAGTGCCAAGGACATTTGGAATATATATCAAATTTATTGCCATTGTAAGGACTACTGACAAGTGTGTGCTAAAAAAAACAACATATGTCTGACATGATTATATCTGCAATTTCCCTTCTCCCGTTCATTGATGACTGGAGATGCAGCTGGTTCTAAACAGAACATGGCATCTCATGGTGTTAACTGGGTAAAGCCTATCAAGTCGAGGGAGGGAGGAGTGCAGCCCCACAAATTTGAACCCATGTAGCTCTCCCTTCCTGCTGTGATGAACAACTCCCATGATGTTTAGCGCTCCTGCAGTTCCCTATTCTCTCTTACAGGGTTCACATTGATATGTTGGCTGTACAAAGGGCTAAAACCACCATGAATGTATCATATTTCTTCGTAATGTAATGTGCATTTAATAGGTTATTTTAAGAGCCTTTGTAATCTTAATTACTGTAAATGTTTGGTGTATTTTTGTGTTACTTTCTTAATATGGCCTGGTTTATTCTTTGTAATGAATAATAATATTTGTTTGTATTACAATACCATGATGCTACCTTAGCAAAAATGTCCTTATATTGCACTGTGAAAGATTTAGAATTTAGAATTCAGACACTACGGTAATAGTGTAGCGATCACCTTGTAAAAATGTATGCGCTATAATGTATTTATTGCCATAATTTTAGGGCTTTCTTAAACACTCCAATTAAAGGACAATATCGGGGGTAAACCGCTGAAAGAAATCGGAGCTTACAGTGGTTGTTTTAAAACATTTTTCCTGGCATTGTTACTGGATCTAAATCAAAAAGGGCATTAAAGATTTATACATGCTAACTATTTCCACCCAGGTTTTCTACCAACATGCATATGGAAATGAAAGACATTTTGTCATCCAGTTATTTGCAATACTCATTTGTGTTTTGAACACATGAGATTTAAAACACTTATGTATAAATACAGTACAATTAAGTCTGTTACAGGGCAGTGAGGCCTACAATACAAAGTTATTAGGCCAGTCCTTCTATGCGAAAGGTCAGTTTGAAGATGTTATTTTTGACGGTTTGATAAATACACTTGTATCTTTGAACTTTTAAAGCGACACTCCAAGCACCATATCTACTACAACCTTCCTAGTATAAGTAGTCAAACTGTTTGTTATGGTTTCACAACTTAACTGTTGTCTGCCAGGTTATGGTTGTAGCTGCCTGTGGAGTCTGAAGGTCCTGCTAAGCCCTGCACTCCCAACCAATGAGCTAAAGACTCTAAGTAAGTTTTCTCACCATTCTCACACAGTTTCACAACTTACCCTGAGAGGGTGTCTGGGCAGTCCAGGTACCATAACCACTACAGCGGGCTGTAGTTGTTGTGGTGCTTGGAGTGTTTCTTTAAAAAAAAAAATAATACATTATATATATATATATATATAATTTTAAAAGTTACGTAGTTTTTTATTAGACTTGTGCTGCACTATATATCAAATAACAGGGCTTTAAGAGCTTTTGCTTGGCATATTCCAACATATTTCAGTCAAGACAGCAAGCAGATGGGAGCAGCCATCTTCCCATGATGTGTTATAGATGTCAGCGGCATTTCATTGCACAAGACTATCTGTGAGATTTCCACCATCTTGGTGGAGAGAGAAAGATAACTTGCTAACGGACATATCACCTGGGGGGTATCTTAGCAAAAAAAAAAATATCATAATTTCTCTTCAAGGGACTCTCCAAGCTGGAACTGACACCTTTAAAGTATTATATAGATAATGTATTAAAAATATGCAAAAACAATACATTTAATGTTATAAAAAGGATAATCACAACTGATGTCCCTGCGTTTACTACAACTCCCGTCCCACATTGCAGCCTTTTTCTCACCAAACCAGGAAGTAGCTAGTCATGATTCCTGCTTAACTTTCCATGGCATTTCTAAGTTGTTATATAAGCAGTGCTATATATAGACAGCACATGTTTCTTTAAATTGTAGTCATTGTTGGCTCTCTACTGTAGAAGGCCAAAAGCAGAAGTCATGGAATCGTACATAGCAGTATTTTTGAAGTGAAGTGAAGAGGAAAAGAAAAAAAAGTAGATTTATGGGACAAAACAAATTATTTGTAAAAAAGAAACACCAAGCATAATTACACATTGCTCTTTACATGTGTTGATACATAGAGTGCCTCTTTAAGCATTACTTTTGAAAACAAAATCTTTTTTTTTTTTTTTTTTTTTTTTATAGCCAACAGATTGTTTATCAAAATCTGTATGTGACAGGTCTGGTTTCAAGTTATTTCTAATTCCAGCAAATAACCCATGCGTTCACCATAACTAAAATAGTCAAAATAGTTTACAGAGGTACTCAAGCTGCAATAAAGATGAAATATTATTGTTATTAAAAAACATATTTTTAAAATCAATCTATTTTAGCAACTGAATAAGGTTCTAGTACTTTCTAGAATGACAAATACAGTACAAATAATAATAAAAAAGTCTTATGGTACTTAACTGTATGACTTTAAAGGGACACTATAGTCAACAGAACAGCTACAGCTTATTGTATTTGTTCTGGTGAGTAGAATCATTTCCGTCAGGCTTTTTGCAGAGAAAATACAGTGTTTACATTACAGCCGAAGGATACCTCCACTGGCCACTCCTCAAATGGTGCTCAGAGGTGCTTCCTGGGGCAGTGCTGCACACTGTGCAGTACTGCCATTCAGTGTCTACACCCTCTGCATTGAGACACTGAACTTTCCTTCATAGAGATGAATTGATTCAATTCATCTCTATGAGGAGATGCTGATTGCCCAGAGCTGTGTTTGACTTGTGCTGGCTCTGCCCCTGATCTTCCTCCTTGACAGTCTCAGCCAATGCTATGGGGAAGCATTGTGATTGGCTCAGACCACCACTTCTGATGATGACAGCAGGCAGGTCTGGGCCAGCAGTTGCAAATTTGAATACAAGTAAGATTTTACTACATTTAGGAAAGCAAGGGGGCTGAGGGTGCTAGATTGTGGTTTTAACACTACAGGGTCAGGAATACATGTTTGTGTTCCTGACCCTATAGTGCTGCTTTAATTGATTTTCTGTAACTTTGTCTGAGAAAGAAATAGGTATTAATTTATTAAAATAGGACATTTACAATTAAATAGCAATACTATCTGGATGTATTATGTATCCAGCTGCTTTCCTGTCCAAATGTCATAACAGAAACTACTCTTGTTCTGATGAATTTGCACTAATCTCTGGAAAAACACTTAAAGTGTATCTGTGCTTTGTAAATGTTTGTGAGACAAGATCCACTCAGGTAAATTACAAAATATAATCTATATATTGCACTAGGTAAACTACCTGTAAATATATAGATTTTTATTAAATATTTTACATGCCATGTTTTGATAAGGATTTCTAATCTAGGCTGTGCTTCACAATTACTTGTCAGGCTTACAGTCTCAAGTGCTGGACTTTGTAAAATAATATTGTATATTTAATCAAATTGGGCCCTTTCAAATCCCATATAATTACTGTTAATTAACTGAATAGATTTTTTTGTGTTAATAATAGAATTACAAAAAGCATATATTTTAAAATGCACTTGGCAGCTCACCATTAGTGTTCAGCCATCTTATTTTGCTTGAACGTAATAAAGTTTTAACAAGTGAGATTGGGCAATTCTGCTTTAGATTATCCTTGTTTATTTCCACAGCACAGACTTTCTTTTCTTTGGGCAGTTAACTATATTATATGTTTGTTTACAAGATTTACACTCCTATCAGGGGGGATATGATAACATTATACAAATATATTCTGGGCCAGTACAAACCATTATCTGGAAATCTATTCATAAACAGGGCTATACATAGGACACGAGGTCACACATTTAGGCAGGAAGAAAGGAGATGTCATCTAAGGCAAAGAAAAGTTTTTTTTTTTTACAGTAAGAACTATAAGGATATGGAATTATCTGCCTGAAGAGGTGGTTTTGTCAGAGTCCATACAGATGTTTAAACTGCAATTGGATAAATACTTCCAAAAACACAACATACAGGGATATAATTTCTATTTAGTGGGGTAATAGCTGCTTGATCCAAGGAGATATCGGACTGCCATTTTGGGGTCAAAAATTATTTTTTTTTTCCGTAGTTTGTTGCAAAATTGATCAACAGCAAAAACATATGTGAGGAAGGCTGAACTTGATGGACAAAAGTCTCTTTTCAGCTATTAACTATGTAACTATGTAACATTTAATGTAATGTTTGCACTCTCTTTTTAAAGGAAAACTGTTACTTCACATGATTTTTATTATTATGGTTTACTTATTTCCCCTCTTTATATTTAAAGGATCACTTTAGGGTCAGGAACACAAACATGTATTCCTGACCCTATAGTGCTAAACCCACCATCTAGGTGGCTTACCCCCCCCCTTCCTTATAAAAGTCTAAAACATATTTCCAGCACCACGCGAGTCCACTGGTGCTAGCTCCGTCCCCTTTGTGGAATAGGGAAAGCATTGGATTGGCTAAAATTAACACATGGGCGGGGGGGGGGGGGGGGTTGCAAAATGCAGGAAATGCAATGCATCTCTATGAGGAAAATTCTGCATCTCCATGCAAAACGTGGGGACGCTGAACGACAGGGCTGCTTACCGTGCAGCCCTGAGCCAGGAAGCCCCTCTAATGGCCATCTAAGGAGTGGCCACTTGGAGGTGTCCCTTTGAAAAGGCAGTGTTTACATGCAAATGCCTGAAGGGAGCTATTATACTCAACAGAACAACTATGTTAAGCTGTAGTTGTTCTGGTGACTATAGTGTCCCTTTAACTAATATGTGTTTGTGCGTTCTGAGAAAAAAAATAATAATTTAGAAATCATTACTGCTGTATTTAGCTGTATTCTGTTACTTGATGCCTCCATCTTGGCTCTCTGTCAATCATAATTCTAAGCGCTGCCATTTTATGTCATTGAACATACTATGTGGAGGTGGGGAAACTGGAACAATGCTTCTGTTTTTTCTTTTCTCCTCTAATGCAATTAGAAGTGAATTGTGATGTCAGTTGCTAAATCTTTAATATAGAATTAAAGCAAAACAGAGCACTGTATAAAACAGTTCAACATATAGTATAGTTGATTTTCTAAATTTTATTCAATATGAAAATTTCCAGAAAAAGTTCCCTTTTAAACAAAACTTGCAGCAAACTACTTCACGCCTTTATCTTTTAACCTTATACCGTTAATCTCACTTTACAGGGAATCAGCAGTATGAAGAAACGTGTCCTCAAACTTTGCTATTTTTTCATCTTTCCTAATCTTTTAGTGACTGGAAATGGCTTACTGGTGTCAATATAAGTGTGACATCATGAAGTGGCTCGCTAGTCTGGATTGAAATTTGAGGTTTCAGTCTGCAAAACTCAAATTGTCTCATAGATGATATTAATATTGTCCTCTTTGTACATTAACAGTATATTATTACATATTAATTTCTTGGGGAAGGAATACTTACTAATCACTGTGACCGAAGAACCTTTTTTTGTGACTGGAATGTATGGTGCCTTTATTCCTTGTAATAATGTTGCATAATATTGGCTGTCTACTTGTACAAAATAATAAGTAACAATTATGCCAGTGAGACATTATTATGTATACACATGCTTTTGAAATAAAGGAATTGACAGATTATGCTCATGTGTGTGTGTTCATTTCAACCTCTCTACTTCTCATTTGTCTGTTTTTATTTATTAGTTAAATAGCTAAAAAACTGTCCAGGCACCAACTGTACTGATCAATGACACAACAGTAAGAATATGATTCATTAACCCATCACTAACTTTTGTACCAAATCTAGATTACTGAGAACAAACTGTGAATGATTCCGAATTTAAAAGGGACACTGTAGGCACCCAGACCACTTCAGCTCATTGAAGTGGTCTGGGTGCAATGTTCCATCA
Source organism: Pelobates fuscus (assembly GCF_036172605.1). Classification (NCBI taxonomy): domain Eukaryota; kingdom Metazoa; phylum Chordata; class Amphibia; order Anura; family Pelobatidae; genus Pelobates; species Pelobates fuscus. The sequence continues at coordinate 171,505,372 of NC_086323.1, forward strand.
CCCTTAACCCTGAGCATGTAATTATTGCAGTTTTTATAAACCGCATTAATTACCTGCTTGGGTTAACTCCTCCTCTAGTGGCTGTCTACCAGACAGTCACTAGAGGGACTTCCGGGCTCAAAGGCGACTTTTGGTAACCTAAATGATGCTGGACGTCCTCACGCTATGCATTAGGACTTCCAGCATCACCGGAATCCTCATAGGAATGCATTGAATAATGCTTTCCTATGGAGAAATCCTAAGGCGAGTGCAGCCATTGCCGCACGTGTGCATTAGGTATCCCCCGCCAACTGATGTCAGTGGGGGAGGAACCTGGGTGGAGCCTAGCCAGCGACAAGCGACATCGGTGCTGGACCCAGGTAAGTGACAGAAGGGGTTATTAACCCCTTCTGCACCACTGGGGGAGGGGACATTGACATAGGTGGAAGCTATAGTGCCAGGAAAACAAGTTTGTTTTCCTGGCACTACAGTTTCCATGTAAGCCCCAATTTTAATACATTTATAGAGTAGGATACATTTTTAGAGTGATTTTGGATAAACTTTGAAAATGATTTTTTTCTAAATATTTAAGAAAAAAAAAAAAATCGGTAAAAATATTTAATAATTTTTAAAAGTGTATTAAAAAATATTAAATCATATGAAAAGCTATTTCAAAGATTTTCAATTACATTTTTCTAAATATTAAAGTAAAAAAAATCAGTAAAAATATTAAATCATTTTAAACGTTTGTTCAAAAATATTAAATCATATGAAAAGCTATTTCAAAGATTTTAAATCATTAGTAACAAATAAAAAGTTCTGTTTATTTAAAGCACCACTATTGTGACCCAGACCACTTCAGCTCAATGAAGTGGTCTGGGTGCCAGGTCCCCCAGGTTTTAACCACTTCAGCCCAGCGGGAGGGGAGCCCTGAGGGCAGGGGGTACCCTAAGGATTATATAGTGTCAGGAAAACGAGTTTGTTTTCCTGATACTATAGTGATCCTTTAATACATTTTTGCAGCAATCTTTTTTATAAATGCTTTGATAGATTTTCTTAAAAAATGTAAATTAATATACATAGTTAAAAAAAAAAAAAAGTGACTGTCACACCCTACTTACCTTTTCCCAATCACTTCCTCTCTACTACACAGTTTTTCTTTTTTCATTTCTAATCTATTTCTAACTAAAAACATAAAACAAAGCAAGGACTTGGCTCTGTCTATGGAGCAGAAAGTACAGCAGAGACATCAGCGAAGATGACCTGCCAGAGGAAGATGGCAACCACTGCGATTAACAGGTTCAAGTAAGTTGAACTCACCTTTCCCTGCCTCATCCCCCCCTCCCCCTTACCCACTGCACCCCCAGCGGCTATGTCACAGTCAGGGGTCTTTGCAAAGTCACCAGACAGTGACTGTGCCACTTTAAGTTTAAATGCAATAAAGTTTTTAAAAAATGAGCATGACAGAATGGCTCTGCCACCGTATGGGGCTTCAGCTGCCAGGAGCCGATGTCAGAGCCGTAAACTCGCACATGCACGGAAATATAACACTGAGGTCTATGGAGGATTCTGCGTTATCGACGAATCCACCAAAAGAGCTTTTTTTTCCCAATACATCCATCACTGCTGAAGGCTGGCAGGCCAACTTACCTTTAGCACCGATGCACGGTCATGGAGGCGTGATCGCTTGGTGACCGGCAGGAGGGGAAGCGCTCCCCTCCTGCCAGTTACTGTATGTAGCATGGCCATGCCTGGACCGGGGGAAAGGAGCTTCTGTTACCTCTCCCTGGTCTGACAGGAAGCAGTTCCGTGCTCTCTGTGAGCACTTTCTGTCAGACCGAAGAGAGGGAAACAGAAGCTCCTGTTCCGAGGTCTGGGCTCTGCCACACTACAAGCAGGTAAGGAGGGGCTAGGAGGGTAAATGAGACACATGTAGAGGCTGAGGGCTAAATTAAACACATGGTGGAGCTGGGCTGGAATGAAACACATAAAGGGGCTGGGGGAATGCAACACATGGAGGGGCTGGGGTCGAATGAAACACATGGAGGGGCTGGTGGGAGATTGAGACACATGGAGGGGCTGGGGTGGGGGTTTGAGATACATGGAGGGGCTGGGGGAGAATGAGGCACTTGGAGGGGTTGGGGGGGAGTGAGACGCATTGAGGGTCTGGAGAGGAGTGAGAAAATGGAGGGGCTGGGGTGTAAGGAATGAGACACACAGTGGGGCTAGGCTGGGGGGAATGAGACACACAGATGGACTACTCTTTGTTAAGCTTAGAAAACATACTGAGAGGTCCCTACTTTTGTTAAGCTTAGGAAAAATACTGAGAAGTCCCTACTTCAGTATATCTTTTGACTGGGTTGGAATTTCAGTGAAATTCTAACACAATCAATCGATGTGAGTATTTCATAAAGATTCTATCTTTATAAAATGCGCATTTGGGGAAGTTGGGGGTGACAGAGCTACTTTAAATTATGTTCTCTAGAGTGGTAATTTAACCCCTAGGCTGAGAGCCAAAAATTTAGTGAAGACCCATTGTTTATCATATTCATTATACCCCAGGCAACTACTCTGTTTAAAGGGACAATCCAGGCACCCAGACCACTTCTGCCCATTGGAGTGGTCTTGGTGCCAACTACCACTACCCTTAACCCTGCAACTGTAATTATTGCAGTTTTTTTTATAAACTGCAATAATTACCTTGCAGGGTTAACTCCACCTCTAGTGGCTGTCTACTAGACAGCCACTAGAGGGCACTTTCTGATTCATAGCACATGTTTTCTGTGCTTGCGCATCGCTGGACGTCCTCACGCTGTGTGAGGACCTCCAGCGTCGCTCAATTCCCCACAGCTATTAACAGAGCAGGAGAAAATAAATTCTAAATTAAACAGACTATGCAATAAAGGAAATGTAAACATTAGATCTCACTTTGCAGGAGGTGTTTAGGAAGGCTGTGTAAGTCACATGCAGGTAGGTGTGCCTAGGCATAAACAAAGTGATTTAATTCCTAAATGGAATTGAGCAGTGAGACTGCAGGGGCATGATCTATACACCAAAACTGCTTCAAGCTAAATATGTTTTGGTGACTATAGTGTGCCTTTAAACATTTTAAAGGCTGTAAAAACATTTAAAATAAGTTACAGCTTATCTTGAATACAGCACTGAGTCACGTTCATAGAGAACCTTCTGCAACGCTGTGCCACCCATCAATGATCCTCATACAAGCATTGTTGGACCTTGGAGGCATGCTTCTCATCAATCATGTTATTCTCATTGAGAAGCACTGATTGAGAATCAATAACTTGCCCACCTTCCAATCCAAGACACAAAATAGGGAAGGCTTCTCCTTGTAGGTGCGCTCACAGCTCAAGAAGCTCATCATGACAGACATTTGTTTTTGCGCAAAACTGTTCTGTGCTGACTAAGTCAAGTGTGCTGGAGGTGGAATTACTGATTTATCTATATATAGGCTTTAAATGGACACTTTAGTGATCAGAACAACTACAGCTTAAAGGACCACTATAGGCACCCAGACCACTTCAGCTCAATGAAGTGGTCTGGGTGCCAGGTCCCCCTGGTTTTAACCCTGTAGCTGAAAACATAGCAGTTTCAGAGAAACTGCTGTTTACACTGCAGGGTTAATCCAGCCTCCCTGACAGCCACTAGAGGCTGCTTCCGCAATTTACACTGAGTAAATCGCACTTATCTGATGCTGGACGTCCTCACTGAGTCCAGCGTCAAATAAGATCCCCATAGGAAAGCATTGAGTAATGCTTGAATCCGCACGCGCCTCTGGCCGCGCATGTGGCTCCACTTGGGAGCTGACGTCGGCAGGGGGAGGAGAGGTCATCAGTGCCTGGGCTTCCCCGGCGCTGGATTAAGGTAAGTGGCAGAAGGTGTTTTAACCCCTTCAGCATCGAGGGAGGGGGGTAATCCAAGAGCCTATAGTGCCAGGAAAACGGGTTTGTTTTCCTGGCACTATAGGATCCCTTTAACGTAGTTGGTCTGGTGTCTATAGCATGTCCCTGCAGGCTTTTTAATGTAAATACTGCCTTTTCAGCCTGCCTACTAACACCTCACTCAGACGGCCACTAGAGGTGCTTCCTACACAATCTACATGGAGGTGCTGAATGTTCCCCATAAAGTTGCATTGATTCAATACATCTCTATGTGGAAATGCTGATTGGTGCAGCGTGGTATTTTATAATAACCTCCCAATGCTTTTCTGTGGGAAAGCATTTGGTTGGCTGAGATGACCAGATTTGATTATCTCAGCCAAGGAGGCAGAGCGAGCCGTGATCAGATCTGCGAGGCGCTGGAAAAAAAAGGTAAGTTCCATACCTTTTTAACTCGAGCCAAGGGGGTTGGCAACTTAAATGGCGGTTTCCAAACTACATGTTTGTATTCCTGACACTATAGCGTTCCTTCAAAGCTGAAATGCTGCACATTCAGATTACTTGCACCATGGCCACTTCTAAAAGCAGAAGTAGTCATGGTGATTGGAATAACCCTTCAAGGAATGGGTCAGTAATGCTTTGCGTCTCTCTTAGTTAAACCACTGACATACTGGATATTATGACTTCCCATTCTATTCTGTAATAAATAGGTACACTACCATCTGCACTGATAAAGTTAGTGCACGTACCGAGAGTTTTCCCCAGATATGTCCCTGACATAACATACTTATCAACCAGTCTCGTCTCCTTTTGTATCAAAGGACAGTCTCACACACAAGTCACCCAGAGTTAAGTCAACTTCTTTTAAGGGGAACACACCCATTGCATACAGGAGGCAGTGGTCGCCCAGGGACAGAGGTCAATGCCAATGCACTTGCACGGGGAGCTGTTTTTGGACGCCAGAGGTGTGTGTGTACCCCTTAATAGAGGGGGAGACCCACACCCTAGGCAGGCAGCAGCCAGCCAGTGACAGCTCACCAGCAGTGGGTGCAGCTCAGCCAGTGAGTCAGCCAGTCCGCTCCTCCCTCCCTCCCCGGCCCTGACTGGGTTCCAGATTCCATTCCAAGCAGGAGGTTTCATCCGGGTCCCTCCGCTCCAGGATCCCGCTGGTGAGTCAGGCTCTCTGTATACGGTGAGTGCGCTGGGCCTGGAGCTGGGAGAGGGGGGTGTGCAGGAGCAGACATGCTGTGTTCAGATATATAGGGATCAATCTGGAGATGGAGGGGTGTGTGGGGGTCACCTTATAGGAGAAATCCTGGGGCTGTGAGGGTTAACATTACAGGAGAAATCCTGGGGATGGAGGAGGGGTGCATGGATCCTTTGAATTTAATTGGGGGGATTAAGGGGTGAATCTGAACACTGCATAAGATCAGTCCTAGAGAAGAAGGGTAACATGGGGCTAACCAAGATGATTATTGCTAGAAATGGAGGGCTCCATGGAGCCACCTATAGGGTTAATAGTGAAGAAGAAGGGGCGTGATGCATGGGAGGACCAGTGAGGGAATGAAAGGGGGCACTGAGACTAATGGATTACCTATATGTTCGATCATGAGAATGCAAAGCTGTGTTGGATAGCCCTTATAAGATTACTGTTTTTTGGAGGGATCATGGAGCCATCCTGTATGGTCTATCCCAGGGATCAGTGGCTGTATGGGTACATCTTAGAAAGCCAATCTGTGAGAAAAATAAAAGTATGCATGGTTTTCACTATAGATACAAACATAGAATGGAGGGGTGTATGGGGTCACCATACATGATTTTTCCTGGAGACTTAAAAGTCAGTATATGGGATGTCTTTATTTTGTTAGTCCTGAATGTATGGTATGTGTAGTAACCTTATAGGGATAATAATCGAGCTAGATGAGAGTATGGAGTGATAAGGATGAGGTGGGAGGTATGGAATGCCCAGTAGGGCCAAAGTGGATATTAGAACTCTCAATATGGATTGATTCTGTTGATAAAAAGTATGGTTAATTTTAATGATGGAGGTTTTTATGGGGACCATATTGGGTATAGGTTTCCCCAACATTCTACTGTATAGTTTTAACCCTATAAGTTAACCCCAAACAGTCTATGATTAACTGTAATAACACTCATATACAGATCCATATAAGGCCATCACATACCTTCTTTCTGAAGAAGGCCTGCCCATGCACACCTCCATCATTTAATTCTTGAGTTGGAGATGTAGATTGTTATACTACTATTAATGCTGGAACTAAAAGTGTATTTGGGGATGACCCCGAGTGTGGATCACCATGTTTTTGTCAATACTGGAAATTTGTGTTCATGGAAGTCAACGTTTATGGTTAATCCAGGAAATAGGTGTAAACGAAATCACAAGGTTCTTTAATAGATTATTAAAAGTTAGTACTTGTATTTTTTGCCTCTGAAAGAACTGACCTTTCAAGGAAACAAGACTGAGGTTGGAGCAGATAATGCTGAGGATGAAAAATCAAGTAACCCATGTTGGGCTGCTAATTTATGTTTGAACCACTCTATTACCCAATTCTGTCATGGAAGGTGGTGTATATGGCAGATCGATCATATCTGGAAATTCATGTATATTGAGGTCACTGTCTATAGATCAGTACTGAAAACTGGTGTATACAGAAACTGTCATGTGGGAGTTAATGCCTGGAAATGGGTAAATATTGGAGTTGCCCCAAGGGTTCGATCCTAGAAAATGGTGTATACATGATCCTCGTGGTGCAGGAAAAATGATGTGTATTGTGGTTGCCACATAGAGGCTAGGCCTGTTAATATGTGCATATGGAGTTTCTATGTAAGAGTTCATTTCAGGATACTGGTGCATAATGAGTTGCTATGTAAGAGGCCATTCAATGAAATTGATTAATTTAGGGATGGCACAGTGTGGTCAAAGATGAAAATTGGTGCATATGGGATTTGTCCTAGAAACTGGTGTATAAGGGCAATGAAATGCACTGCAAGTCATTATGAGGTCATTCGGCGGTGTATATCTTAGCTAAATGTGAGTTGGTTCTTGAAGTTGGTGTATATGAACCCTAGGGGGTCCACCCTTGAAATTCTTGTATTTCACATTTGCAAATTAATGTACATTGGGTTACCATTAGTATATTAGCTAATATGGCGATTCCACCATTTGGGATATTAGTGCTGGAAATTTGTTTAAATTCCTGTTGCAATTCTCAGGTCAGTCCTGCAAAAATGTGTATTTGGAGATACCACGTAGGTCACAAATGAGTGCTTATAGGGCCAAGTCAGCTTTGACTTTTTTGCAAGTCAACATAGGTTGGAGCTAGAAAATGGGGGCACCTTGTGGGAGAGTAGTGCTGGGCACTTGTGTACATTCATGTTACTATTTCAAGGTCAGGACTGGAAATTGGTGTTAATGGAGTGTACCAAGTGGGTCAATTCTTATAGTTTGGAGTTACCATAGGGCAGTACTGGACATTGGTGTAGAGGGGTCAACGTTTGAGCAATCCGTGCAAGAAGTGTGTGTACATTGGTGTTGTAATGTGTGAGATCAGTGCTAAACATTGTAACTATAACTATAGTGGGGTTACCATGTGGGATGTCACTCCTCAAATTGGTGCATATGGTGTGGCCAAGTAGATCAGTTCTGGAAAGTGTTGTATAAGTGGATTGTTACGTCAGATATTTCTTGTTTAGTGAGGTTGTAAGGTGATGTTACTCCTGGACATTGATGTACATTGAGCTTGCCAATTCAGGGTTTATTATTATTATTATTATATTATTTATATTAATTCTGTAACTTTGTTAATATAGTATCATCAGATGGGCTAAGGCTTGACATTTGTGATGACTGAGGGTAAGTATTTCTTGATCAGCCCTGAAAATGTTTTCATATTAGTCACTACTGGACGATAGTGCACGTGATTGTTGCCATATGTATGTGTCTGGCCTGGAAATTGGTGAATGTGAGTGTTGCAATGGGACTGCTACTGGAAATTGGTTTACATAAAGATTTTAATGCAGGAGGTCCATGCTACAAACTTGTGTCAAACCAAGCTGGTAAATCTGTGTATTTTGGGTTACCATATGGGTGCTACTCCTGGTAATTAGTTTAGGTAGCATTTGCCATGTGGTGTCCAGACCTGGAAACAAATTGGTGCATGAAGAATGCGATGGCGGAGGCGGCTAGCCTTATAAATTAGAGTATATGAGATTTTTGGTGTGGGGATCAGAAATAAAAACTGGTGTGCATAGCAGTTACCACATGGGGAAGGGGGGGGGGGGGGGGGATGAGGACTTGGGAATTGGGTGTTTGATGGGTTTAGTTAACCCAGAATATTTGTTTCATTTTATTTTAGTGGGGAAGAGTTAAACTTGTCGATTGAAGTATATTTTGGTCATATCCTATGCCTTTTTTATATATATATTTCCACGATCCCAGCACTCTAGTTCCCGGTCCCGGTTAATGATTCTCCGGTGCCAACTCCAGCCATAGCATAGGAAAGAAGGTGAGTGCACTCTGGAGACTGTAGTAGTAAAGTGGAAATGCTTTTATTTAGCACAAATAAACATCAACGTTTCAGTCCTCCTGGACTTTTCTCAAGAAAAGGTCTTGAGAAAAGTCTGAAACGTTGATGTTTATTTGTGCTAAATAAAAGCATTTCCACTTTACTACTACAGTCTCCAGAGTGCACTCACCTTCTTTCCTCTCTCTCTATAGGATATATATATTATGTTTTATACTTGTGTAGATGGGGGTGGCTGGTTATAGGTTACATATCACAGTGTACTCGGTGTATGGGAGACACTGTGCAGTTCTGCCAGAGCAGGGTATACTGGGGGCAGCCTGTGACAGAGCCATGTTACTATTAATAATAGAGGAAGACATACAGTATAAGGAAGGAGTTGATGTTTGGGAGGCCCATACTCTGCCGGGGGGGAGAGGGGGGATGTTAATACGGGTCTTTGTGCAGCAGCTAGTGAGACCATGCAGGAGGCAGTGCACGGGTTAATGTCACTGGGATGGTCAGTCTGTGTGGAGGCCGTGACCGGCAGCGCAGGGGTTAACGCGCGCCTCAGTCAGATCGTGCAGGACGCAGTCAGGCCGCCGCTGATTGGCTGGGTTAGGGGGCGGGGCAGCCGCTGATTGGCTGGGAGAGAGGGCGGGGCTCCGCCTTGTGTCTGGGGCGGAAGTAGAATGCCAAGGAGCAGCCTGCCAGGGGGGAGATCCCTACTGTAATGGAGCAAAGCATCATGGGAAGTGTAGTTTTTGGGATCCATCTATCCGCGGCCTACCGACATCCAAGGGTTAAACACAGGACTTGTAGCTTCCCAGAGGGAGGAAATAAGTAGTGGGTGCAGGGGACGGACACCCCGTGTGGTTAAAGACAAAGGGAGCAGCTTCTATTGGGCAGCAAAGAGGTAGTGGATGCAGGGCTGGAGTGAAGGAGTAGTAGATACTGGAGCTATTTCCCATGGCTGCTGTGATGGAGTAATGGCTAGTTTGGTAATGGCATTTCATAATATTGATAGCAATAACAGGGGGTAGTGATTATTCTCTCCAGTGTACATAAATAGAATTGTGACCAAAAAGCGGACAGCAATTGGGATGAACATTAATCAGAGGTTAGCCTTCAGAGTTGGGAGTAAATTAATAGATGCACAGATAAAGGGACCTACATCTTGGAGGTGGGTGCAGGATAAGACTCCTAGACCCAGTTAGTAGAGTAGTATACTACTGCTTCTTACCAATTTTTACCAATCACCCCATTTTTTTTACTTGGTATTAGCTCAATGATCTATCCAATTATAAATAAAGTACATTTGTAAAAAAAAGAAAAAGGGGAAAAAAAAGAGGAAACAAACAAACAAACAAAAAATATAACATCTTTGTTAGACGCTTTCTAATGTTAATAGGTTATAAGGAAACAATTATTATTATTATTATTGCCATTTATATAGCACCAACAGATTCCGTAGCGCTTTACAATATTATGAGAGGGGATTTAACTATAAATAGGACAATTACAAATAAATAAACTTACAGGAACAATAGGTTAAGGAGGACCCTGCTCAATCGAGCTTACATTCTATAGGAGGTGGGGTGTAAAACACATTAGGACAGGAATTTGCAATCAAATAAGGTGGGCTGCCCTTTAGGAGAGGGCAAGAGACAGGTATGTGAGGTAGAGGTTAGTCTTGGAGGCCATAAGCTTTCCTAAAGAGATGGGTTTTAAGGCACTTCTTAAAAGATGCAAGACTAGGCGAGAGTCTGATGGCGGTAGGCAGGCTATTCCATAGGAAGGGAGCTGCCCGCGAGAAGTCCTGCAAGCGCGAGTTGGCCGTACGGGTGCGGACAACGGACAGGAGGTGGTCACGGGCAGAGCGGAGAGACCGAGAAGGGACATACCTATGGATATGTGAGGAGATATAAGAGGGGCTAGAGTTGTTCAGTGCTTTATAGGTGTGAGTTAGTACCTTGAATTGACTCCTATAGCAATGTAAGGACTGGCAGAGGGGTGAGGTGTGAGAGAAACGACTAGAGAGGAAAATCAGTCTAGCAGCAGCGTTCATTACGGACTGTAGGGGTGCAGTACGGCTTTTGGGAAGACCAATCAGGAGAGGGTTACAATAATCCATGCGGGAAATTACTAGAACATGGACAAGCTCCTTGGTAGTATCTGGTGCAAGAAAGGGGCGGATGCGGGCTATGTTTTTAAGATGGAATCTACAGGATTTGGCAACATGCTGGATGTGAGGCTCAAAGCTGAGACCAGAGTCAAGTATGATGCCAAGACAGTGCGCTTGCAAGGATGGACTGATGTTGGTACCACAAACTTGAAGGGAGAGGAGGATCAGTATTAGGAGGAGGAAAGACAAGGAGCTCAGTTTTTGAGAGATTGAGTTTCAGAAAGCGGGAGGACATCCAGTCAGAGAAGGAAAAAAGCCAAGCAGTGACACGTTGCAGGACGGCAGGGGAGAGGTCCGGGGAGGAGAGATATAGCTGGGTGTCATCAGCGTACAGGTGGTAGTGGAATCCAAAAGAGGTAATAAGTTTGCCAAGAGAGGCAGTATAAAGAGAAAATAGAAGGGGACCAAGGACAGAGCCTTGGGGGACTCCAACCGAGACAGGACGAGGGGAGGAAGTATCATTAGAAAAAGAGACACCGAATGAGCGTTGGGAGAGATAAGAGGAAAACCACGAGAGGACCATATTCATTAGGCCCCGTGGCTGGGGCCTAATGAAAATGGTGTGCACGTTCTTACCAGTGGGGATCCTCTCAATATTTGACTCTAAGTTTAAAACCACCGACTCTAAGTTTAAAACCACTACGATAAACAGATCAGTCTTCCTGTTGAAGGGAAAGGAGCAGCGTATTTGTATTCCATATGGAGGGTACATTAACCCCTTAAGGACACATGACATGTGTGGCATGTCATGATTCCCTTTTATTCCAGAAGTTTGGTCCTTAAGGGGTTAAAAGTGGTGGAGGCATGCATATGTCTCTCAGAATTGGGTCCCATTGCAACACACACATTCACCAATTTCCAGGCCAGACACATACATATGGCAACAATCACGTGGGCTATCTTTCAGTAGTGACTACTATGAAAACATTTTCAGGGCTGATCAAGAAATACTTACCCTCAGTCATCACAAATGCATTTCATTGCCCTTATACACCAGTTTCCAGGACAAATCCCATATGCACCAATTTTCATCTCTGACCACACCGTGCCTTCTCTAAATGAATCAATTTCATTGAATAGCAACTCATTATGCACCAATATCCTGAAATGAACTCTTACATAGAAACTCCATATGCACATATTAACAGGCCTAGCCTCTATATGGCAACCACAATACACATCATTTTACCTGCACCACGAGGATCATGTATACACCATTTTCTAGGATCGAACCCTCATGGCAACTCCAATATTTACCAATTTCCAGGCATTAAAGGGACATTAAAGTCACCAGAACAACTACAGCTTATTGAATTTGTTCTGGTGAGTAGAATCATAACATTCAGGCTTTTTGCTGTAAACACTGTGTTTTCAGAGAAAATGCAGTGTTTACATTACAGCCTAGTGACAACTTCACTGGCCACTCCTCAGATGGCTGTTAGAGATCCTTCCTCGGTCATGGCTGCCTAAAATGCATCCAAACATTCAGTATCTCCTCCCTCTGCATGAAGACACTGAACTTTCCTCATAGAGATTCATTGATTCAATTCATCTCTATGAGGAGATGCTGATTGGTCAGGACTATGTTTGAATCATGCTGGCTCTGCCCCTGATCTGCCTCCTTGTCAGCCTCAGCCAATCCTATGGGGAAGCACTGTGATTGGCTCAGGCTACCACTTCTGATGATGTCAGCAGACATGTTGTTTTTCTGAGGCAAACAGCATGCAGAGTTACAACTCCAGACTTGAAAACAAGTAAGATTTCTATATTTAGCGAGGCATGAGTGAGGCATGAGGAGACCAGAGTGGCTAGATGGTTTTATCCCTATAGGGTCAGGAATACATGTTTGTGTTTCTGACCCGATTGTGATCCTTTAACTCCCACATGACAGTCTCTGTATACACCAGTTTTCAGTACTGACCTATAGACGGTGACCTCAATATACATGAATTTCCAGATATGATCGATCTGCCATATGCACCACCTTCCATGACAGAATTGGGAATAAGAGTGGTTCAAACATAAATTAGCAGCCCAACATGGGTTACTTGATTTTTCATCCTCAGCATTATCTGCTCCAACCTCAGTCGTAATTCCTTGCAAGGTCAGCTCTTTCAAAGGCCAATAATATGAGTACCAACTTTTAATAATCTATTAAAGAACACATTAGCCCTGCACTCAAAATAATATCTCCTGTGAGTGCCTGTCATTTGCCATAGTTGTTTGTTGTTAAAAAAATAAATAAAACAAAACAAGTTGGCTTATTTTGTGTAATAATGTCTGTATGTTTATCTGCCCCTGAGCCAGCATTAGTGTTCTACCGACAAAAAGGATCATGCTTCTTTCAAAACTACAACTAGAGTATATTCTTCAATGTAAGAATTGTAAATTTTTATACAAGCCACACTGGACTCCAGGGAAAGGATCCACTCCAGTTCTTCCAAGTAGGGAGGCCGGGTGGACATATATTAAAATAAAAAAAATATTTGTGTGTGTCTGTCAGTAAGTGTGTATGCTTAGGTTACTGGCCCCCTTACGATCACATGGGAAAGGTGTTTTTACTCCCCTTTCCCACGCCATGCATATCTCGCCCTGTCTCTATGGCTGAGATAATCAGTATCTCCTCATAGAGATGTATTGAATCAATGCATATCTATTGGGGACATTCAGGCCTCTATGCAGAGTGTGGAGGTGCTGGACTATGAATCACCTATAGTGGCCATCTGAGTGACTGTCACTACAGGTAGTACTAGGCAGCAATATAAACACTGCCCTTTCTCTGAAAAGACAGTGCTTACATTGAAAAGCCTACAGGGACAGGATATAGACAAGCTGTAGCAGTTCCCTTTAAGAACTGTATTTTTGTTGATGAAAATTAAACTGCGTTGGTTTAAAAAAAACCAAACCTGGCTCCTAACTTTTTTAGCTGGATCCTCGATTCCAAGCAAATTTGTCAAGCCCTGGTCAATTACTAACATAATAATAATAATAAAAAAAACCAGTTCCTACATATATTTCAGTTTGCTCCTATAGTACTTTTTGCTCATCAGACCATTCTCTGTAAACTTTAATGCTGGAAATCTAAGGAGGCTAGCTATTTCTAATGTGCTGACACCACTATGTCTGGCATGACTAATATATGATCACAAGTTTTTCTCATTGTAACATTTGCTCCAACAACAACTAAACCTCTTTACCATATCTGCATGATTTCTCTAACGACGTGCAGCCACATGACTTACTTTTTTTTCAGTTTGCTGTGTATTTCTGTATTTGCGAAAAACATGTATATATACTTTGTGTAGTTAGTCAACAAACCTTATTTAATGTTTTATGTTCAGTGATCAGACTTTTAATAGACTGCATGGCCAGTGGCCAAAGGTGTGCGGACACTTGAGCTTGTTAGCCAAACTATCACAAAACCATGGTCATTAATATGGGATTGGATCACCTTTGGGGAAGGTATTCCACAAAATGTGGATTGTTCCTGAGGGGATTTGTGCCCCATTCAGCCAAAAGAACATTTGTGACATCAGACACTGATATTGGGTGAGAAACTTTGGCTCACAAACTGCATTCCAATTCATCCCAAAGGTGTTCAGTGGGCTTTGTGCAGGCCACACAAGTTTCTTTACACCAAACTCATCAACCCATGTCTTCATGGCCATTATGAGTTGACAGGGTATTCACCAAATTAAAAATTTCCGCAAATTCAACCAGAATGGAAAAACTGATGAAAAAAGCGGAACTGGAAGAAATCTTCAACTTAGTACTCAAAAGTTTTAGCTTCAGTTTTTCCATTCAGATTTAATTCACAAAAAATTTGCCTTTTTTTCTCACCCTCTGCTCCCCCACATAGTGTGCGGTGTATGCTGGCTGTGTGTAGTGTGTACTGTTTTCTGGATCTGTGTGTGATGTTTGCTGGTGCATGAAATATGTGTGTGTGATGCTTGCTGGCTGTGTATAATGTATTTGTACTTTAATGCACGTGGGTAGCGAAGGCTAGCCTGTCTGTTCCGATCACACAGAAGAGCTACCGTAGTTCAAATTGCCGAAAAACGTAATGCTTGCCATGATAGAAAGTTGTCAGAACACAAGTTTTATTGCAGCTTGTATGGGGCTGTGTAGCCTCAGACTGGTCAGAGTGTCAATGATGACCACTCTCCACTGTCGAAAACGCCTTCAATGTAGACGTGGGTGTCAGAACTGGACCATGGAGCAATGGAAGAAGGTAGCCTGGTCTGATGAATCACGTTTTCTTTTAGATCAGACGGATGTCCGAATGTATGTGCATCGCTTACCTGGGGAAGAAATGGCAGCAGGATCCTCTGGGCAATGTTCTGCTGGGAAACATTGGGTCGTGGCATTCATGTGGATGTTATTTTGACACGTACCACCTACGTAGAGACTCTACCTAATAAGGCTTGTAGGCCAAATTGTATCCAAGGTATGTATTGAGAAGGCTATTTGTTAAAAATGCACAAAAACACAAATCATTTGTGTATTGCTCACAAAAGATTAAAGCTTATTGGAGGCGTGACATTGTATTTTGGGGGCTGTCTTTCCCCCAAGATATTTTGACTATCATTTGCACCTTTTTGTCTTGTACATATTGTGTGGATTGTGGTGTCTCTTATGGGGAGTTAAGGTTCCTTGAGTATGGAGCACCAGTGGGGCAGAAGTGGTGCTCTTCAGGATGTCCCATTGTAGTGTCAATGTTATTTTATAGAGATTTTATGACCATGTGCTAGATTGCTAGATGTGCTAGATTTTATGCACCTGTTAGTTAGCAACACTTGAACTCCATAATTAGTATTGGTGACCACATACTTTTGACCAAAAAGTGTATGTGTCCTGGTTTGCACTCATCTATATAATTTATATCTTTACAGTTCAACTCATGTTTTTGAGCTTCCTCTCCTTCTTGCCAAAGGCTTCTCATTATTAATGTTCTAATGGACTACGTATTACAGTCTTGGCATGCATATCACAGAGTCTTGGCATGCATATTGGTTTGCCAGATAAAGAAAAGATTTACAGAAGTGATTTATTATCCAAAGATTAAAGAACCAGAACAAGTACCTTAAAACTGTGCATCAGTGCAACGTTGATGGTGCATAGAGTGTTTTATAACTGCAACAGTTTGTTAAAATTACTGTTGCTATAAGACAGGCCATTCAGAGTTGTCAGTGAGATGTTCGCATAGCTTGGATTTTTGTTTCTCAGGGAGAGGTCTTTGCTGTAGCTGTGCGCATGTGAGGTCTTGCTATTCAATAAAATATGACGCAGGCTAATGATAGTTAAAGTATCACTATATGGTCATGAACACAAACATGTATTCCTGACCCTATAGTGTTAACACCACCATCTAGCCCCCCTGGGCCCCTCATGCCTCCATAAATATAGTACAAATCTTACTGTATTCAAGCCAGAAGCTGTAAATCTGCATGCTGTTATACTCAGAAAAACAAGCAGTCTGTTGACATGTGGTAGCCTGATCCAATCACAGTGCTTCCCCATAGGATTGGCTGAGACTGACAAAGAGGCAGATCAGGGGCAGAGCCAGCATGATTCAAACACAGCCCTGGCCAATCAGCATCTCCTCATAGAGATGAATTGAATCAATGAATCTCTATGAGGAAAGTTCAGTGTCTGCATGCAGAGGGAGGAGACACTGAATCACAGGATGCTGTGCACAGTGCTGCCCTGTGCTCTGCTGACAGCAGATCTGAGTGGATGGAGGCATATTATGCCTCCATCAACTCCGAAGTCCCTCTGGTTCACTCTGAGTGACTGCAACTGGAGGTGTTCCTAGCTTTCAATGTAAACACTGTATTTTCTAAGAAAATACAGTGTTTACATGAGACAGGCTGCAGGGAGCTATAGTTCTCACCTGAACAACCTCATTAAGCTGAAGTTGTTCAGGTGACTATAGTGTCCCTTTAATGATCTCAGCCACAGTATGGGAGCAATAGGAGTACCCCTCATCTTAGGAGGTGTGTGGTATTGGTCTTGGAGATAAACTACTCACTGGATAGAGGTATATGGGATAAGATCAGACTTCTAACTATTGGACTTATAAAAAAAAATCTATGCAGCAGAATAAACCTAGTGCACTTGAATGTGCCGTGGGAAAATCAAACTCATGCAGAAATCTAGCCTCGTCTCACACCTTTCAAAACCCTTCTGGACAATTTGAACGTAGTAAAACACTACACATAAAACAAGTAAACAAAATACAAAGACCAATACACATGCTGGCATATAGAACTCCAAATAGAACTTTGATATGTTAAAGGGGTACTCCAGCCCTGATCCTTTTTTTGTAATAAAATATGAATAATTATTAGGTTTTTTAAAAATATATGTTTTTGCAATGAATTGTCCTTTAGTTCCCCCTCCCGATCGCTACAAGAACACTTATAAAATAAATCCAGCGCTGGGCAAAGCTCCCGCTATTGCTTTTCATGCCTACTCCGGTCACGGCAGCCGATAACGATAGTTTGATCATTGTGACAGGTAGTCAAAGTGGTCAGTTGCCATGGAATCACGACACCTTTTTATTGCAACTGGTTCCTATATCTTTTTTTCACTGATTCAAAATAGATTTTTATTTAATTCCTTCTTTTGTTTACATTGTTTTTCAGCTGACCTAATTGGTTTCTATTATCAGCACTGGCATGGGGTCATGTGAAAGTATAACTGTGGATTGTTGCTATTTACTGTGTCCCATTCTTGCTATTATATTGTTTAGTATTCGCTGCAAAATATTTATGTTTTCCTCATTCCTTTTTTTTTTTTTTTTTAAATATATGGCGTCATAGATGTTAATTAAGTTTGGATTTGCCCACTATGATTGTTTACTAAGTTTGTGTTTCACTTCCATGGTTACTACACACACTTCCTACAGGAGGGATTTTCAGTTTTGGCTCCAAAATCTCACGTATTTAAACAGGATGATGTACTTGATTTTTCCCATACATGATTCTCTACGAGAAAACATTGTATTTTTTATTTCTCTATCTTTAATAAACATATATGATGCACCTTATCTGTTGAACTAGCAGAGTCTCTATTTTGATACTACTACTTGGAGGTTGCAGTCATATACCAGGGAGTACCAGGTAGTGTACTGGTTCCTACTCATTTTCCCCTGGAGTGCCACACCGTATTCTTTGGCTGAAATTAATGGACAACATTAAAGGAACACTCCATGCACTATACTGTTTACGGTGCCAAGAGTGCACTGAGCATCAACTATTGTTGGTAGTTACTGAGAGAAGTAGGAAGAGCACCAGGAGAGAACAGTATCTCGTATGACTGCGATTATGGAGGATGAGAAGAAGCTGTTGATGATCAACAGTGTCAAGGAGAATTAGAATAGTGACCACTAGATTTTGCAGCAATTAAATCATTGGATCTTAGAGGCAAACAGCAGTAGTTAGATAAGTTACTAGCTGGATGGAGAGGTATGGTCAATGTTGTTTTTTTTCAGAATCGGGGTTGTGGTCGCATGTTTGCAGGGTGAAGGAAAAATGCCAGCGGAGATGGAGAGGTTGAATATTTTAGTGAGGGGCAAAGCAAACGAATGTAAATGAGATACGAAAGGCAGAAGGACTGGAGCTGAGCAGAAAGCTCTGTTGGCGTTGAGGGTGCGAGTGAGCATAGAACAGCTAAAGGAGCGGTGTTGGCTGAAGTATTGGTACGGGAAGGAGAGCGATTAGAGATATCTTCCCTGAATGCCGAAATCTTCTCAGTGAAGTCAGTTGCAAAGTTTGTAGCGGTTAAGTAGGAGCAGCAACAGTTCAAAGAAGAGAGTTAAAAGTGTGTTAGGGGCATTTAAGTCTACGGGAGAGTAAGGTTATGAGGGTATTGAACTAGGTTTCTTTTGCAGAGTAAAAAAAAGTCCAACTGTACGATCTTAGCATACATTTATAGTGGAGAAAGTCTGATGCAGAAGGACACTTTCTCCAGCAGCGCTCGCTAGTTCTGCAGCATTTCTAGAGGTAATGGGTAAGCTTGGTGAGGGGGGTGCTTCCAATGTTTAAATGAGAGGGTGGAGTTTTAAAGGGAGGTTGCAGAGCTAGGTCAGGTTTGAAATAGGTAAAAGGAGAGTTTGGAGGTTGGTGGAGTACGGGGTATGCCGATGTCAAAGGTCAGCAGGTGACTGTCAGAAGAAATGGAATATTGGAGCGATTAGAGGCGGTACAGAACTTGGTGAAGATGAGAGCAAGAGTGCATGAGGCCAAAGGAGGAGGTTACAGAGAGCAGTTGAGAGGCTTCAGAGCAGTTAGAGTTGTTGATGGGGATATAAAAGTCCCCAATTATAAGGGAACGTGTGCTAGAGAAGAGGAAGTTTGTCAGGTGAAAATGTGTTGAATAACCTAGGATGATCGGCGAGGGAGAGGGGGAATAAATGATGTCAATTCTTATAGAAGTGGGTTTAAATGAGTGAAAAGGGATATGTTGAATATTACATAACTGTAACTGTCCAAAACGCCATGAAACTTGGACATCACAGGATATAAATGTGTGTGTTTTATTGTAGTAAAAGCCAACAGACTTTAGACTTTATTCATATTAAATTACGTTTCATATATGAATATTTGATGTGAAATGGGAGCTCTGTTTCTCCTGAATTAAATGATATATAATAAGTGTGGGTGCACATATTATGAAATGTAAATTATAGTTGAACAGACATATAGCTCACATTTTAGGTTTTGTTTTGGTCCGAACTTGGAAAATGACCTCCGATCTTGAGGGGTTAAACTGTTTTAGAAAGGTTTGACGTATTACCTGGGGTCCACTAAGTGACCCACTTTCACTTTAGAAAGCTAAAAAGGATGCATGTGCAGTGCAGGGCAAGCTCATTGGCAGAAAGTGTCAGCTGGAGGGCTTAGCTCATTAGCTCAGACAGAGAGCATCCCTCTCTCTTCAGGAATAGTGGAGGTGAGGGTAGTGCCTGGTGGACTACAGGTAAATTGTCAAACTGCTAGCAACCGTTATGACTTGGAGGGGCACCAGGGCACTCCTGGCACCAAAACCACTTCAGTGCTCTGGTTATGGATATGGCTGGTTGCAGTGTTCTTTTAAAGGGATAATACAGACTGGAGATTACCCAATTTTTAAAAGTATATATATATATATATATATATATATATAAAAAAAATATATATATATATATATATATATTTATATTTCTGCATTTTCTGAAAACTTCCAGGCTTTGGATAAAGTTCTGCCATGACCAGAAAGTGACTCAAGCAATCATAAATGATGAAGTCCTATTATTAGCTTCCATTTAGGTTTTAGCTCGTTTGTACCGTTACAGTCTTATGATGTCCACTAAGACAGGTGAGAATGAAATACCAGGAGGGCACTTCTGCCCAAGAGATCTAGATCATCCCCCATTTTGATGGGTCTCTTCAGTGATGGACACATTGATAAAGTCTGGATTCCATTTAAGCTTTACATACATTCTATTTTAGAATTCTGTAGGTCTGTATTAGAGTGTATAATCCATGTGGAGAATTAAACATTGGCATGGCTTTGCATCTTATTTTGCATCAATATTCAGTGTACAGCATACTCTAGTGCTGTACAGTGTAATGTTTAAAGCAAGTGTACAATATCTTACTTCAGGGTTATTTATGAGAATGAGAATTGTTGGGAAAGCAAACTAAATTTCGAAGTTAGCCTCTGAAAAACAGCATTCACAGAATTTTTTCCCAAACCCTGTTTGTGTTTACGTGGAAATTCAATCTTGACTTGTCCTGTTAGCCAATAACATGCACTAGTTATGAGTTAGTGGTCGTTACCGAAAAAATTCAAATAAATAAAATCACGAAGACTTTTGACACATGTAACATATACAGTAAACGTGCAACATAGTCATATGTGCAAAACCAGTTTCTAAAGGGACACTATAGGCACACAGACCACATTCCCAATAGGAAAGCATTGATTTAACCCTTTTCTATTTGGAAGGCCTAATGCTCGTTGCGCATGCACATTCGTTTCTCCCTTGGAGCTAACGTCAGAGGAGGCGGAGCCAACGCACAGGGACCTCACCGCTGGAATAAGGTGAGTATTTTAAAGGATTTTTAACCCTTTTATTGCCACGGGGAGGAGGGGGCATGGGGTTGGCATGGCAGAGGTGTACATTTGTGTTAGGAATAAAGCTTTGTAATCATAACATTATAGTGTTCCTTTAACTTATTTCAGCTATTTACCACTGGGTTTGTGCAAGTGAACAAAGAAACATTTATTTATTATTGAGTTAGGCTATTATTTATTATTTTTATTAGGCTTGTGAATATTGCTCCTCTGGGGGTTGTGAGGTAGCAAAACATAGTGCCACCACACATCACATAATGCTACCTCACAACACACAGCGACCACATTACTTACACTAAACACTAAAAGTTTTACTACCATGGAGCTCTGTGATACATTTATATGAACTGCACGTTTATGTGAATTTTACTACTGTGTAGCTCTGTGATTGTATTGCAGATGAGCTCTGTGATTCATGCATATGCCTTACACATTTCTGTGAGTTTTATTGCTGGAGAGCTTTGTGATACACACTGCAAACCCAGGGCTTCAAAGCTATGAAATGCATAATATTCTGTGGAACAGAGCAATAAATGGGTTTATATGCGTTGTGCTTCTGTTAACTTAGTATGGGCGGCCTTCACTGTTTCAGTAGGTCTTTGATATTTGCAATTATTAGTGGGCGCCCCTAAGCATGCCTCTGGTATCTCATGTTTCTCTTCTATATGATTACTGAGGACAGAGAAAAACCTTATATCGATATATCTGATCTTCATGCATGTTTATTCAACTAACTAGCATAACTGTCTTTCCATAGCACTTTGCATTTAATCTGTCCATTTAAACCCACATTAACCAACGTAAATTATAAATATATTGGATCTCTCTCTATGCCATGGGGGGCTAGATGGTAATGGTAACACTATAGGTTCAGGAATACATGTAGTTGCACTGGTGACTATATTGTCCCTTAAAAACAAACAAAAAAAAAACATTTTAAATAGCATTAAATAGCCTTTACCATAATAAGTGACTTCCCCTGCTCCTCTGACAGGTGAGGTGTAGTGAAGGAGTGAGAGTGACTCAGTGAGCGTCACTCAGCTAAAGGCTAGTGCAGACTCTGCTCCTCTGGACCTGACAGACCGGTCACAACACAGCGCGACATTCTCTGTTCATTTCCCTTTGTTGCGCTGAATCTACACATGCATCCCCTTCATGTCCGCGTAACCAGTCTGGGAGATGCATTAACGTTTAGTGTTCGGAAAAGTGGCGCAATGTTCTAAGGTCCAATCAGTCAGCTCTCATTCATCTCAAAGTGTCGGAGCTGCTGTTCTTCCTTGTGCATTCAATCTACTTAATAGTTCACACGTGTTTAATTTTTTTTGGGGGGGGGGGGGATTGTAAATAATAAGCATAATACAGAAACCTTTAGTGTACTGAAGGTTTCTGTATTATGTTGTATATCTTTTTATATAGCTTTTGGACTGGAAATGGTTTATACGATGTCTTTATTATATTAAATGTTATGCAGTTTTTGATACACTTTAAGATCTCTCAGGTTAATCTTTAAAGAGGTGAAAACAGCTAATATAAATGTATGACTACATATTCCAATGCATATGCCAGGAGCAAGCTGTAATTTTATTTATTTATTTTTCTTAGGCATACTTTCATTATAGGACTGGAATTAATATCATCTTATGACTTAGTTACCGGTATACTAAACTCATTGATTTAGAATGGTTATGCTTCTGATGTCTCACTTTCTCCATTACTTGGAAGGCAACAACTAAGTACAAGTTTCTGCTGTGTAAGAATGGAAATGCAGTGTTTTTTCTCTTCAGGTCAGTGGAAGCCGCTCGTATTCTCCCACCCGGAAGTATCTTGGTGCTAGTGTTTACAAACATTCTGAAATGCCGTATATTCTTCCCCAATGATAAATTCAGTACTCATCTATGGCAATGGCGGGTGATTGACATATGTAAACATTCACAAATGTCTCGGAATTCGAGATAGTGTCAATATGTATTTAATGTACTGTTACAGTAGCCTTGATATAGAACAAGGGCATAGGCTGTTCAAGGACAACGAGGATACTACAGGTATTTTATCAAATGATGGTCTCTGCAGAGTGCCACCCCCCCAACAAGTGATATCATCACATTCCACCTAAGGGTACGGCTGCAACGATGTCATACTTGGATAGTAGCCAATGGGAAGAGGTGTTTGGTGTCACTGCAGATGCTGTCTCTGCGTGGATGTAGGAAGCAAGGGGGCATGGGGTCAGATTACCTCCAGATAATCTTGTAAAATACCCCAGTCATTTTGTTGTAGCTTTTAATATGATATGTTTTAATTATACACAACACATATTTTAAGGAGTCAGTTATTTTCTTTTAAAACAACTACATTTCAACAAGAAGGTGCAAAAATATCACTATGTAACTGAAATATCCAACATCATTATTTGGTATAACATTTATGTACCTTTTTGAATAACTGATTTTTAGTTAGAAATTTTATTTTGATGTGAATATAAATGGGAGGACTGGTAGCTTAAAGAGGGATCATCACTTCTCTGGGAATTACACCATTGATTAAAGCATTGAAAATCACACATAAGTTTAACTTTTTTCATTACCTGTTTTCTTAAAATTTATATTGAAGGGACACTAAAGTCACCAAAACAACTCTAGGTTAATGAAGCAGTTTTTTGTATAGATCATTTATCTTGCATGGAAAAAAAGGTTTAATTTGTCAATCAAATGTTAACTTACTTTAGACGTTTTTATCTGCTGCTCCTAAATTTAACTTTAAGCACACTCAAGAGCTGAACAGAGCAGGAGATGATACATTCTAAATTAAATAGAAATTACAATAAAGGAAGTATAAACATTAGATGACTCTTTACAGAAAGTGTTTAGGAAAGCTGTTGTCACATGCACGAAGGTGTGGCTAGGGCTGTATGAACAAAGTGTTTACTACTAAATGGCAGAGAACAGAGTAGTGAGAGGGCATAATCTATACACTAAAACTGCTTTAGTAAGGTAAAGTTGTTTTGGTTATTATAGTTTCCCATTTAAGATTTCACTAATTACATCTCAATCCATTTGAGTCCAGGCACAGCCAGGGCACACATTGGGTGAGGTGGAAAAATAAAAACATGCTTTAATTTCACCTATTCCTTTTATACTTTCTCTGACTGCTGACTGCCATCGGAAAAAGGAGAGAGCATATAACAAGGATGGACAGGGAGGTAAGATGGAGGCGACCAATTGCAGGAATAAGAAGTATAGATTTCTAAATTTAGTATTGTTTCACACCTGCCAAAAAAACAAACACATTTTAATAAAAATAGTGGATAAGTACCGGTATATAGATTAAAATCCAGTTACCCTCTAATGGTATAATTTGTTCCAGTTCCTCTTATAATAAAGTATCATATTAATAAATTACTTGGACAGAATAATTTTCTATATTTTTTTAATTCAAGTTACCCCAAAACACTGTAATTAATAATAAATCTAGCACCAGTACTAAATTCAGTTATAATAAGTTGGTGTGCAAAAATATTCTTATATGTAGCTATCTGTTCACTTTCTCCCAATATAAGATCCGGTTACAAATGAAAAACAATATTCATAGAGCAACATTTTGTGTGAGGACGTCACTTGGCCGAGGATGGCGGTAGTGGAGAGTATCTGCAAAACGCTGACCAGGAAACGTTTGTGCTCTTCCTGGGCAGTTTTTGAATATTATTTGTTAGCATGTGAGCAGCTTGAAATCAAGTATTTTGGATTCATTCCATGTCTGTATACACATGAGCCACCGTTGCTGTATTTGCAGAGGGAGCAGAGTTTCCATACATCTTACTTGAGGTGCACTGCTTGTAGGACAGCAGCGTTCATACATTTGAAAAGGAGCAAATTAAAAAAGTGCTCTTGCTTGTTTATATTTCAGCTTTTGCGCTTTATTTTGCATTTATATGTTACTTTATGCACACCATACCTACACACAGGGTGTCAAGGAAGCAGAAGGAAGATACACAGCGAGGCTGAGTGTAAAGTCATGCTTTGCTGAGGGTGTGAGAATTACAATTACTTTGAACACTCTACCTGCTGGTAATGGGGAAAGTTGAACAAACAGGAAGGAATTCTATGCATACGCACCTTAACAATAAAGTTGAATGTGGGGTGGATTGTTAACAATGCCATGATGGACACATGTCTCTTCAGCCTATGTAACTATGGTGTGAGTTATTTAATGTGTGTTTGAAATGAGTGCATGAGAGAAGAAATTCAGGCTTGTTGTAAATAACCATTTAAAGGAACACTCCAAGCACCATAACTACATCATGCTGTAGTAGTTATGGTGACAGCCATTGCCCGGCTTCTCCCCAGTATAGGTAAACAGCTTGCTAACAGGTTGACACACCCCCTAAACGCAAGTTGTGTCACTGGCAACACCCCCTTGTCTGCCCGACTACCCGTCCACATTACAACCACTTTTTTTTTTATTTTTATTTTTTACTACCACGTAGAATGATATGGAATAGCAGTAATATCGTGCACAAGACTAGTTGAGATTCTAGACTAACATATTTAGTCTTAATTAAACAGGAATATAAATATATTCAGATAAGATTATTTTCTGGTTAAGTATAGAGATCTATAGATAGAACCCACGTGTGAATTGGTCATATTAAACACGTGTTCCTTTTTAGCTTAGAGAAGGAAAAAAAGTCCCAAATTAACTCAGAGATTCCTCTTTATTAGCTTTGACTGTGGGTTGCCATTTTTCTAACAATTTTTATTTTTATTTCAAAATTTATAAAAAATATAATCTTGATGAATATTTAAAATTTTTCTTGTCTATGCTGCTTATAAATAAAGCTAGAGATCTTATTAGGTATAATTCTTTGTGCCAGCTAATGTTGGCGCTCGTGAAATGAACATCCGTGGGACAGACATGTGACAGGTTGCCCTGTGTACGGTGCTGATGCTGTTTGTTGGGTGACGTCAGTTGACTCACTGGAGTGATCAGGCATCAGCAGGATTTGATAAGCATCCTCGGGATTGTACACGCTCCATATTTATTGGATTTTTACAGCCCGGCTGCTGAAAATTTCCTCTGAGAGAAAGGGAAAGGCCAAATCTTTGTTACATTGTATGCATTTGTTTATTCTCCCTGCTGAATATTTTTCTCAGTTTCCATCGACCGGATCATGTGTTCTCCGAAGGCCTTGTGCCAGCATCTTTTTTTGTCCCAGTGCCATCTTGTTCCAGTTTTATCTGTATTTTGAGCATTTTGGACCAACTGCTTGTACCCATCTGTGTGCTGGAATACTTAAAAAAAATGCATTAGATTAGATTCTGATGATACATAGGCATACAACCTGCTGAAAGCAAGTCTGGGAGATATGCCAAGTGTTGGCAGAATAGTGAATGAGCGGTTCAGTAAATAGACACTTTCTGTTTTAGAGAAGATAGTCTGGACAAAAAAATGGCTAGTGCAGCAGCGAATTTATATATTCTTTGCCATTTCTTTTCTGCATTAATGTAATTTGTCATTATTGTGATTATGGCTCGTTTGGTGCTGTGATGCAGATTACAGGGTGAAATATTTCTTCTGCATTAAGATTCATTGAGCAGACCCGTCGCTTTTCTCTCCTTTTCCATCATTGCTTTGTTTGGAGCTGAAGTCATTTGCGATAATCCAATGACCCCTAAAACTCCCCCGTTTCCCCCCCAAAAAATATAAAAATATACTGCTGTATACATATATGTTATCATCACTTGATTTTATCTTTTTATTTACCTTTAAAACAAAATAATTGTTTTGTATTTCTGTATGATAAAACAAATTTTTTTCCTTTTTTTTCAGGATCTATGTATATCGCGATGACGTATTATTCATAGATTTTCCACACGGTAAGTATTTTTGTACTTTTTTTTTTTAAAAATGTTCTAAATGCATGTTTGTTTTTTTGTGCATGTGCATCAATATATGGGTATTAGTCCTATTTATGATCTATAAAAAATTATAATACATTTACAAACCAATTAAGTCTATTTCATACATCTATTCAACCTAAATTTAGTCTTGAAAAAACAATTCTACCATCAGTAAGGTGATCCATTAATAAAAAATAATTTATGCCGCTTACTAAACATTCATTGCACTAACAGCTGCAGTACTAGACAGTATTTTGTAAATAATGAGAAAAATATCAATAAGGGGGTTTAATGGGTCTGTATTTTTAAAATATTGTGGACGCCTGTACAATAATAGTCTTGGCATGATTTGACTTGATAAAATGGCGTATTTTTTTCCTGGCTTTGCATAGTGTAGAAACCATTTTAATTCCCAAGCTGGCTTAAGGATATAATAAAGGCACCTTAACTTCAGTGATATATTCCCTTCTCTGGTGTGCAGTATTGGTAGATTTTTATCATTTGTATAATAAAATGTGCTTACGGAAACCTGGGGTGGTTCTATCCTGATTGTCATTATTTTTTATTTTTTTTGTGTCTATCTGACCTTGCTTTTCTAGGTGGACCCTAAAGCAACATCCTAATATTTTCGTATTGACTGCTCTCCCGCCACAGACGTCTAAGAGGAAGCTCTGAATTTTCGGATGAGGTAGTAGGTTGTTTAGTTTTTTGGTCATACCCACCACTGGGAGATAACTACACAATCTACTGTCTTTCCTAAAGTTACAGAAATGCATCGGAGTCTCAAGGTCTCGAGTCTCAAATGAATTGTTTTCTGCTGTTAAAATTACATGTATTTTTTACTTCCAAATTATTGATCTGTTTTACTATAAATAGTTGATATATTTTTGTGAATAAATGTGAAGGAGTTTTGTCCGTCCATGCTGTGACATGGTATAATAACTTTGCTCTTTCCAGTTGCTCTGTCAGGGTGAGGTAGTAGATTGTATAGTTGTGAGGTAGTGATTTTTACCTTGTTTAGGAGATAACTATACAATCTATTGCCTTCCTTGAGGAGTGGACGTTCAACAATGCCATTAAATTATTAATATGTCCATACTTGTGTTGTTTTTCCAGGAATTCTATGGGTTTTTTGTTGTTGTTGTGTAGCGCCCTCTGGTGACCCAATACAATTGTTGCATGCAAACAAATTCTGAAGAAGGCTATAATCAGACATCTTTCCTATTTACATTTACAATGAGCAGAATCAAAGTTGGGATCATTTGTAAACCTCAGGGTTTTCACCAAAATGTGAATTGTTAGGAATTCCAAGCAAACTCAAAGGGAATTTCAAATTCTAGGCAAAATTACCAAACCAAAGCCATAGCTGATCAGGAGAATTCTTTTCAGCGTTTCAGCTTTTTTTGCAGTAAAATTTGAAAATTCACTTTGAAATAATTTTGAATTCTTGACAATGTTACACTTTTTAATGAATAACCCTGTGAATTTCAATAATCCTGTATTTGCCATTTGTGTATTTTTGTAAATCGGTTTATTGTCGAGCAAGGCAGGCATGTCGAACTTTGGCATCCATTTATTCTCTATTAGACATTCACTGGAGCAGATTTGTAGTACAATATTATCTGGGGACCTCACAATGACACTCTTAATGTGACGTTTACTGTGATTTTAAAGACGCATTTGCAGATGCAAGATAAATAGAAAGAAGTGGGTTTCTAGGAAGAGGTAGTAGGTTGCATAGTTTTAGGGCAGGTTTTTTGCCCAGGAGGAGGTAACTATACAACCCGCTGCCTTTCTTGGGGCCTTTTATTGCTACAGAATAAATAACCTTTCCGTGGACACCAGCCTGCAAGGAGAAAGGTACAAAACAGTGTGAAGTATGGATGTGTGTTGTATATCTTACGGTTTTATCTGGTAATGGTATCATGTAGCATTGTACTAATCATCAGTGTTAATATATTGCGCGGCACACCACATTAGATGCTTTATAGAAGAAAGATGAAACTACTTTAGTAGTACTTTGAGTATTGTACATTTAAAAAATATATATATATTTTAATGTTGGTTGAGAAAAACTATTTTTTATTCTATATAGGAGTCTGCAATACTAATGAAACCTATCTTTGTCTATCATATTTAACACTCCCGTCACAGCATTGGAATTATAAAAACACAGATATTCAAACTGATTTGTGTAAATAAAAACAAAATATAAGATTGTTAACTTTTATTTGTTTCTTTTTTTTTTTAGACATGTAATTGATTGCTTAAATATTATTTCTTGAATATAGTACTGTTCCTGGATAAATAAAAATAAACAAGTACATTTTCATTTATTCATACTTCATAAAAATGGAATATGAACGTAATTGATCATCTTTATTTCAGATAGCGATTGAAATATTAGAATAAGAGCAAAACTACAGTTGTTGTCACCTAATTTAGGTATGCAACACTTTGAGTTCCTGGATAATCTTTTTCATTGCCTGGTCATTGTGGGATTGCTGGTCCTGCTCCTGAGCACCGGGTGGCTGCTGGGATTGAGTGCGGTTCCTACCATTATTTTTGCAACATACTTTAGGTATAACAAAAATAGATTACGGGGGTTTGAAAAAAGAAAAAAAAATATTGTGTGGTAGGAGGTCATATGAACCACATTAGCAGAGAGTGCAACTTACATACCAATCCTACCCATTCCAAGATAAAGTCAAATGTTGCCTGGTGACTGTTGTGACACAATAAAAATGGACACTATTCAATGACATAGGTATTCGCGAGGGTGGGAGGTTGTTTCTGCTTGTGTATATTTGTCAGGAACCTGATGGCTCTTCTGTTTAATTCAGAACCCTAAAATTGCAGCAACCACGTAAACATGTCTTACATAGGGTTAGTACAATTACAGTAAGAATCTGTATTGAACAATAGCTGCAACCAGTTGCAACCATTTAGTATACGGAATGTGCATAGTTTAACATGCAAATCTTGCTGTAGAGTGTGGGAAACAGTAGAATCTACTATTTCAGTAACTATGCAGAGTGACAAAATGGAAATCACTGACAAAAATGTTTCTCTGTAGGATGAACCAGAGTTGGAGCAAGGGGGTGTCACAGGGTCATATCCCAACTCACAGGACTGACAAAGTACTACAAACAGAGGTACTAGATAGACGTGTTACTGGGTCTTAGAGTGGCCGGACTTAACGTGAGAAAGATCAAGACAAGGTCAGAAATAGCCACGGTCAGGAATATAAAAATACAAAATAACAAGCCGGTTCAGGATACCAGAAATACTCTGTCAGAAACAAGCCAAGGTCAATATCAAAATATCAAGGGAGACTTACTATGAGCACTAACGTGTATCAAGGCAAAAGCACTATAGGGCAATGAAAAAGGGCCAAAATTAAGTTCATATAGGCTAACGCACTTTCTGATTGGTCCACGTCATCTCTGCAACTCCAAATTGATAGAATATGGGGCTGCCTAAATGACGTGGTCACTTTTAAGTGCGGGCGTGACATCACGCGATTCGAATATAAAACGGAGTGGCAAAACAGTATGTAGTGTGCGAAAGAAGATAAATAAGAAGCAGCCACACATTCGGCCTGCACAAACCAAGAGGAGGAGCGGTTTGCTGGCACCGAATGGTAAGTATGTGTATTACCTGTTCAGGTCACAAGGCCACGTGGAGTGTTCAGTCTGTGTGGCCTAACGAGTGGAGCAGTGTGACTGTGCTGCCTGTCGAGAGGAGCAACTGCCTGAAGCAGGTACATTTTTTACACAGGGGTGGGTAAGTTGGGTAATTTATGGCTCACTTTTTTTATTTTGCGTTTCCTTGTGGTTACATATGAATGTTGGTCAGAATATAGGCATTGTAGAGAGCAAAAGATTTAACATGTACATGTAATTGTGACAGGAATCAAAAATCAAAGACTGTTTTACACTCTGATCTTCTGAAAAAGGCATTTAAAATGTAAGGTTCCCTTTGTTATGCCTTCAAAAGACATTTAATTACTAGAACAAGTATGAAATGATAAGCCATGTTTAAAACATTTTGTTTTAAACATGGCTTATCATATACTTGTTCTAGTTCCTTTTAAACAGTGTTTAAAAACATCACTTAATAGAGGAATACCTTCTGTCTCTCTAGCAGGGGCGGATCTAGAACCTAATCTCTGGAGGGGCACTGGAGTGGTTATGGTGCCAGGAGTGGCATGGTACCCTTCCAGGGAATATGGACAGTAGTAGGGAATAGGGGCAGTAGTGTGTGTGTGTATTGGAAGGCAGTGTGTGTATACGGGTGCAGTGTGTGTGTCAGGGCCAGACTGGGAGACAAATTCGGCCCGGGCATTTTTTTATCATGGCGGCCCACTAAGAAGGGGGCGGGGCAGAGAGGGTGTGTTTCGTCATCACCAATGACAAACACGCCCCCTCTCAAAGTGAGCATGTTGGTTCAATGCTCTTCCAGGGCAGACCATGCGCAGAGCTCTGCTAAAGAGCTCTAGCATGATAAAAAAATCCCTGCATTTGTTCTGCACAGTGCAAGCAAATTTAATAACATGCTTGCACTGTGTTTCCTTGCAACTTGTCTCTGGTGTCTCTATAAATGGATACCAGGAGACAAAAGGGCCAGGAAAGAGTATTGTGCATGTGTTTGGAGCCTGCTTGTTGTATTGCGTGTGTGTAGAGTGAGCTGATTGTGGTGTGGTATTGTGTAATAAGGTCGGTTTTAGTAGTGTTGTGTTTTTGGTGTAATGTAATGCATATATGGCTAGGGGCTGTAGAGAATGTGTGTATAGGGGATGTAGTAAGTGTGTGCATACAGGCTATAGTGTGTGTGTGTGTGTATATATAGGTGATGTAGTGTTTGTAGGGGTTGTAGAGAGTGTGTGTTTTGGGGTGTAGTATGTGCTTGTTTCCAATGAATCTAGTGTGTTTATAAGGGATCCAGAGTGTGTATATTAGGAATGTAGTGTGTGTGTGTGTAGATGGCGCAGTGTTTGTGTATACTGGAGTCTAGTGTGTGTTTGAAGGACCCAGAATGTGTAGGAGATCTAGTGAGTGTGTTTATATAAGGATTCAGAGTGTATAAAGGGATCTAGTGTGCGTATATGATCCAGAGTTGGGTAAGGGATCTAGTGTGTGTCTGGAACGTAATGTGTTTAGGAGTGCAGTATGTGTGTGAGGGGTGCTGTAGTGTATATATATATATATATATATATATATATAAAATATAAATATGTTCGGAAGTATTGTGTGTGTGTGTTTGGTGCAGTGGGTGTCTGTGAAGGATGTAGTGTGTATGTGAAGGGTGCAGTATGTGTGTGCGATGGATGCTATGTTTGAGGGGTGCTGTGTGGGCTGTGTGTGATGTGTGTGTGGGTGCTGTGTGTGAGGGTGCTGTTTATGATGTGTGTGAGGGTGCTGTGTATGATGTGTGTAAGGGTGCTGTGTGTGAGAGTGCTGTGTGTGACGGGTGTGAGGGTTCTGTGTGTGAGATTGATGGGTGTGCTATGTGTGAGAGTGCTGTGTGTGAGAGAGTGCTGAGTGTGCTATGTGTGAGAGTGATGTGTGTGAGAGTGCTGAGTGTGCTATGTGTGAGAGTGATGTGTGTGAGAGTGCTGAGTGTGATGGGTTTGAGAGTGATGGGTGTGATGGGTGTGAGAGTGCTGTGTGAGAGAGTGCTGAGTGTGCTATGTGTTAGAGTGATGTGTGTGAGTGTGCTATGTGTGAGAGTGATGTGTGTGAGAGTGCTGAGTGTGCTATGTGTGAGAGTGATGTGTGTGTGAGTGCTGGGTGTGAGAGTGCTGTGTGTGATGGGGTGTGAGAGTGCTGAGTGTGATGGGTGTGAGAGTGCTGTGTGTAATGGGGTGTGAGAGTGCTGTGTGTGATGGGTGTGAGAGTGCTGAGTGTGATGGGTGTGAGAGTGATGGGTGTGTGAGAGAGTGCTGAGTGTGCTATGTGTGAGAGTGATGTGTGTGGAGTGCTGAGTGTGCTATGTGTGAGAGTGATGTGTGTGTGAGAGTGCTGAGTGTGATGGGTGTGAGAGTGCTGTGTCTGATGGGGTGTGAGTGTGATGGGTGTGAGAGTGCTGTGTGTAATGGGGTGTGAGAGTGCTGTGTGTGATGGGTGTGAGAGTGCTGTGTGTGATGGGTGTGAGAGTGCTGTGTGTGATGGGTGTGAGAGTGCTGTGTGTAATGGGGTGTGAGAGTGCTGTGTGTGATGGGTGTGAGAGTGCTTTGTGTGATGTGGTGTGAGAGTGCTGTGTGTGATGGGGTGTGAGAGTGCTGTGTGTGATGGGGTGTGAGTGTGCTGTGTGTGATGGGGTGTGAGAGTGCTGTGTGTGATGGGTGTGAGAGTGCTGTGTTTGATGGGGTGTGAGAGTGCTGTGTGTGATGGGTGTGAGAGTGCTGTGTGTGATGGGGTGTGAGAGTGCTGTGTGTGATGGGGTGTGAGTGTGCTGTGTGTGAGAGTGCTGTGTGTGATGGGGTGTGAGAGTGCTGTGTGTGATGTGGGTGAGTATTAGAAGGGATTGTGTGTGTGTTTGGGGGGTAAAAAAATAAAAATAAGTAGGCATTAAATCCCCCCTACCTTCTTACCTTTAAGTGTGTTTGTGTACTGGGAGGCAGTGTGTGTTTGTATTGTGGGGCAGTTTGTGTGGGGAGTTACCTTCGCTGAGAGAGGGGGGATATTTACTGCAATCCCTGGTGGTCCTAGTGGTGAGGGTGAACTCTAGCCTGCAGCTCCTGGGCTAGAGTTCACTCTCGCGAGAACCGCGGCAACACTCTGTGCTCGCGAAAGGAGGACCCAGAGGAGCTGCAGGCTGAGCTCCCGGGTCCTCTCTCCCTCCCTGTTGGCTGCGATCACAGTGCCTGCGGACCTGTGAGGGAGATCACTGATCTCTCCGGTCCTAGAAGGCACCCAGCAGGGCTGGCAGGGGAGAGCAAAGCACTGTTGTTTCTTGGGGAGGGGGGAGGGCAATTGACCTGTTGTCCCTCCGCCCCCTCCCAGATCCATCAGTGCTCTCAAGTATGGAATACATTGTGATGTTTCAAAATATGAAATATTCATGAATATGAATATGGGTTCAATACAAATGTTGTGTCTGAATGTGACGTGTCTAATTTTCTGTCTCAATAAATATGCCTGTTGATGCATTCTTGGTAAGTTAAAACTTTAAATGAGCACTATATGGTCAGAAACACAAACATGTATTCCTGACCCTATAGTGTTAAAGCCATCATCTAGCCCTCCTGACTCCCTCTTGCCTCCCTAAATATAGTAACATTTTACTTGTATGCAAGTCTGCAGCTCCTGACTCTGCCACTGATCTGCCTGTGAACTGCCTCTGGATTGGCTAAGCTTTTCAAGGAGGCAGATTAGGGGCAAAGCCAGCAAGTTAAACACAGCCCTGGCCAATCAGCATCTCTTCATAGAGATTAATTGAATCAATGCATCTCTGTGAGGAAATTCAGTGTCTGCATGCAGAGGGAGGAGACAATAAATGGCAGTGCTGCTTACTATGCAGCACTGAGATAGGAAGCACCTCCAGCAGCTATCTGAGGAGTGGCCAGTGAAGTTATCACTAGGCTGTAATGTAAACACTGCATTTTCTCTGAAAAAATTAAATAGGCTGTAGTTGTTCTGGTGACTATATTGTCCCTTTAAACAAAAAAAAAAAACACTCTTAGCATCATAACAACTTCACAGCAGTAAAGTTGTTATGGTGCAAAGAGGTCCCAGGTGCTGCCTTACCTTAAAGTAGCTTTGTAATTTTATTTTTCTTTCATAATGTATCTTATTTTTTACACTTTCTCCCTTTGCTACTTGCATTTATTTATATTTATTATCCTTTCTTCTTTGAGCCGGATCTCAATTTCTGAGAGCTGCCATTTTGTGATGTCTGCTGTTTGCTGTTTTGTGGGGTTGATTTTACTGATGAATTGTGAGTAAATTTACAACTGAAACAGAACTTTGCTTTAAGCTTTTGCCTATTGTCAAGTTTTGGCATCTTGACTGCTGTACATAAGGAAAAGTAGTCCCTACTTTTCTTTATGTATTTTATGGAAACTGAAGCATTGAAAACAATATATAATATATTATAATACAATATATTTTTTATTACATAATTTCCCCAATAATCTCCCAAAAGAGGATCAATATCTTATTCACCATATAATAATAATTGCATTAAGAAATATAGGTAAAAATTGGTTAACTGGGAATATACCACAAATTGATGTATGTATATTACAAATGGAGAGTACTAAAATATATGAATGCAAGGCAAGGAGAGTAGGAAAATACCCTGTTTAATGGGGGAATTGGGGGAAATGTATTAATGCAAGTATATAAAGGGTATCAAGAGGTAGTATAAAGGAGGTAAAGCATTATACTATTACTATTACGGTTAACAAAAACTGAACCTTGAGGGACTCAAGTTAACAGATAGCAGGGAGGAGGTGATGCCAGGTGGTGAGATTAAAGAACACTGGTAGAGGTAAGATAGGAGATGGTGCCACAAAAAACAAAGATTACAGAGGTTTTGAAGGAGAAGCCTGTGGTCATTTGTATCTAGTTGTAGATATTTCAAGATGATTTAAAAAAGTGTTGACCTTAGATTTAAAAGTGAATGATTGGTCACTTTATTAAAAGGACACTGTAGGCACCCAGACCACTTCAGCTAATTGAAGTGGTCTGGGTGCTGTGACCCTATTGCACCTAGTGCTGCAATGTTAAACATTGCAGCTCTAAGTCTGACCTATGTGGCTGTATACCAGACAGACTCTCGCCCAATGGCTGACGTCGGCGGGGATGAGCCTGGGTGGAGACTCATGGTATTCAGGTAAGTGGCTAAAGGGGGGAACCTATTAACCCTATAGTGCCAGGAAAACGGCTTTGTTTTCCTGGCACTGTAGGATCCCTTTAAGTGTTTCAGTAGAGTGCAGAAACCAGATTTAAAGGGAATACAAATCTGTATTCCTAACTCTATAGTGCACTCCCTTGCTGCCCCCTCCCCGGCATATAAACAGTTTAAAAAAATTTAAGTCACTTATCCCACGGTGCTGGGTCAGCGCTACCCCTCCTTCCACATCATCTGATGGGGGACCTAATGCGCTTGCTATAGGAAAACATTGCCTCAATGCTTTTCTATGGAGATTTTATTTTATCATGGATGTTTAGTGTCGTTTAAGGGACTCAGAGCCCCTTAGGACCTCGGAAGCGCCTCTAGTGGTTGTCTGATGCCAATCCCGTCTAAGTTCTGCAAGTAATCATTGCAGTTTCTCAAAAACTCTCAAGTTGGACAGGTAAGCTGCACCAAGAACACTTCAATGAGATGAAGTTGTTTGGGTGCCTATAGTGTGCCTTTAAGTGTGTAAAGAATAGAGCTGGAAAAGAGATAGGCAGACAGGTGTATAAGCAAGCACTTCTAGAGGTGAACAGAAGTAGGAACATTAGTAAAAAAGAAAAGTGGTATTGAGAAGGTTTGGGTGTTTTTCATGAGCGTGCCCAATCCATATTTAAAGGAAGCAGGAAAGAGAACAGAAAAGAGAAATTGAATATAGCTAAATGGCACTCTGGAGTGCCATATTTACAATAGCGAGGTGCCTTGGTGGTTATAGTGGTTACCTGGAAACCTCCCACAGGCAATTCTGCTCTTCCCAAGAAGAGCAACCACAGTGCATGTGCTGTGGTTTATATGGAAACACCCTAGCTAACACTGCAAACACTGACTAGGAGTGTAGGGACAGAGGTGAATGATGCCACTCTGTTCAAACGCCAACATGCTGGCAACGATATCGCCATGTTGTTGTCACACAGGAGTTTTCTAAACCTCATCCAGATGTACACAGATGCTAGAGCATACAAACACTTTTATTAACCACTAGTTGCATCAGTTGACATACCTTCCAACCGTGGGAGATATGGTTTTGGGACGACAAGTGGGTGGTAATACAACTGGTGACACTTATAGAGAAAGTGTAAAAATAATGTCTCAACTGGGGTGCTTCGCCCAAAGCCCTAATGAATACCATAAAAAAAAAATGTCCACCACAAACCTTCATCTTCTGATCTTTTAATTTGAGGTGCCAATGGAAATTTAAAAATTTCAACTTAACTGACCTTTGTGAAGAGTTTGACAAAGCCAAGGTGGGCCAAACAATAACTTTTTAGTCTGGCACCCTTAAATAAAGGATCACAAGACAAAGGTTTGTGCTGGACATTTTTTTTTTCTCATGGTACAATTCGTGCTACTTGCAATGACCGTAATGGGTGGGTATCTCTGGCAAGCGACAGCCCACCTTCTGAGAGTACACCAGGCTGACTGATGGCCTCTTTGACGGTGCACAAGATCTTGCAGAGAGCACTGCTGAAGCATTTTCTGCATGGTCCTAGTGCCCGCCGCACAATGTTGGCTAATCTAAAGTTTTTCTAGATAATAAAAATGGAGAGTGAAAATTTTTAAATCTACTTCATTTACCGCAGTTGGAAAAAACCTATACTTCAGGAATGTGAAAACGTAATCGTAGAAGATAAACAGGGAGATCCAGACAGAGATACACCCTTACATCAATCATTGAGAAAGTGAAATGCTACCCAATCTGCAATACTTTGTCTAACGCACAAATGCTTTTTAACAGTTATTGTTAATCTTAGTTCTGTGCATTTTATTTTTAACAACAAACTTCACGGCAGGTGACAGGCACCTTGTCTATACTATTAGAACGATGTTCACTGTAATATTTTTTCAATATTTCAACACTTTACAAGTCACTACACTAAGTCTAGCCTACTGATAGCTTTGGAAGTGTTGAAATATTTCCTCCGTTTATATAAACATTTTCTACCTCATTACCTACTTACCAGTCAGTACACAAACATGGTGTGGGATTAGCAGTTTGGAGGTTTTAGAATGGATAACTGATTTTTAATTATATTTTTTTCTGGACTAAGAAAAGATAATATAGACGATATTAATTTCGACACTGTTTGCAGATTTACAGGTTTAATTTGGATGACATGTATTTATTAAAATACTAATGTGCATTTCTGTATTGACAGATGTATTTGACATGTAAATCTAAATTTCATATGACCATACTTGTTATAAATGTGAGTTGTTAGCACATAATACTATGTTTACAGCCTTACATACCACATAATGACTATTTATGGATGGATTTAAATGTTCAAGAGGGAATTAATAAAAATAACAATTATTAGCTTACCTTTCACCTTTTATATTACCTTTTATACAATTCTACCAATTCTATGTAATGTCTTTTGATAAATACATTATTAAAACCAGGAAATAGTTTGGGGTGGACATAAGTTTGAGTCTTTTTGTAAGATATATTGTAACCGGATTGTGACTGCATTGACTCTTTGAGTATCAGGGCAATTTTGCTATTTGAGTATGTCTGATACTAGGCCTTAGCATGTATTTAATCTAAATAAATATTTTTATATTATTTTATTATTATTTATTTTTTA
Organism: Pelobates fuscus; assembly: GCF_036172605.1. Lineage (NCBI taxonomy): Eukaryota > Metazoa > Chordata > Amphibia > Anura > Pelobatidae > Pelobates > Pelobates fuscus. The sequence continues at coordinate 171,543,460 of NC_086323.1, forward strand.
CACTCTTTATTTAAGAAGATTTGGTGAAGGTACAAAAAGCACACATAGCGAGCATCAGAGAATTAAGGTATGTGCTGTATGTGTGTGGGTGTGGGTGCTGTGTGTGTGGGTACTGTATGTGTGTGGGTGCTGTGTGTGTGCTGTATGTTTGGGTGATTTGTGGAGGTGGGGGCAGATTAGTTAATAAATATCCCCCCTCCCTTCTTACCTTTTGTAGGGAGGGGGGACCGTGCTGCTGCCTTCCCTGGTGGTCCAGTGGAGGTGGGGGCAGATTACTTAATATCCCTTCTCCCTTCTTACCTTATGTAGGGAGGGGGGATCCTTGTTGCTCTTGCCTTCCCTGGTGGTCCAACGCTCAGATCTCGCAAGAGGAACCCGGCGGAGCTGCTGGCTTTAGCTCCCCGGGTCCTCTCCTGCCTCCCTCCCTGCATGTGGGCTGGTGAGGGAGATCTTTGATCTCCCCACTGGCCCATGGAGGCTTAGAGCAGAGCCGGTGATTGGATAGCGCCGGCTCTGCATGAGCCGGCAGGGGAGATCCTGAGATCTCCCCTGCCGGTCTCACTCCATAGGCATGCCGCGGGATTAGGGTGTGCCCAGCCACACCCCGTGCGCATGCCTATGCTTAGCTTACAGGTCCTTAATCAATTAACATTCAATGTGCTATGACAGTAAATTCTGAATTAAGCTAGGTGCAGTCAAACAGTAAAGATTTTTATTCAAGGATCTAATTGTAACTAGTAGGGAAGGGAGGGAAGGAAAATAAGAAGAAAAAAAAAAAAAACCGGTGTAGCAGGCTTACTTCCAATTGTAATGTGAATTGTAAGCCCGACCATCAGGTACTTTAAAGTCAAAGCACAGTTATCAGGTACTTTAAGGAGAGGCTAGTTTTACGTGCGTCTCTTGTGATCTGGGCCGACGTGCCCCAGGAAACATCACCCTGAAACAGTCTGTCCCTGCACCTCATCCCTTAATGAAGACACATATGTCAGTCATGGTCTCCAGGTCTCAAAAAATCTATTTGTCCTATCTTGGAGGGCCTCTGTGTGCGCCTCCATAGCTCTAATTTTTTTCTACTCTTTTTACCCATTGTCTGAATGTCGCTACAGCGTGCTGCCTCCAGAGGGCCAGGATCAAGGACTTTGCAACCATGAAGAGATGTCTGGCTAAGAATTATTTATATTTGGATATCAACATGTTCGTTTTATGTAAGAGCATAGCAGCTCGGTCAAACTCTTCACCTTCATCACTGACTTTAGTCAGTGGAGCATACCTTCAGTATGGCCGGGCTGCTATGCATTCCAACCACACATGCAGCATCATACCTGACCTCTTCCCACATTTCCAACACTATTCAGAGTGTTCTGGAGAGATTCTGTGCAAGCGAGCAGGTGTCAGGTACCACCTTCTGAGTATCTTGTGTTGAATTTCCCCGAATCTTGAACTAAGTGAGCTCTGCTTTGTCAAGATCATAATAGTGGCCTATTGAAATTCCTAAAAGGTTGTCCCAAGTTCTTCTTCACATTGGCCTTTTAGTGGTGAAGCTTGCGGACACACAACACATCTGATACAGAATAGATATGCCCCTGTGCAGAGTGTATCTACATGTACAAAAGTCTTCAAACTGTGTGAGAGGCCTAAACATAGGTATGCCTTGGGGTGATGGTATGAAAGAAATGAGCCATCTGATAAAAGAGGAATCTCTCCAAGTAAGTTATCTGTCTGTCGCTCTTTTTAATATAGGAGGCTTGTCCTGAAGAAACACAACATTATTGTGGTCCTTTGCCTGTGGAAAGGCCAGACTAGTTGTCATTGATCCCTTCAATGTTGTGAATATCATCTTAATTCTAGGATTGTACCAAATCTCTAATATTGATTCCATTCTTGGATGCTTGTGAACTGACAACGGTGTCTCTGTCCTATCTAACCACACAGCACATGTTAGAGCGCCGCTCAAATCTTCAACCTTCATGTGGGACCACGGTTGGGCACCTCCATGCCACTTCACTACTCTAAAGAGGTGAGTAGATTGGTAATATTTTAATAGACTGAGCAAACCTAGGCTTCCTAGGCTTAGCGATTTGGGTAGCATTAATTGATCTGCCTTGACCCTTGGTTTGCGCCCCTTAAAATCTATGATTGCTGACATCAGTATACAAAGAAAGGCTATTAGGATTTTAACTGGGATTGTTTGGAACATATAAAGCTCTCTTAGGAGAGAGCCATTTTTTTATATTGTTGCATTGCCCAAACCAAGATATATGTGGCAATGACATTGATATCATATCTGTTTAGAGCATGTTTAAAAATGGTAGAGGAACGAAAAAAAAAAAAAAAACACACCTGAACCACTTGATATGTAAGGGGAATTTATCCCTGAGCCTGTCCTCCATATCTAGTGTGATATATATTTATATATATATATTTATGGGAACCAGAGAACAGGGATATGAGGTAACATTTTGTCCCTCTCTCTCTCCACACCACTGCAGTGCACTGGAGTTTAATTGATCAGGATACACAGATGTAAAAGCTCCACTAAATAAGAAGATGTATCAGACAGACCCTTTATTGTTAGTGGTCTGTTGGGGAGTTCATTGAAACTTCCTACCTAGCATATTACAGCTAAACCATGAGCAGGCCTCCCAGAGCCTTAGCCATTCAGTCCATGGTTACGAAAGTTCTCAATTCCTGAGGTAAGATGTGCACTGTGTGTATAAGTGATATGTGTATTAGTAAAAGTAGACATTTATTCCCCCGCTCCGCTTGTAGGGAGGGGATACATTTAAATTCCTGGTTGTCCAGTGGAGCTTGGTATCTGGTCTGCAACTCCGCTAGGGCAGACAGTGACTGACACTGTAGGTTCTGAAGCTTGCAAGACAGTTAGAGGATTGCATTACAACAATGCTCTGATTGGTCGGAGCTTGGAAAACAGCTACTCATGGTCTGGACCTGGCAGAGGTGAAAATCAGAGGCTGCTGGGCTTCCGCCCTGGCATTAGATTGAGGAAGACTGAGTGGAGGAGCCCTGCACCTGGAGGCACACTAGCCATGGATCAGTCCTTTATGTCACAATAGCTAATTGTGGCACTGCTGATTTTAATTTTCAGGATGTCTGAGCATCATGGGAAATTAAGACTGTGCCTTTCTTGCACCAATAATTTGTACAATATCACAGTTTGCAAGGGGTGGGCTATAATGCTATGTGTTGCTATAACAGAAGGCTGTGCACTTTGAATGTCATGATAAGAAAACAATGTAGTACACGTCAGGCAACACAGCCTGAAACAAACCAAATATGAACGACTTAGTCAAGTCGGCATCGTCATTACATTTGTAAAACATGCAGTTAAGTGTTAGCCTTGGTGTTTTGCTTAATTCCTCTTTTAATGATTATATCTTAAGGTTGAGCACATTTTAAAGTGGAGCATTAAATGTAAACGCTTTATAAACAAAAAGGCTTTCATAGTATATTACAAAGGCCAAGAACAAGTTAGAGCATGCATCAGTGAGGAACAGGCAGATCTGAGAACTGTTTGTCTGTTCTTTAAAAGCATTAACTGGGGACCACACATCATGTATTGTAGGCTGTGGGAATAGGGTTGGTGGTAGTAGTGGTAGTAGCTTTGACCAGAAGGAAGATTTACGTAGGAGGTTTAGTTCTCAAGGAAGATCTGTTTTACGAACTAACAAGCAGTAGGATCCTTTCAAAATGTGACATGGATTGTGAGTGTGTCATTGAGTATGGTTACAACTCAATTAGAACATCTACAGCATTCATTGATTGTATAACACTCTGTCTGGATGGATTTAGTGATGGGTTTTGTGAGTCAATAGGATTTGCGCAACAGACATATAATGGTACATTGGCCATGAGAGGATAAGTCCACCTGCCAACGTCAAGGCAGACCCCCCCCCCCCCCCCCCCCCCAGGTGGGTCCTAACTCTAACCATTCACTTTGCTTCCTTGAGCTTCTGGCAAAAGATCTCTAATGAGACAGAAAGGGGTATTTTTATATACACCCCTATATATTATTAACCCTTAATAGGGAACACATGGGATGGGCAGCTGCATTGTAACAAGGCTAAGTGATACACAAAATGTATCATTAGAGATCTTTTGCCAGAAGCTCAAAGAAGCAAGGTGAATGGTTAGAGTTAGGACCCACCTGGGGGGGTCTGCCTTGACGTTGGCACATGGGCTTATCCTCTCATGGGCTTATCTTCTCATTTGTTTAAAAATACATAGGGATTAAGGAGAGAGCGCAGGTAACTTGTTTTTCTTTGGTTCTTACTATATATTGGGGCTGATGTGTACAGTAGTCTTTGCTGCCGCCCAGTGATGGGAGTGAGCGCAGGACTTATCTTTCTGCATTTGTATAATGGTACATCTTACATTTCTTCACAAGGCTTTAATCAAGGAGGAGACTGATGTTTTGCATATCATAATGGGATCTACTGCTAAGGGTCAGAGACCCAGGCAAATTTATGTTTTGACCCATGGACCCAGGCACAGCAGATTACAGGATAACCAGCAATTCCTGCTGCACTGGGGTGCCCCTCGTACTAACCATTTATTTTAGATGTTTTAGTCATTGTTTGTGTTTGTATGTATTATGGGAAATTAATACTACATAAAGACTGAATGTCGTATAATTATGAATGTCTCCAGAACCCCAAAATTACATATATGATTAATGATTGTGTATCTTTTTTTACATGTTTTTGTGTTGACTATAGTGTGCCTTAAAGAAAAGTAACACATATAGTGTCCCTTAAAGAAAATTTAAAATACACAGTGTGTCTGTGATGAACCTCTTGTACTTTGACTAAGTACCTTCTGCCCAGTCCAATAGCTGCTTTCATGGACCCTGAAACAAATAAAATGTAAACAAAATAGCATAAATATAAAATGAATATATAAGTGTATCTTCAATCCTCCATCCGAGACGCGTTTCGCTGTACTTAGACAGCTTTCTCGATCGGTAATGAGCTGCTGCTTTTCTTCGTTTAAATACCTTGTTCCTCTTCCTGTATGGTTCTCCGATTAGCTTGTTATCCAATCCGTTGTCCTCTTTTGATGAACAGCTGTGTTGAGCCGGTATTGGAAAGACTCCGTTCTCGTAATCCGGTCGCGTGACGTCAGACGATGCGTGCCGCGTCACGGATTGAGCGGATTCATGAGTCTGGGCTTACAGTTCCGTTTCGTCCATTGTCAGGATGGAGGATTGAAGATACACTTATATATTCATTTTATATTTATGCTATTTTGTTTATTATTATTATTATTATTATTATTGCCATTTATATAGCGCCAACAGATTCCGTAGCGCTTTACAATATTATGAGAGGGGGATTTAACTATAAATAGGACAATTACAAATAAACTTACAGGAACAATAGGTTGAAGAGGACCCTGCTCAAACGAGCTTACATTCTATAGGAGGTGGGGTGTAAAACACATTAGGACAGGAATTTACAATCAAATAAGGTGGGCTGCCCTTTAGGAGAGGGCAAGAGACAGGTATGTGAGGTAAGGGTTAGTCTTGGAGGCCATAAGCTTTCCTAAAGAGATGGGTTTTAAGGCACTTCTTAAAAGATGCAAGACTAGGGGAGAGTCTGATGGCGGTAGGCAGGCTATTCCATAGGAAGGGAGCCGCCCGCGAGAAGTCCTGCAAGCGCGAGTTGGCCGTACGAGTGCGGACAACGGACAGGAGGTGGTCACGGGCAGAACGGAGAGACCGAGAAGGGACATACCTATGGATCTGTGAGGAGATATAAGAGGGGCTAGAGTTGTTCAGTGCTTTATAGGTGTGAGTTAGTACCTTGAATTGACTCCTATAGCATACAGGAAGCCAATGTAAGGACTGGCAGAGGGGTGAGGTGTGAGAGAAACGACTAGAGAGGAAAATCAATCTAGCAGCAGCATTCATTATGGACTGTAAGGGTGCAGTACGGCTATTGGGGAGACCAATCAGGAGAGGGTTACAATAATCCATGCGGGAAATTACTAGAGCATGGACAAGCTCCTTGGTAGTATCTGGTGCAAGAAAGGGGCGGATGCGGGCTATGTTTTTAAGATGGAATCTACAGGATTTGGCAACATGCTGGATGTGAGGCTCAAAGGTGAGACCAGAGTCAAGTATGACGCCAAGACAGCGCGCTTGCAAGGATGGACTGATGTTGGTACCACAAACTTGGAGGGAGAGCGAAAGAGGAGGATCAGTATTAGGAGGAGGAAAGACAAGGAGCTCAGTTTTTGAGAGATTGAGTTTCAGAAAGCGGGAGGACATCCAGTCAGAGATGGAAGAAAGGCAAGCAGTGACACGTTGCAGGACGGCAGGGGAGAGGTCCGGGGAGGAGAGATATAGCTGGGTGTCATCAGCGTACAGGTGGTAGTGAAATCCAAAAGAGGTAATAAGTTTGCCAAGAGAGGCAGTATAAAGAGAAAATAGAAGGGGACCAAGGACGGAGCCTTGGGGAACTCCAACTGAGACAGGGCAAGGGGAGGAGGTATCATTAGAAAAGGAGACACTGAATGAGCGTTGGGAGAGATAAGAGGAAAACCATGAGAGGACAGAGTCACAGAGACCAAGCGATTGAAGAGTTTGAAGAAGGAGAGCATGATCAACGGTGTCAAAGGCCGCTGAGAGGTCAAGAAGAATTAGTATGGAGTAGTGGCCTTTGGATTTAGCTGCGATTAGGTCGTTAGTAACTTTGATAAGGGCAGTCTCTGTAGAGTGGAGAGGGCGGAAGCCAGATTGAAGAGGGTCAAGGAGAGAGTTGGAATTGAGGAAATGAGACACACGGGTAAAGACAAGTCTTTCCAGAAGCTTTGAGGAAAAAGGGAGCAGGGATATGGGACGGTAGTTAGAGGGGGTGGATGGGTCGAGGGATGGTTTTTTTAGTATAGGTACTACAGTGGCATGTTTAAGGTCAGCAGGGACGATGCCAGAGGAGAGCGAGCAGTTGAAGATGTGTGTTAGAGAAGGCACGAGACAAGTGGAGAGAGATCTAATAAGGTGAGAGGGGACAGGATCTAGCGGGCAAGTGGTGGGGCGAGAGGAGCAAAGAAGAGCAGCCACCTCTTGGTCAGTAGCTGGGGAGAATGTCTGAAGGGTAGGAAAGGCGTGATCTATGTGTGATTGAGAAACAGAAAGGCAAGGAGGGGAGAATTCTTTCCTTAGCTGTTCAATCTTGTCAGTGAAGTAACATGCGAAGTTATCAGCAGTAAGGTTAGTTTTGGGGGTGGCCACAGCAGGGCGAAGAAGAGAATTAAAGGTGTGAAAGAGACGCCTGGGGTTGCGGGAACATGAACTAATGAGAGAGGAAAAATAGGACTGTTTGGCAAGGGCAAGGGCTGCACTGTATGAACACAATATGAATCTATAATGGAGAAAGTCTGATTGTGTACGAGACTTCCTCCAGGAGCGTTCAGCACAACGGGAGCATCTTTGCAGGTAGCGCGTTGATTTAGTATGCCATGGTTGGGGGCGGGTCCTCCTCGAGGTGCTTGTTTGGAGTGGCGCTGCAGTGTTCAAGGCAGATGTAAGAGTAGAGTTATATATGGAGATGGCCTGTGAAGGACAGGAGAGGGAAGGGATGGACAGCAGTTGTGAATCAATGTCAGCTGACAACTGTTGGAGATCAAGAGAATTAAGGTCCCTCCTGAGTTGAGGGGGGTTAGGCTGAGGTTTTTGGGTGAGGGGGTATGTGAGAGCAAATGATAAGAGGTGGTGATCAGAGAGTGGATATGGAGTGTTGCAGATATTAGATACTGTACATGCATAAGTGAAGATTAGGTCAAGGGTATTGCCATTTTACATTTGTTTACATTGGTTTACATTTTATTTGTACATTTTTTAAATATTCACTTAATAAATTCTTAATTTTAATTCAAATTGGATTCTTCCCTCCATTGCTGCTGCTGAAAGAAGGGTGGTAGCCTCCTTAAAGGCACAGATACTCTTACACCATGAGCCGGGTAAAGGGCTCCTTATCAGGTGAGAAGCCATTTTTCTCTGCTATACAGCATTATATATCGAAACTATCCACACTAGGGGTTTCTCCTCTTCCCCTTGTCTCTTTTTCTTCCCTATATTTGCATAAGGATTATGGACGCCTAGAGGATCGTTTTGGGTATCGTGTAACCTTAAGTACACGCAGGCTATTGTGATCTGAGCCTATCCTATAGGGCTCGGCTACATGTGAGTGAGACCATATAGACTACTTTCTCACAATACCTATTGAAAACTTTATTTGCACTATTTTGCATTTGTATCTGTTTTAGGTACATTGTTAAGATATATTTCCCTCATACAAGTGTATGTTAACCCATAGGGGTAAGTCAATTACTTTGTAAGCGCTCCACATATACACCAGTGGTGGTTATCACTATTTATTTCCTACACTGAGTGTACACTTGTTTTTTTCACTATTCTATAGGGTTGAGAGTCCCTATTTTTTTGTGGTAGCTGCTATTACTATTTACTTCATCAGTAACTATAAGCGCCTTATAGACACACTATTTGTATTTTTTTGCATACAGAGGCATCCAGTCACCTTTTTGCACTTTCCTAATTTGCATATTGTGATAATACAAATGGATGCACTTTCTAGTTTAACCAACAGAGGGCAATGAAGAGTCATCACAAGTCTGCAAAATCCCCTTTTGAAACAAGGACCTTGCAAACCCAAACCAGGGGGAAAGCAGTCTGAATGCACCCTGTGTACCTGTCTCACCAAAACAGAAACCCATTCCAGGCCAGGGCCCATAGTCAGTGGAAAGGAAGCTGAACTGCAGTCCCCCCTAAGTGCCAGTCTACTAAGTAAGAACTTCCAAGTTTGAAGTAAGAACTAAAAGGATCATATTATCTAAGTAAGAACATCTAAATACGAGCTTAAAAGAGCATGACTATTACACTGGAGGTGAGTGAGCAAAGAAATGGCTGCCTATAAACATGCGAAGAAACATAAAGATAGTGCCACTGGGTACTAACTGTAAAGGAGCACAGGGTTCTGATCTTAGGTGCTACAGCTCCAGCGCTGTAGGTGGTGTCCAGCCATCCAAAGATTTGCTCAGGTATGGCACTATAGCAGACTTCCCCAGTGGGGTCTGGGATAACTCCCATTTATCCAAGGGTGAAAAGTAAACGGGCTGCGATGCCCACGGGCAGAGTCCGACAGGGAAGATCTCTTCATCTCCCCTGCTGGACCATGCAGAGCCAGCCGTGCTGTCTGACTTCTCAAGCCAGTGGGGCATTACCATAGCAACACTCAGACACAGCGCTGATCTCATGAGAGGAGAAAATTTAGCCTGCAGTTAGATTAGCAAGTTCACAGCCACCACTGGACCATAATGCAGCACCATGTCCCCCCGCCCTGGCAAAAGGTAAGAAGGATGGGGGGACACAAAACATATAAAGACCCACTGCACCCCTCACACACAGTGCACAAAACACACACACTGCACCCTAACATTGCATCCCTCACACACACTGTACCCCTCACTGCAGTCTGTGTATGTTTACAGCAATCTGTATATTGAGCAGTATGTGTATATTCAGCTCAGTGTATATATTGTATATTCAGCAGTCTGTGTGAAGGTTTCAGGCTATGGTTAAGTTTGCCTGCTGCCATTTTTTAGATTATTAAGCGACAAATTTGCTCTGGCATTAAGGGGCTATAAAGAAATGCATCCAGCTATTTTGACCGTAAGGCCCCGCCCCCCGCACTCTTGGGTTTTGACATTTTGGGGAAAAAAAACATAATAGTTACTTTAGAGAGTTTTTTCAACAACAAAGACAGGACTGAAAAGAAAAATGCTGGTTTAAATTGTCCTCACACTGCAGAGCTCTTTCAAAGAAGGTAACCAATACATACACAGCAGGCTCTTTATACATCGTTGCTCTTTGCTACCCACCAAGATAATTGAATGAACAGTTTCTCTTAACGGGATTATGGAAACATAAAAAGGATTTTATTTGAAGCAAGTGACTCTTCTCTTCATTACTGAACATCTCAATAAAAAATAAAATTGTAAGATGTACGAGACTAGAGTAAGAACAAGGTAGTTCATTGCTGCCAAGTCTTTTCAGTGAAAGAAACATTCTCTTTATTGCTGAATTCCTGCATGAAGCATAGATTGTTCTGAAACCTCATGCAGAGACTTTAACAGTACAGAGCCCGTGACCTGTTTGTTGAAGGGAATCTAGTGTCAGAGATTCTACTTATTTTTTTTTAACTGTTTGTAAGGACCAGTGATATACTGTAACTATGATTTGGTTCTTAGTGGAACACTCTAGTCTAAGTCTAAGCACTTTATGTGTAAGAGTATTGATACCGGAGAAACTGACGGAAGCCAAGCACAGAGAGATGGACACAGGTTTCTTCAGGAAGGAAGAGATTCTTTATTGGATCACCGATCGGGACTCAGAGGGACTAATGTCACCAAAATAGAGCAAGTTCTGAGCCCCGGACAATAGTGCAGGCTCCTTATATAGGCACATAACTCCTCCCATATTAAGCTCCACCCGCACATTCTCTTGACCAATCAATACAAATAAGAATTAACTTCCTGCTTGACCGCATGGCCTGTCCAGCACAATGGAGGAGGGGAATACTACATCTTGTATTCTCGCACATGCTCCGTACACTACTGTCAGGATCGGGACAGGGATCCAACACGCAGAGTACAAAGAGTGGAAAGGTACGTATACCGGGCCTTAGAATGGCCGGACTAACGTACCGAGAGTAATAGAGAATAGTCAGAGACAAGCCGAGGTCGAGGGAACGAGAAGACAGATAAGCGAGAGACAAGCCGGGTCAAGGGATAACAGAGATAAGCAGGGTAGTACAACAAGCCGAGTCAAAACCAATAGAGCAAACTAGAATACCAGAGCACTGAGTGACTAGACAAGCTAGAACCACGACAGGGCAATGAGCTGAAGTGAGAAGTAAGCTTAAATACCCTGGCTCCGGGTGGTAGACACGCCTCTGACAAGTACCGATTGGATATCGAACACTTGAGTGACAGGTCGCTCGTGATAGCGTCATGACGTCACGTATTGAGCGTACCGCTAGAAAAGGACGTGGATTCCTCGCGGTCGGTGTTTAAGTGACTGGATGAACCGCGAGGAACGAAGGAAACAGCTCGTTTGGACGGATAAACTACTAAGTCTCTACCTCTTTTAGAGGTAGAGACCTCAGGTACCCTGACAGTACCCCCCCTCTCAGATACGCCCACCGGGCGGAAGGAACCGGGACGAGATGGAAAGCGGAGGTGAAATGCTCTGCGAAGGCGAGAAGCATGAACGTCCTCCTGAGGTACCCAACTCCTCTCCTCAGGACCATATCCCCTCCAGTTGACCAGATATTGCAATTTTCCCCTTGAAATTCTGGAATCAATGATGGAGCTGACCTCGTACTCCTCCCGACCCTCCACCTGAACAGGACGAGGTGAGGAAACCTTAGAGGAGAATTTGTTGCAAATAAGAGGTTTCAACAAGGAGACATGAAAAGAGTTAGGAATGCGTAAGGCAGGTGGCAGAGCAAGGCGATACGCAACCGGGTTGATACGAGTGAGAACCCTGTAAGGACCTATGTAGCGAGGAGCAAATTTCATAGATGGAACTTTTAGGCGAATATTCTTAGTGCTCAGCCACACCCTATCCCCAGGAACGAAGACCGGAGCCGCTCTTCTATGCTTGTCAGCGTGTCTCTTGAACAACGAGGAATTATGTAACAGAATTTGCCGAGTCTGATCCCATAATTTCTTCAGGTTGGCGACATGATCATCAACCGACGGTATCCCCTGAGAAGAGGAAACCGAAGGAAAAATTGAAGGATGAAAGCCATAGTTCATGAAGAAAGGGCTAGAGCGAGTTGAATCACAAACAAGGTTATTGTGTGCGAACTCCGCCCAAGGGATCAAACCGACCCAATCGTCCTGGTGTTCGGAAACAAAGCAACGTAGATACTGCTCGATCTTTTGATTGGTGCGTTCAGCAGCTCCGTTAGACTGAGGGTGATAGGCAGAGGAGAAGTTCAATTTGATTCCCATTTGAGAACAAAAGGATCTCCAGAAACGTGAGACAAATTGAGAACCTCTATCAGAAACAATCTCCGAAGGAATCCCATGTAGGCGAAAAACTTCTCTCGCAAAAATCTCTGCCAATTCAGGAGAAGTCGGAAGTTTAGGTAATGGCACGAAATGGGCCATCTTTGTAAATCTATCCACCACCGTGAGAATAACAGTCTGTCTCTTGGAAGCAGGTAAATCTACGATAAAGTCTATGGACAAACAGGACCAAGGTTTCTCAGGAATGTCCAAGGGGTGTAACAGGCCACAAGGAGATGTATGAGGTTGCTTAGTCTTGGCACAAGTCTCACAAGCTGCGACGAACTCCTCAATATCTTTTCGTAGTGAAGGCCACCAGAAATCTTTGGATATCAGAGAGTATGTCTTGCGAATACCAGGATGTCCAGCTACTTTACTTTCGTGAAAACATTGTAAGAGTTCCAGTTGGAGTTCAGGAGGGACAAAGTTTCTTCCCTCAGGAGTGTTTCCGGGTGCCAGATGTTGTGACTTCAAGATCTGGTCAAGTAGCGGAGAATGGATCTTGAGACTGGTATTAGCAATAATATTGCATTTGGGTACAATGGAGGACAAAAGTGGTTCAACTGAAGCAGACGGCTCATATTGGCGAGATAGCGCATCGGCTTTAGAATTTTTTGACCCAGGTCTGTAAGTCAGAACGTAATTGAAATGGGTAAGAAATAACGACCAACGAGCCTGCCTGGAGGACAAACGCTTGGCCTCTCCGATATAAGACAAATTTTTGTGGTCCGTTAGAATGGTAACAGGATGTAATGTACCTTCCAATAAATGTCTCCACTCTTTCAAAGCCTTGATAACCGCTAGTAATTCTCTGTCACCAATGTCATATCTGCTCTCTGTACCAGACAATTTTTTAGAGAAAAATCCACATGGATGTAATGGTTTATCAACACCCAACCTTTGAGATAGGACAGCACCTAAACCAGTCTCTGATGCGTCTACCTCAAGTAGAAAAGGCAGGGAAGTGTCGGGGTGAACTAAAATTGGAGCGGAAGCGAAAAGCTCCTTGAGAGTTTTGAACGCAAGAAGGGCTTCAGTAGTCCAATTCTTAGTATCAGCCCCCTGTTTGGTCATATTGGTGATAGGTGCGATAATTGAAGAATAACCCTTAATAAAGCGCCTATAATAATTAGAAAAACCAATAAATCTCTGTATGGCTTTAAGACCTTTGGGTAAAGGCCACTCTAGAATGGACTGGAGCTTATCCGGATCCATCTTAAATCCCTCCCCCGAGATCACATAGCCGAGAAAGGTTACCTGGGTTTGATCAAAGCTACATTTCTCCAACTTGCAGTACAAGCCATGTTGAAGAAGCTTGTGCAAAACCCTCCTGACTTGCTTGTGATGAGTCTCAATCTCACTAGAATGTATGAGTATATCATCTAGGTATACAATGACGCAATCTTGCTGAAATTCCCTAAGAACCTCATTTATCAGATCCTGGAATACAGCTGGTGCATTGCATAACCCAAAAGGCATGACTGTATATTCATAGTGGCCATATCGAGTATTGAATGCCGTCATCCACTCATGTCCCTGCTGGATTCTCACCAAGTTATATGCCCCTCTGAGATCCAATTTGGTGAAAATTGTAGAGCCCTTCAAACGATCGAAGAGTTCGGTGATCAAGGGAATCGGGTAGGCATTTTTAATGGTTATCTTATTTAGGCCTCGATAATCAATACAAGGTCTTAAAGAACCATCCTTCTTTTTAACAAAAAAAAATCCAGCCCCGGCAGGAGAGGAGGACCTCCTAATGAATCCCTTGTCTAAATTTTCGTGAATATACTCCTCTAGAACTGAGTTCTCTTTCGTAGATAACGGGTATACATGACCTCTGGGCGGCATGGTACCAGGGAGTAGGTTAATTTTGCAATCAAAGGACCTGTGTGGGGGTAAGGTATCGGCTTTCTTTTTGTCAAACACTGCCTTTAAATCTAGATACTGAGACGGAATTTGTGTCTCTGTAGGATTGTCAGAGTTAGTCGAGGTGTTGGTTAAGCAGAGAGGTGAGACCTTCCGCAAGCATTTCTCTTGACAATTCTGTCCCCATGAAACTATCTCCCCTGACTCCCAATTAATAATAGGGTTATGTCTCCTCAACCAGGAGTACCCCAGGACTATGGGAATAGACGGAGAAGAAATGAGCAGTAAGGATATGTCCTCTCTATGTAGGATGCCAGCAGTTAAGTTAATCGGTATGGTCTCACGGAAAATGACAGGCTCAAGTAACGGTCTACCATCGATGGCCTCAACAGCCAGTGGTGTCTCTTTTAACTGGGATGGAATAGCATGCTTGGCAGCAAAACCCTGATCTATAAAGCTCTCAGCAGCTCCAGAATCGATTAGTGCCATAGTCTTGACTACTCCCTTTTCCCATTTTAAAGAAACGGGTAACAGAAGCCTGAACTCTTTGTAGTTGTGAATAGAGGACAAAGTAGAAACACCCAAGGCCTGTCCTCTAGAGAAACTTAGGTGCGAGCGTTTCCCGAACGATTAGGACAATTTAGGCGTAAATGACCTCTGACTCCACAATACATACATAAACCCTCCCTTCTTCTGTACTGTCTCTCCCTCTCTGTGAGATGAGTACTGCCTATCTGCATAGGTTCAGAAATACGTAAGTCCTCGAACTCAGAATTTTGAAAGGTAGGCGCTAGTTTAAAGGAGGGTCTACGGGTCCTATCTCGAGTGTTCTGCCTCTCTCTTAGGCGTTCATCAATACGAGATATAAAGGAAATTAAATCCTCCAAATTCTCAGGGAGTTCTCTAGTAGCAACCTCGTCAAGAATTACATCTGATAACCCATTCAGAAACACATCTATATAAGCCTGTTCGTTCCACTTAACTTCTGCCGCCAAGGACCTGAACTCTAGTGCATAATCCACAAGTGTTCGATCGTCCTGTCTAAGGCGCAACAGTAATCTAGCTGCATTGACCTTTCTACCAGGAGGGTCAAAAGTTCTTCTAAACGCAGCTACAAAGGCATTATAATTATAGACTAGTGGATTATCATTCTCCCATAAAGGATTGGCCCATCTCAGAGCTTTCTCAATGAGTAAAGTAATAACAAATCCAACCTTCGCTCTATCTGTAGGATAAGAGCGGGGTTGTAATTCGAAATGGATGCTAATCTGGTTCAGAAAGCCACGACACTTCTCCGGTGACCCGCCATAACGTACTGGTGGGGTAATACGGGAAGAAGCACCTACAGTGGCTACCTCTAGACCTGAGACTGCAGGAGAAATAGAAGGAGTACGTGTCTCCTCAGGTGGGTTACTAGCACGAGACAAAAGTGCCTGTAGTGCTAGAGCCATCTGATCCATCCTATGCTCCATGGCGTCAAACCTGGGATCAGAAGAACCAAGCTGACTGTTTGTACCTGCAGGATCCATTGGCCCTGTCGTAATGTCAGGATCGGGACAGGGATCCAACACGCAGAGTACAAAGAGTGGAAAGGTACGTATACCGGGCCTTAGAATGGCCGGACTAACGTACCGAGAGTAATAGAGAATAGTCAGAGACAAGCCGAGGTCGAGGGAACGAGAAGACAGATAAGCGAGAGACAAGCCGGGTCAAGGGATAACAGAGATAAGCAGGGTAGTACAACAAGCCGAGTCAAAACCAATAGAGCAAACTAGAATACCAGAGCACTGAGTGACTAGACAAGCTAGAACCACGACAGGGCAATGAGCTGAAGTGAGAAGTAAGCTTAAATACCCTGGCTCCGGGTGGTAGACACGCCTCTGACAAGTACCGATTGGATATCGAACACTTGAGTGACAGGTCGCTCGTGATAGCGTCATGACGTCACGTATTGAGCGTACCGCTAGAAAAGGACGTGGATTCCTCGCGGTCGGTGTTTAAGTGACTGGATGAACCGCGAGGAACGAAGGAAACAGCTCGTTTGGACGGAAAAACTACTAAGTCTCTACCTCTTTTAGAGGTAGAGACCTCAGGTACCCTGACAACTACTGATCGTATCTTGCCTCGTGCAACCAACTGATCGATACGTCAGCATATGCACGTACACATGCCACGTGGTAATCTCGGCCTACTAAATTTATTTTTACCGAGATTCCACCACATTCCCCCCTTTGATGCCTCTTGATATTTCACAATTACTTGAGGCATCACTTAACCTTAGTTTGCATACACCGCAAGTCACCATGAACCAGACCAGACTTATTTTATGATGTGAATCTTCAACACTCATCTTCCTGCATTGGTTCTCCCTGATCTAGAGCCTTATATTTATAAATTGACATTATCTGTGCAGCAGCCTTCCTCTCTGCTATATTTTCTATCAGGCTTTGCACAGACCTAACTACTAAGGGTATAAGACACGGCAGGAGTAGACACAACATTAAAATCAGTAGGACTCCACCTACCACTGCCTTAAGCCCTCCAAACCACTCATACCAGCTACCAAACCAACTACTTGGATTGTACCCTTTCCATACCTGAGTAGGCACATGCGCTAGTTTAACCATATGGCTAGTAAGCTCAGCTATTGCTTGCCCTTCGTCATCTATTTGAAGACAGCAATTGCTCAGGTTAAACTTCCCACATACACCTCCCTCTACTGCCAAAAGGTAATCCAAGGCTAATCTATTTTGGTAGACTGCTGTCCTCATCCTGGTATTATGCTTCGCTAGAAGATTGAGCGCTTGTGATGTCTCATTAGTAATAATCTCAACCACCGCCTGTAATCTTATAATACGGTTGAGCATATAAATAGGGGTTCTATAACCAAAGGTACCATCTTCTGCCCACGTGGCTGGCCCATAATAATCTATAATACGCTGGGGAGGCCATTCATTATCTTCCCAGGCGCCTATCTCTATGGGTCCCCTTTTCTTCCTATGATTCACATCATACACTTTAACACCTAAAGTCTCACCTGTTTCAATAGGTAACAAGAAGAAGGATGGTTTGAGCATACCCAACACACATGCCCCTTCCCAGTCCTGTGGCAACTCCGAATAGGCTTTCTTACCACAGATCCAGTACAAATTTGCTGGGGCTCTCCAGGTAGATGTGATAGATAGGTCAAACCACACATCCTTTAAATTGGCGTATCTAGCAAACGGGTTAGATGGTTCTGAGACATTTGAAGCCGACCACCAAGTTGTATTCTTTGTATCATCATCATAAGCTTTTTGCCCTAGACAAGTTAATTCTCCTACAGAAGTATTATACATCATTCCTTTCCTTGCTATGCAAACATAACCTATGATGGAGGTCTTTAATCTCCACTCAGATTTACCTCTAACACTCATATGATAATCGGCTTGTATAGATATTAATTGGTCAACTGCCTCAGAACCGGACATTACCTCCTTTGCTTCCCAAGGCCATTGGTCTCCCATGTTAGTACCTCCACACACATAGCAGTTGGTAACATTAAGACTACCGGCAATACTTTCGGCTAAATCGATGAACAGGTTTTTAGCATTATGGGGGATCTTATTATCTATACTCATCTCTTCATAAAAGGAATGGTATACTTGATGAGTCTGGGAGGATACCGTATCAGTCTCTATCCCTATAAACAATACTGTCCCAGGATCTAAACCCGTCCCATATATTTGAAACCCAAATAAATTACCATACTTGTCTAAGAACTTGTCGGGGTTATTTATAAGTATATGGACTGGATTGCATTCCATAGACTTACAATATGGGCTGGTAGGCAACTTAGTCACTATCATGTCCTTGTCTACTGTCTGTCCCCAAGTTGCCCACCCCACACAAGACCAATATGGGCAAAAGTTATAATCTCTATTTGGGCATCTAGGACTCACATATTTATTTTTACTTCTGGGACAAATATATTTATCGTTAGACCCATACGTCCTCTCCCATCTAAGATCCCCACATACATTCCACGGCTTTCTACCACTTGATATCGCCTTACATGCATCAAATAGCAGAACACCCGAAGAATGTACGGATTCTAACACCGTCTTGTTAATTAGGGTCCCCTGAGGATCTCCATTCCTGAGAGTCAACCAAATTGTACGAGGTTGATACTCCGGACTGAAACACTTAGGTTCTCCTACTCCTAAATGGCACACACTATATTCTATATTTAGGTATCTACATCTTGATACATCTCCTTTACACTCGTATTGTGAATGCCAAATTAGGGTTTGGGAAATATGGTTACCTGTTCTTGTAGTCTTAATGCATACCTCACAGCTAGGAGTGTCGGTACCTCTACCTTCCTGAATATAAAAATACACATAAATAAACATTATCAAGAACACATCTTTCGCCGTCATCCTCAGTCTTCGTCCGTGCGAAGGCACCTCAGCTTCCAGGATGTAAGGGCTGCAGGGAATGGAGTTCTGCTCGTCTTCACAGGAGTCCCTTCGAGACTTTCCCTGGCTTATATACTATACGTCGGTGGGCGGACAGGCTTTATTATGGCCCTCTCACTCACGCACCAAATCCCTGAAACAATAAAATTTTGTAATCCACAAAAGTTCCTCGTTACTCCGACTGAGTCGTGCGTTTTAACCGGATCTTGCAGGGATTCTCTGGATCTGCTGTAACTTGCCAAGAATCGACTGCTGCTGGTTTAACCCTGGAGTGATGTATCCACGGAGTCACTTCGGCTACTTTTATCGCTGTAGGGGTAGACAAAAGAACAACATAAGGACCTCTCCACTTGGGCCCTAACGGTACATTATTCCACTCTTTAATCCACACTTGATCTCCTGGGTGGTAACTATGAACTGGGGGATAAATATTCACAGGTAATCTATCTTGTACCCATTTCTGTACCTCCTCCATAGTCTTACCCAACTCTACAACCTGCTGCCGGGTAATTCCTTCTCCCAACTGACTCAAGTCCCCCCTTAAGTTACCAAGTACGGGAGGTGGTCGCCCATACATGATTTCAAAAGGAGAGAGGCCCATCCTTCTGGTAGGTGTACTGCGGATTCGCAATAGAGCTATGGGCAAGAGAACGTTCCACTTAAGTTGGGTTTCCTGACACATTTTAGCCAACTGATTCTTAATAGTTCTATTCATTCTCTCTACCTTACCAGAACTCTGGGGTCTATATGCCGTATGAAGCCTCCACTTTATACCAAGCATATGAGTCAGTTGTTGTAGGCACTGATAAACAAAAGCTGGACCATTGTCCGATCCTATAGAGCAGGGTAGTCCATATCGGGGTATTATTTCTCGTAGCAGGAATCTCACAACTTCTCCTGCTTTCTCTGTACGAGTAGGACATGCTTCTACCCAGCCTGAATAGGTACACACAATTACCAGCAGGTAACGATGTCCACCCGATTTAGGCATCACTGTATAGTCAATTTGTAAATCGGACATGGGGAGTCCCCCCATAAACTGGACTCCTGGTGGCTTTACTGGTCCTTGTCTTGCATTATTTTTAGCACACGTCACACATCTTCGTACAATGGCCTGAGTCAAGTTGGACAATCTTGGTATGTAGAAATGTTTTCTGAGAGATTCTTCTGTGCTGTCTCTCCCAGAATGTGTCCCGTTGTGATAATTTTGGACAATTTCTACCGCTAGTGATGCTGGAATGACTATTCTTCCATCTTCTAACTGATACCATTTGTTCTCCAAATACTTTCCAGGTTCAGTCTTTAACCACTTCTCTTCTTGAGCTGTATAAACTGGAGTCCATTGAGACAGTGGAGTTGGTATAAGGGCAGCTATATGCCCCACATACTCCTGTCTTCCCGATTCAGCGGCACGCTTAGCTGTACTGTCTGCCATCCGATTTCCCTTGGTTACATCACCATCTCCTCTTAGATGCGCTCGACAATGTATGATACCGACTTCTTTCGGCTCCCACACTGCTTCCAATAGTTGTAGGATTTCAGCTGCATACTTGATTTCTTTGCCTTCTGAATTCAATAGTCCTCTTTCTTTATACAAAGCTCCGTGGGCATGAGTGGTTAAAAACGCATACTTGGAGTCCGTGTAGATGTTCACTCTTAAACCTTCAGCCAATTGTAACGCTCGTGTCAGTGCTATCAATTCTGCCTTTTGTGCTGATGTTCCTTTCGCCAGTGGCCGAGCTTCTATCACCTTGTCTATTGTTGTTACTGCATATCCTGCATATCGGATCCCTTCTTTCACATAACTACTGCCGTCAGTGTAATATTGAACATCGGGGTTCTGGATGGGAAAATCACGAAGATCTGGTCTACTTGAAAATACTTCATCCATTACTTCCAAACAATCATGTTGACTTTCAGTAGGTTGTGGCAAAAGGGTAGCTGGATTTAAGGTGTTTACAGTCTCTAAATGCACTCTTGGGTTTTCACACAACATTGCTTGATACTTGGTCATACGGCTGTTACTAAACCAATGATTTCCTTTGTAATCCAACAACGTCTGTACTGCATGTGGGACTCGTACATAAAGTTCTTGACCCAGAGTGAGTTTATCGGCTTCAGCTACTAGCAGGGCGGCTGCAGCTACAGCTCTTAGACAAGGTGGAAGTCCGCTGGCCACTGCATCCAGTTGCTTAGACATGTAGGCAACAGGTCTTTGCCATGATCCCAAGTACTGTGTCAATACTCCCACAGCCATTCTTCTTTGCTCATGTACATACAGGTAGAATGGTCGTGTGTGATCAGGTACACCTAATGCTGGGGCACTCATCAAAGCCTTCTTCACATCTTCAAATGCCGTTTGCTGTTCTTGAGTCCATAAGAAGGGGTCGTGCTCTGTACCTTTGATAGCTGCATACAGAGGTTTTGCCAGTATCGCGTAGCTGGGAATCCATATCCTACAGAAGCCTGCTGCCCCCAAGAATTCTTGCACTTGTCTTCTATTCTTGGGTATCGGTATTTGGCACACAGCTTCTTTTCTCTCTGGCCCCATAATTCTTTGACCTTCAGAGATATGGAATCCCAGATATTTGACAGTTGGCAAACACAACTGAGCCTTCTTTCTAGACACCTTGTATCCTGCCTTCCAGAGAATGTGTAGTAGATCGTGCGTTGCTTGCTGACATATTTCTTTTGTAACTGCTGCTATCAACAAGTCATCTACATACTGTAACAATACACACTCTCCTGGGATGGACTCGAAATCCAGTAGATCTTGACTTAGAGCTGAACCAAATAGGGTAGGTGAATTTTTAAACCCTTGGGGCATTCTTGTCCAGGTCATTTGGTGTTTTGAGCCCGTTACAGCGTTTTCCCATTGAAAAGCGAAGATACATTGACTTTCTGCGGCAATTCGGAGGCAAAAGAAGGCATCTTTGAGATCTAAGACTGTAAAGTAAGTAGCCCCGCCCGGAATTAAAGCAAGCAGGTTATATGGATTGGGTACAACTGGATGTATACTAACAACCGCATCATTGACTGCTCTCAAGTCCTGCACAGGTCGATACTCATCTGTACCGGGCTTTTGAACAGGCAGCAATGGGGTGTTCCAGGGGGAAGTACAGAATTTTAGGATACCATACCGTATGAACTTATCCAGATAAGATTGGATGTTCTTCTTAGCCTTCTGCGGGATGTGATATTGTCTTAGGCTCACAATGGAGGAGGGGAATACTACATCCTGTATTCTTGCACATGCTCCGTACACTACTGATCGTATCTTGCCTCGTGCAACCAACTGATCGATACGTCAGCATATGCACGTACACATGCCACGTGGTAATCTCGGCCTACTAAATTTATTTTTACCGAGATTCCACCACAGTATGTCATTGTTTTTCATTTAAAAACATTTGCAAATTTTCCTTGAAACCAGCACTGCTACAGCTACTTCCTGGTTTTGTTAGCTCAGTGGAACTAAACTCAAGAGGCAGCAACTACCCAGAACACCTGCCTTGCAAAGACATCTCGTTGGGAAGTCTGTGATTGGACAGCCACAGAAAGTCTGGGCTGGGTCAGGGGAGGACTTGCAAAGGCAGCATACTAGAGAACTGCAGGTTTTGCAAGCTTTTTTTTTTTTTCTCTAGATATTCTCCCAATGAAAAAATACATAATTAAATGCATGTTTTTATCTGAGGTATATTTACTAAGCAGTGATAGTCAATACACTGTTAAACATACATGCACATAGTCAAGCCATAAGACTTGCTTTTCCCACAGAAATCTCAAGTTTGTAGTGATGTTACTACTGCCAAGGATTCTGGGTGAGCATATGCAAATTCGTTCAACAAAAAAAGTGTTTGCTTCATTATTCCATTTGAACCCCTTAGGGACCAAACTTCTGGAATAAAAGGGAATCATGACATGTCATGTGTCCTTAAGGGGTTAAACATGGATTCCTTGAAGCTTGTGTTTGCTGTATACAACAGCTTTGAAACACAGGGAGACATGCAAAGCCAGTGAACCACTCATGGACAGCTGTTTCATTGTTAATGCAACTTGCTATTGAGGCTTGGCGTTACTTGCAAAGCAAAAACCAAGAAAGTTATGGTGGGGAAAAATTGCGATTGAAAACCTCTTCCACCTAAAGCTAGTGGATAGTCAATACAATGTTAAACCTATCTCTGCACACAAGTCAAGCTGTAAGACTTGCTTTTGTGAGATATATATGTGAGATATATATGTGTGTAAAGGCGGAGCATGGGGTTGTGGGAGGGGCTAGTGCTGATATAAATACTCACACACTCGGCACTAGACTCCTAGGCATTCGTTCCATTTTGAGCGTGACGTACAGTGAGTTATACCTCGTCCGGGGGAAAGGTTAACCCCTTAAGACCGGAGGGCGTACTATTACGCCCTATTTTAAGCGGCTCTAAACACCGCCGGGCGTAATAGTATGCCCTCCGGTTTTTTTTTAACTTACCTGGTCACCGGCGATACTACGCCGGCGATCGCGGTTGGGGGGACTCCCAGGGAGCCCCCCGCGGCACGTCCATCCTCCTGGGGGCACCCCGGCCATGTGAGAGGGAGGTCCTTGCGAGGACCTCACAATCACATGGCCGGGTTAGCTGGCTGAGGCATTGCCAGCAGGGGGACTGCCTGTAATGACAGGTAGTCCCCCTGCTGGCTGGAATTCAAATAAAATAAAAGTTAATCAGTGTAAAAAAAAATAATAATATACTTAGATCATATATATA
The DNA here is from genome assembly GCF_036172605.1 of Pelobates fuscus. NCBI lineage: Eukaryota > Metazoa > Chordata > Amphibia > Anura > Pelobatidae > Pelobates > Pelobates fuscus. The sequence goes on from NC_086323.1 coordinate 171,566,654, forward strand.
TATATATATTATATATATATATATATGATCTAAGTATATATATACACATATACATACACACACATACACTGTCTAGGTGTATTTTACTATTAATATATATATAATTATATATATATATATATATTAATATCAAATTACACGTAGACTGATACTGATTAAATATATATATATAATTATTGTTATATATATATTTATATATAATATTAAAAAACTGTAAATACGTTAAAAAAAAATTAAAAAAAATATTAAAAATAAATAATTAAAAAATATATAGTTGTGTGTTATTTCGTTCTAACTGTATTGTGATATTAATATATATATATATTTATATCAAAATACACGTAGAACGAAATAATATATATATATCTATATACATAAATATATACGTATATATCACTATATATATACCTATATATGAATAAAAATATTTTAAAAAATTATATATATATATATATACATATATATACACATACGTATATATACATATATTAATTCTACACATATATTTATGTAATATTTCTACATAATTAAAGGGAATTTAATTTGCAAGCACTATATTTAACCCTATAACTTTCCAAGACACCATAAAACCTGTACATAGGGGGGTACTGTTCTACTGTGTTCAGCGAAGTCTCCCGAGTACAACAGTACCCCTCATGTACAGGTTTTATGGTGTTTTAAAAAGTTACAGCGTCAAATATAAGGCTTGTGTCATTTTTTTTCACATTAAAATTCGCCAGGTTGCCTTTGAGACCGTATGGTAGCCCAGGAATGAAAATTATCCCCATGATGGCATACCATTTGCAATAGTAGACAACCCAGGGTATTGCAAATAGGGTATGTTCAGTTTTGTTAGTAGCCACTTAGTCACCAATCACCAATGTAACCAATCTGGCGAATTTCAATGTGAAAAAACTGAAATATGTAACACGCTATATTTGACCCTGTAACTTCCCAAAACACCATAAAACCTGTACATAGGGGGTACTGTTTTACACGTGAGACATCGCTGAATACAAATATGTGTATTGTATTGCAGTAAAAGCAAACAGTATTTTGACATTCACGTAGAACTAAACATTTTTTTATATTTTTTTCATATTAAATTATGTTCCATACCTAAATATTTGATGTTAAACGAAGGCCCTGTTTTCCCTGAATAAAATGATATATAATAAGTGTAGGTGCATTACGGTTGGAGAGACATATAGCGCAAATGGCAGGTTTTGTTTACGTTTTGTTTTGTTCACAACGTGTACATTTGGCTCAGTCCTTAAGGGGTTAATTAACGCTTGCACATACTAGCATTCAATATTAACCCTTCACCGACAATTACTTCAGGGATATTTCCATATATGCGCTCCCTTGGGGGAACTGTTTAGATTATAGTGACTTTATATTTTTGTGTTTTGGTCAGCTATGCCATCTGATTGCCACTTTGTGGCGGGGGGAATGTTATTATGTCATATGCCTAGATTGGTGGGATAGATCCTGACTACATTAAGTCAGAAGGAAGAGGGAAGAACCTTGTGTATTCTTATTTCATGTCGGTTGATTACCTATGCAATATGTATTAATCACACAGATTCTGTTTCATCATATCAGTTAACTTTGTTACTTTCTGTTAATATAGGTTATAGCCTGCTTCTATCAAAAGTACAAATTTATGTTCTGCTGGTTATAAGAGGGTACGTGTACATTTACAATATGGCTCTTATGACAAATCATTGTGTTCCCTAAACGCACAACACCTTCACAGTATCTTGTATAAACATGTCACTGAAACGTAAAAAAAAAACAAACAAAAAAAACACCTCAACAAATAACGGTTTCACAATTACTATTGTCACGATATATAACGGGTTACATCTCGGATATTAGACTTCAACCCTAAGGGATCCACGGTTAATTAAAATATTGTTGAATATAAACATCACGTTAGCGTCAACATTAGAAGGGTGTTAATTAATTAAAGGAACACCAAGTGTGTCGCACTACTCATACCAGACTTAAAAGTATGGTTATGATGACCTAGATAACAATATGCTGGTATTAAATTCTAGTAGTCACCTTTTAATTCTATAAACATAAGTCATATCATTCCTTCATATACTGAGGATCGAATACTTGCATCTTATAGTATCTATTGTTGCCATATTTTATAAACTAGCATTGGCGCACGGACACGTCTAGATATTCCACGATTATTAACCTGGCTGAAGAGTCTAAATATATTTTCTTTACAAACCAGGTAGGCATCATTCTTTTGACTACGTACGGTCCCAAGACTCAATGCCTTAGTTTTCTTTTCCTTTCCACGTACTTTAGGTGCACGAATATCAGGGAACCTTCTATACTTGGCTTACGCACTCAAGCTACAAGTCTTACAGGTACGTTCCCCGGTATCACGTATACAAACAAAGGAAACCTACATGTTTTTCCTTTCTCAGTCCCTTAGGAAGTGAGTTACTGGCTTTTCAGGGCAATAGGAGCCATATTTAGGTTCTATAGGCCTCTATGCCTTATATTAGTGGACCCGCGAGGCCAACACCCATCCTCATACTCGGAGGTATTCGACCCTCGGTCCAACGCATAGCTAGCCGCCTCACATGTTGCATAGAGAGGGACTCACCAGTCACAGCCAATTCTATTTTTTCTTCTACTACTCACGGAGAGGCCAACACCCCACCACTACGTTCCATGGTATAGCCCTCAGAAGAGTTCTCATTGCAGTACACCACGATAGATGACGCGGTGCAAACCATCATAGCGGCAGGGGTAGGAGCATGGTTAAGCAAAACAGATATTGTTAACGCCATTAAACTGCTTCCTATTCACCCGTCGCTGTGGCATCTGCATTGTATTAAATGGAGAAACCAGTATTATTTTTTCAACAGGCTAACGTTAGGATATTCAACACCTTCGCGGAGGCCTAATGCTGGTTACTCTTAATTCATGTTGATGTCCATCACTATCTAGATGACTTCCTCTTTATAGAGAGTAATCATAACCCACCTTCAAGTCTTCAGGTCACCAAACAGCTGTTTGGGAGGTTGGGTGTCCCTATTTCCCTCTCCAAAACTATAGGTCCGGATACTAAGGTCAACTTTCTGGGTATTGAATTGGACTCGGTAGCCATGGAGGCCAGCTTGCCGCGTGACAAAATTCAACATATCCTAACAGACATTAGTGACTACTTGCGACGGGGTTGCTGTAGTCGGAAGGAGTTACAGTCATTGTTGGGATTGTTGAACTTTGCCATGAGAATCATCCCGCAGGGCAGGTCTTTTATTTCTAGACTTTCTATGGAAACTTTGTGGCATTTGCCTTTTTTGCCACCTCAATTTACATTTGTCTTACAATACAATTAAACTCTACCTCACAGACTTACAACACCACATGTTAACTTTATTTCCAAACAGACAGACCTTCTTATCCTCCTACCAAATTAAGACCTTATTAAAAGGAATCCAGAGGAGCAGTACAACACTAGCACCACAAGATTGCCTATTACGGGGGATGTGTTCAGATCACTATCAGACCTTTTGGATAACTCTCCTTTTGAACCCAAAACCAATCAGACCTTAAAAGTCACTATACGGTCCACACAGGGACCTTCCTCAGGATCAAATGACATGTCATTTGATCCTGAGGAAGGTCCCTGTGTGGACCGAAACGTCGATCTTCTTATGATTTATGGAATAAATTTATACTTTTTCTACTAAAGTCCGTGAGTGCAGCCCTGCAACTTCTGTTTATGTTCTATCTATCTACATCCCCATGGGAATTGGCACCCGGCAAGTATTATTAAGACAATTTAATAACTTTGAGCAAGAGTGCATGGATCTTTCTATATTTATATATATATATATATATATATATATATATATTTTATTTGGGAAGTGAAGTGTTCTTTTAAAGACCTGTTATGAAATGAATTATGAAGTACTCTTTTGCCTTTAATATTAAATGTGTAGAATCTTCCATTCTATAGCGTACCGGTATAAACAAAATGAAGGCACATCTTTCTATAGAATCTTGCATTTCTATAGAATCTAGCATAGAATCCTTTTAAATTTGTTATTTAAATTGGTCAATCATTTTAAAAATAAAATTGGAAGGGGTTCTATGCTGGACAAATGTATCTGTAATCAAACAATTTGTTCAAGCAAGAGTGTAACAAACGCACTTATCTACAAAATTATTTGTAATATAAAATTTCTGCGGGTCTGATAAAGCTAAACTAATGGGCATTAGATTCTTATGTACCCTGTTTCAGTTCAATGGTGACATTTTGTTTGACAATTGATGCCTGCTATAAAGCATTAGTGGGATGGTTTTAAAAGTGGTTAGGTAAGATGAGTCCATCAGGTTATATCAGTTATACAGATGTCCCACTAATGCTTCAGTTTAAAGTGGTTCTCCAGTCTGTAAAAACAAGATAAAAAAGAAAAGAAAAAGATAAAATGCTATTTTTCAAATGTGCTTCTTTTTGAGCAAATCTCTATACATTAAATATACATGAAATTTGGCCAATCAGGAGCCTCTCACTTTAGTATAAAATGTATACGTAACTGAACTTTTGGACATGCTTACCCAAGCACTTTGTGTTAGTGTGAGGGGGGAAAGATGACTAGTATGTTTGTTTTTGGTGGGGGGCAAATAAGCAGTTTAGAATGCCACGATGGACATCAGGTCTGCCCAATTATGTAGACTGTATCTCCTGTCTAATCAAGAGATGGAAAAGAATAGATAATTGATGGTGAAGGGACAGCCAGTAAATGCTCATTTTATTCACAGATCAAGTGACAACTGACCATAGAGGGAAAAAATGGAGGAGTAGTGAAATAATCTATACTTCCAAGCATTATTTATGCAGCCACTTTGACTGCAGCTATTGAGGAAGACATAGCTAGCTACCGTCTTTCCCTGAAAATAAGACCGGGTCTTATATTAATTTTTCCTACTGTAAAAACACTCTAGGGCCTTTTTTTCGGTGGAGGCCTTATTTCGAGGAAAACTTTAGCAAGCATGTACTAGAAACAGGTCTACGTTCAGGGAATTTCCCCAAACATTGACTGTGACGAGACCAATCTCGCCACATTGCATTGGAGGAGCCTGGTTGCCTGCCTGTTGCCTCTGGACTATGGCCCTGGGTGATTGAGCCCTTTAAAAACAGTATTTGGCCATACCAGAGTGTATGTCACTCATTCTGGCCCTTTAAATACTGTGGGGAAGGATTGGCACTTTTTATATGGCACTTCGGATGCAGCCGAAGTGCCGAAGTTGCCGAAGTCGTCAAAGTCGTCGAAGTGGCCGCCATTCAACAAAGGAACACGTGGCGGCGGCCATTTTAATTTAGTCGAACGCGGTTAATGGTGTATGATAAAGAATCTATGGAACTAAAATCGGCTATGCAAATACACGAACACCGCTGACCCTTACCGTCCCCTCCACTTCGACACCACGAACGGACCTGTTCGTGCATTCGAAGGGGACTTAGCCGTTTTTCTGCAGGAAAATTGACCGACCGCACAGCCCAAATCTATGGAACTGTTTTGGGCAGGAAAATGTGCTTGCGGTCGGTCAAGGACTTCCGTCTATCTTTTTATCCACTGGAGGGATTGGTATGATTTTTGAGAGTGTTTATGTTTAAAGTATGCAGAGTTCAAATAAATGCAGATTGGATGTATGGTTTAAAAGTTACAAGGTATGTGTAAAACTGTATTTTTACTGTCTGCGATAAGTATGTTAAACCATTGTGTAACATAATTATATCACAGGCAGAGGGGAGGTTTTTGTGTGTAATTGCTGGGAGTGTTTTCTGTAATATACGTGTATGATTGGTTGTTTTGTAACACCCTGTGGGTGGTCCTATCTAAGGGAAACCATCATAAAAGAAGGTTCTTTTGGTGCCAATAAACAGACCACTGCTTAACCCTCAACACGGAGCTTTGTCTCATCTTTGGGGGGATTTACTGTATGCTGTTAGAGACTGATTGCCAGGATAGTAAGCCACTTGGATGCTTTTCCTGTTCGTCTGCTAGCAGCTATTCGTGAGGTTCCAGTTCGGGAGTTGGAGTGCTATTTTGTATCCAGTTCGGGAGTTTGGTGTTCTGCAGTAGCTGTGCCTGTATCTCTGGAAGGGGAAGATCTACTAAACGGCGGTTTAACCCTTTTATGCCTGGGGGTGCCGTAACATTGACGAGTTCACTAGGGCATGGAATACTGCAAATCAATATATGGGGTTACTTTCCAGAACTTAGATTAATTACTCGTGAATGGAATCCCATGAATCTATGTTCGGGGAAAAAATTTTGAACATAGATTAGGGAACTAGCGAGTAGCGACTAGGGCTTATTTTCAGGGTTGGGCTTATATTACGAGCATCCCCTGAAAATAAGCTTATTTTTGGGGATGTCTTATTTTCAGGGAAACAGAGTAGCTACTGACACCTGAAACAGCTTTAAGTGGGAGATAGGAGATTGCCATTGCGTTATTGAATCTAGTGTGAAGGTATTGCGGTATGCAACTCGTTATAGGTATAGATACTATCTGTCTGTCAGTGACACTTAAAACAAGTTTGAGTTGGAGATAGTAAATTGCAATTGCTCTTACTGTGAGACTAGGTTTAAGGTACTTGTAATGGGTAACTGCTAGTTCCCTTCCTTCAGACGATCAGGAACTCTTACATGGTTAGGGGACTTAGCTCAATGCGCTCCCAGGCGGAGACGACACTCAGCCCAGGAAGCTCTTAGTCCTTACAAGGACTTTTCCCTGTTGCATCCCCTGCAAGCAGAAACAGCAAACACAGGGGTTAAATCTTCCTTCCCTCCAATAACAGGATGACAAAGTTTTGGAGGTTAAAACACTGACAATCCTTTATTGAAAAAAGGCTTATTTTAAGCACAGACCCCAGCAGGGGGTATCCATTCACCACAACACAATTCCAGGCAGGAGGGGGCTGGGTTACAGATAACCATCTCCCATTCTGGGAGATACCAACAGCACACAGGGTTATACCTTTAGACACATTACATACAGGGGGGGTAAACTTTGGGGCTCGGCGCCCCGGGATGGGAAACATATTGCAGGCAAACATATATTGTTAGATAGCCCCCCGGGTCCCATCAGGGATTCCTGCAAATAGCGGGGCTATCGGGTGCACAGAGCCCGATATACCAGCATCTAAAGTCTGGGGCTCGAGGCTCTGTACATCCCCGAAATCAGTTCCACAGTGTCGCTTGGTTTGGTCTAGTGAATTCAAACTTCGTGCCTAAACCAAGCAACAGCCAATTGCATTGTACAGTGTAGAAAAACAAGAGGAAACACACATTCAACAAGGGAAAATCATAAGAATACACATTGGGGACACAAGATGCAAAACCATAAAATCCGAATACTCAGTGGGCATGGCACTTAGTGGCGGTGTCCCGCCACAGTACTAATATACAAAAAATAAGTCCTGCGCTCAAACTCAAACAAAGAAAAGAGTTGCTTGCGCACTATACCAAATCTCTATGCATATTTACATGTATGTACGTAGCGGGGAATGTGGTGCGACTAAGAGTAAGGAGACTACCCCAATTCTCCCCCCAATAATGACAAACAACGAATATTGGATGAAACAGGCCACAGCATTTATTAAACTTACAACTGTAGGACTCATCCGAACTTTATTCTTTTTCTTTAATTCAAATATAAATAAACATATAAATATATACATATACATACCATAATTAACATATAAATTACACTTATTGCCCTACAGCCTCCAACTTAAATAACCGTCCTTGCCAACAAACTTAACCAGGTGCCTATGCACCAAAACTTTACCCACTGGTGTCTCGCCTCCCCCCTCGTCCAAACCAAAAATTCCCATCATCTTAAATGCTCTACCACCAGCCGGCTTTTTGCTCACGTCCTATTTAGTAACTTAAAAGTTTACCTTACTGCAAAACACACCACCACCCACCTCCCCACTATAGCTTAAACCACCGGGGCCCCTTCACCCCGATAACTGCCCACGAGACACCTCCACAATTGCTATGGATATGGGACAGAAGGGAACACAGCACAGGGGAGGAGGAAAAGAAGGGGGAAAAAAAATAATAAAAAATAAATAAATGAAAAAAAAAAAAAAAAAAAAGAATAATTATAACGTTACCCCACCAGAAAGTACCACAAGCAATAGACACACCACAACCCCAACATAATAGAAAGCACCCACTACCACCATACACCATACATAATATTTGGGGAAACCAGGGAACTGACCAAACACAAAAAAAAAGAACAAAGCCATACTGGTTCAACAGTGCCACCCATGAATGTTTAACACCTTGAGTACAGGAGATACAATAAGCCTAGCATTGTAATGATAACCAGCAGCATAAGGCTTACAAATGCTGCACATTCCATAACGAGTGGGGCACTTAAGGACTGGATTTGTACAGACGTGTCAAGTGACAAGGGATGGGGGGTCTGATGGGAATGCAATGACAATGGGATTGTATTAATAATAGGTGTGCAATCAAAATGTTCTACTAATGTTATGAATATTGTTGATCGAATAGCAGGCACTGTTGTATAATTGATCTTTGTTTATCTTGAACAGGAACGCTTCTGATTAACCAGTGTATACATACCACAATATCCTGACCAACTATGGTGACTAAATTACTAGACAAAACCCGTACTGGGACGCATCACCCTCTGGGGGAGACTTACAACGCTCAACAGACAACTGACTCTGGGTACATTATGCACCTCCACCACGCATTCTATGGCACCACACTCCTGGGGCCTCTCCCCGTTCCTCCCCGACCGCCCCCGCCCCTAGGGGGGGAGGCGGGGGGGGGGAAGGGGCGATGCCACAGGGTCCAACACATGGCATACACAATACTCGGACCTCGATACATTAGGACATTGCACCGACTAAACTATAGGACCAGAAAGCGACTCTGGCTACCCGCCACCACAGACCACCACACTACCTACTCTTACCCCTACCCGATAAGGAGTGGTCAGGCGTACCACCCCACCACCTGCTGGCAACGTATAAGACCAGTAGTTTGGCCCCTAGGGCCCTTTTCAATAGAACCTCACACCCCCTACTTCTCACCCTCCCCAATCCACACCCCTCCCTAGAACCCACCACCGAGGCACGGGATCACAGCCCGCAACCGGGCACATTTACCACCCCGCCCATTGCCCGCATAAACTCTACACGCCACGTCAAGGAGCGGAACCAGCATAGGATTTAAGCCGTCACAATGCCCCTATCAATAAAATGCGTTTCTATCAACGCCAAAGGCCTCAACACACCCATTAAAAGGCACGGCCTACTACGATGGGCACACAGGCAACACATAGACGTACTGCTCCTACAGGAAACGCACTTCACGTCCACGAGATCGTTCCCCCTTACAAACCGTTACTACAAACAAAGCTACATGGCCCACTCCCCAGATACTAAAACTAAAGGGGTGGCAATACTACTCAAAACCACATGCCCCCTGACGGACGTCGGGTGTGTCATGGATCCACAAGGACGATATGTTACAATAGAAGGAAAAATAGGCGCTACCCCCTATGCCATAAGCTCAGTCTATGCCCCATCTGTTCCTAACAGCACGTTCTGGCAACATTCTGCATCGCACCTACAGGCATATGCAGGCAAACGCTTAATAATAGGAGGAGACTGCAACGCCACACATATCCCGGCTATAGATAGATCAACTCGCGAGATGAACGCCCCGCAACCATCCAGAAACGACACATATTTCGCACAATTCTTAGCCACACAATCATTAGTCGACATATGGAGGGCACAACACCCGACCGCCCGTGATTACACCTTCTACTCGCACCCGCACTCCTCATACTCACGTATAGACCACTTTCTCGTATCCCCGAACCTGACAACGCAGATAAGTCACTCGTCCATAGGCACTATCTCATGGTCGGATCATGCCGACATAACTATCACCATCCGCATACCAGACCTAAAACGACCTTGGTCGTGGAGGCTGAACCCACTACTCCTACACGACGCCCAAATCAGGCTCTCAATCGCCAAAGCCATAAAAGACTATTTTGACACCAACACAACCTCGGTAACTTCCCCAATAACACTGTGGGCTGCACACAAACCAGTGATCAGAGGAACCCTCATTAGCTTAGCCTCTGCCTACAAAAAAACAAAAACGCAACACACTAACGGAGACGCTAACCGAGCTACGAAAACTAGAAATGAGCCGCAAACATAACCCACAACCACAAACACTACGAGACCTAATTGCCACAAGAGATCTCCTCAAAAGACTCACACACGGACACAACCAAAGCCATGATGTGGCTTAAGCAGAAATACTATGAAACAGGCAATAAAGCAGACACTATGTTAGCCCGGCGACTTAAGAAACGCATAGAATCCCAAAAAATATCATCGATACGCACAAAGACAGGCACAATTAGCAACTTGCCTGATCAGATAGGAGACACGTTCCAACAATATTTCAAATCACTGTATAACCCCAATATATCGTGACACACAAGCCCGAACACACGCGAACCCAAACTACAAAGGACGCTTGGGACTCAGGTCTAGAATTGACCCCATGACACAACAACACAGACTTTATACACCATAAATCTCGACGACCAACTGCATCTTCTATGGGAATCGCAGAGGGAAACGGGGGAGGAGGGAGGGAGATAATAGAATAATTACTCCCGGAACGCAACAAAGACTCCCTAGTACCCACAGAGACGCATCAAGCCATACGGGTGTACACTGGATAACGATGACATACACCGGGACAGCCAAGGTCCACCCACTATCACTACTAGTCCCCCTCCCCACCACACTAACTCTCTCTCTTTCAACACCCCGTTGAAAGACCAAACCCTTCACAAAGATGCATAATGACGACACATATGACGGACAAGCGTACAAATATACGGGAAAACTATTCAGAATGTAAAACATAAATGCTCAGGGGTGAAATATACACCACCACCCCTCCCCGAGATTCCCCACCTGTTACCACACCCCCACTTACTTGTGATAATCACAGCAAAATCGAATAGGGCAACCGTACCCCCTCCCCTTTCTATTTCTGTACCCCTCCCTAACCCTTAGACTCAGAGCAGCAACAAATGTTACATATGTAGTACAAACGTACTAACAAACATCTGATAATGTAACCAATGAAAGACCTTATCTTACAAGTATCTCATGTATGTTTGTCATTCACATGGTAATTAAGCTTTTTGATCTCTGTAATAATAATCTTATTCCCTTGTTTCCTTCTGTACCCCCACCCCAATGACAATGAAAACGCTATAAAATATGACAAAAATAAAGAATTAAAAAAAAAAAAAAAGTTTACCTTACAGAGCAGGGTAGGTTGAGACCCACCATGTTCATCTCCTGACATTCCATCTGCTCCCCAACCCTGTTGGCAAGGACACGCTCCCCGCTAGCTGTGACGGAACAAAAACAGAAAATTAGGGTGGGTGGGAGGGAAGTTGTTTGCTGGCCAGAATCCCAAAAGGCACTGAGGTAAGATGATCCCTGCCCCACTACAAACCCATAACCACTCCCCTAAACACATATAGCCAATTACTAGCACCATCCCCACACTCATACATGTGCCCTTGTCCGTTTGGCTGTGCTGACTCCCCAGGGCCTTAACTGTTTTTTATTATCACTCCAATGGCCATTTAAGTGTAAGCTCACCTGCCATGTCAAGGCATAGTTCTTAGGTGAGTCCTACGCTAATTCACCATGCTTCTCTCAGTTTCAGTTAGAAAATCTCTAATGAGTTTTACCTAAGAGGTTTGCCTTGACGTGGCAGGTGATTAGGTCCACTGATAATGTATCTGGTTCTGCACAAACAACTACCATTGGTCTCCACTACTGCCACCCTTAGGCAAAGCATGTTGGGCAAAGTGCCACTAAGCAACAGAGGCAGGAAGACATCCAGTTCACATCATTCCAGGGACTGGTCCACCAGCCTTGAACATTTTGTTGGATTCAATTCCAGGAGCATGTCAAAACAGCAGGCCAGCAAAATCACCCGACTGATTGCCCAACTGATCGTTTTTTGTGGAGCTTTCTTTTCCATGATAGAAGGGGCTGAAACAGGCACTTGCTCTGCCATATATAATTCCCTCATGATTCACTTTCATCAGGAACATAGTCCAATCACTGTACCATTCCTGTGAGTAACTATTCAAGAAGCAGCTGGCCTAAGACTGTTGGCACTAGGTGCATTTCACCACAGATTTATAGAGTGCTTCCAGTGGCCAGTATGCCTTCCTCTCCTTGATAAGTCTGATAGCACACTGACTGCAGCCTGCAGTTACTGGTAGTAGAGTTTGGTCTAACCTAAGTAGGCTGGGAGTGGATCTGTAGAGCGGAGGGGCTATCAATGTCTCCTGGAACAAGCTGAAATGATCAATGGAAAGCACGCTTCAGACGAGTGCTTCCCACACAGTGCTGGTGACAGGATGTTAAAATAGTTGTACTTAACGTTACACATGTTCTGAAGAATTTTGAAACAGCAGAGGGCAATTCATAGTCTATCTTCCTACCATTCGATGGGTGTTCACTTACTGCTGTGGATTGGATTAACTATCCAACAATAATAGGGCAGCTAGTGTTAGTTTGTTTTACATTTAGGAATGTGGCAAACTTTGAGCCATAGTAATGCCAGTTTGGGACAAGTCACCCCCTTCACTTGTTCACTCACCTCATAAACAAAATGGATGCCTTCCTGGAAAACAGGGAAATAGTTCTTAGTGGCACACTCCACACCACTACCACTATGTAGCAGCAGTGTTCAGGAACCTGAAAGATCTAATCAATTCTCGTCTGAGTGAATGAATTGCTAGTTACTCCAAATTGATGTTAGCTTCCCTGTGTGATCCCAGAATTGAAGGGAAAGTGACACTCTGATACAAAAGTCCGATATACTGGAGAGAAAGACCTATTGACAAGGTCCATGATTTACCCGTTGGTTAAGGAAGCACATTGAACCTAACATGTTGTCACTGTCTACTACTCCCAATAACAGCGGTGGCAGTATAACCACAACCCAGCATGGTGAAGCAACGGCGATGTGAGATGGGGCTGTTTTGTAGTTTCGGAGGAAGAGAGCGAGCAGTAAAAAGAAGACTATTAATGCCTCTGAAATGGTCAGAGCTTACCTGTGTGAATGTGCTTTGCCTTCTAGTGAGGACCCTCTGCGCTACTAAGATGAGAAGAGTGTGTGGCCTGCTCTGTGTCTGGTTGCCCAGCAGCTATTTTCATGCCACAGAGCAATGTCAAAAGTTACCAGGTGTTTTCTCTTACTGGGAACATTCTAAATCCCTAACTCTTACCAATGTCCTTTAAACTGATGGAGAAAATAGCCTTCTCAAGTTTAGTCTCCCAAAGTTGATTATGTTTTAGCAAAATTTGGAAAAGTTGAGAGAAAAAAATGTATTCTGGAGGGGCTAAATGAGAGATGAGAGGATAGAGTGTTGTGTCTGATAGTTTTAGGAATGGTTTAGAGACTGGGAGATTGAAAAAAAGAAGAGTGACCCCATGGTGCCAATTACAGGCCTGTGAGGCTGTAAGGTGTAACTAGAAAAGCTACAATTTCTGTGGAAATTGTGTGAAGTGTTCTTGCCTCCACCAGTAGTCTACAACTGGAGTGGGTGGAGTAACTGTTATTCTTTATTTATATAGCACTTTAATTGCAACGTTGTTGCCCAAAGTGCTTCACAGTTACATTAAAACATACATTTATAAAATCATTAGCAGGTGTAAAAAAGGCCCTGTCTATGACATCACGTGCTGCTCCAGCCTGGCACAGGTCAGAGTATTTTGGCAGTTGCCATCTTCAAACGGTCGTAAAAATATACATCCTACAGCGAAGAGCTTTAAAATGTGAAAATCACAAGACCCAGACCTACATTTTGATGCATAGTATGTCTCTGAAGCATTAAAAATGAAGGCACAGTTGCAGTTTAGAAATTGCCCTTCAAGTTTGAGCTGGCTAGAGTGAAGTTTCAATGAATGTCAATGGACAGCGTGAATTGCAAACAAATAGTCATATTGTGAAAACTATCAGGACTATGGCTTAGCAGTGGACATTTGTGTAGATTTGTGTAGGTGGGCTTGAAAATGAGGGCGTGGTGGCAGTTTAGAAATCATGTCCTGATTTTTCAGCTTTTGCCAGCTCCCACTCTAGTTTTGAACATTTTGCCATTCATTCCTATGGGACCAATTTCGCCACAAGAACGACGATATTCTGTGAACTATTCGGTGAAACGTTCCACAAAGTAATAGCAATCCAATCGGGAACAATCCGCACGTTTCGGTATATTTCTGTCTATGTAGTGTAAAAACTGTGGGAGGAGTTAGGGTGGTAAATTTGGCTATAATAATAATATATATGTGAGATAACATTAAGTGGTCTTGCTATGCAAGAACACTTAATTACAAGAATTATGGATGTAAGATGTTGGTGCCATTGACCAATTATGTTGAAGTATGTGTTGTCATTATCCAATTATGCCAAAGTACATTTTGCTTGCTCAGTTGCACTTACCTCCACATTAAACACCTTGGGTGAGGAAAACAAAAATATTTTCAACACATGACAGCAGCAGTTAATCTTTAAAGCATTGCTGCCTCTTGAAACAGATAAAACATTGGCTTTCACAAAGGATCAGAAACCTTTCCTGGGTTTTCCAAGTTTAATGTTCTCAAGATAATTCAATCCACATAATTCCGCCTTCCTCTACAAATTCTGCCCAGTATTTACATTTCCCCAAGTTCCTGAGATGCATCTGCCTGCCCTTGCTTTGACCTTGACTCTTTGAAAACCATTGTGTTCCTTAATTGTACTTTCATTTTAATTTTGCTAATCTGTCTCTCTCTTTCCTGATCCTCAACACACTATATTTTGTGGCCACTTTAGGAATCTACAATCATTTTTAGTGTTATTTTTAATTTAAAATGTTGGCATGATTTGGAAAAAATTAATCTTACAGAAATAACTTGTTTGCTTTCATTATCAAAAGTTGACTTTTACGTCATGAGCATTTTCCCCCAGTGTATACGTTTACTGTGGTGGTAGGTACATACGACTAAAGGAAGCTTCATGATCCACTAACTAGGTTTATAGACTCATAATCTCAAAAAATAATTTTATATACAACTTCCAATATTCACTAGACCCTCTTCATACCATCCAACACAAAATTATATGGAATGGAGTCCTAATGGACAGGCAGATGGTAACGGAAGGTATGGAATAGTAGCAGGTGGCAGGCCTACAGGTGGTGTTGCAATGACACAATTCGTGTCACTGGCAAATTGGCAATGCACATATTGGAGAGTCAGTATGTTAGCCTGGTCTCTTGGACAGCTCCCAATATACAAGACCTTACAGAGAGCACTGCTGAAGTCCTCGTTGAATTGTCATTGTGTTCACTGCACAGCGTGTGTGTGTCTAATGATGCATTCACACTGTGCTTCCCAAGGATAGTTCCTCAGATGCAGGACACCAACAAAATTAGTACATTAGGACAAGACCACAAAGTAGGGACTGCCCTTTTGAAAGCACGCCAAACTGACAGACAGCCTCCTGGCCAGTCCTCAATATACAGGACCATACAGAGAGGGCTGCTGAAGTGCTCCCTACGTTATTCAAGTGCTCGCGGCATAGCGCATGTGCATGTAATGATGTGCCCTGTGCTGCGGGACACGATGAAACTAAAGCAGGATCCTGAGATATTGTGAGAAGGCCCAAATACCTAAAATAGAGGTCTAATTGCAGCTCACAGTGCAGGATAAATCTGACGGCAGCTCACAATCATCAGATGATCTTAGGTCAGATACACAGTCATCGTAAGATACACAAAGGTAGAGCCAGCAGTGTCACAGAGACCCTCTGCTGGCTCTACAGATGATGACAGAGAGTTCCCAACTACTAAAAAGGGCATCCAGGATCTTTTGTTAAATAATCAACAGTTCTTCATGGCAGACCTAGGAATATTCCGTGACAAAATTCATCACTTCAAGAGAGAAGTGGTTGAAAAGGATACTGTAGATAGTGGTATACAGCAAGACCATAATGCATCTATGCTCACTCAGGCAAAAAATACATCAGGCTGCTATGATGGATTCACTGGAGGGTAAGTGCCAACATCAAAACAACAAAACTAGAGATGTTTCTGACACATTTCCCAAGGAGGCGTTTTGTGTCATTACTCCATACCAAGAAGACCAAATCAATAGGCATTGATAGTGCCTACCAGATTAGCTGAATTGCCACTCACATTGACTGATGACCTACATAAAGTTTTCACTTTTCAAATACTTTTTCAACAGAAGTGACCTATTGGCAGCAACCAGATGCAATATACACTGTCTTAGAATTTTTTAGCCTTACAATAGTCATACAAAAATATCCAACCTAAATATTCTAATAAAATACCTCTTATATACTTTTTTAGTGAAAAGTAGTGAAGGCCCAAAAATTACCAAGCACTTTTTAAATCTAAAGAGCGGATATTACGGCTGCGGGAACTGTCAGGCTTGTAAATCCACAAAAAAGTAAAAAAAGGCACCTAACTAACCTTCAAGGATTAATTAATAAGGATTTCACCATCAAGGACCAATTAACGTGTTTCTTATTTATGTACTTAAATGCTCGTGTAACCCACTATATGTAGGTAGGACTATCAGATGCCTACATATCAGAATTTCGGAACATATACGAAATATCAGGAAAGGATTGGAGACCCATAGTGTCTCCAACCATTTTAAAAATCATCATAATCAAGATCCTAATCATCTGTTTTTTTGCCCCTTAAAATTGGTGAACCATGACTGGAGAGGGGGGGATTATTTGAAAAAAATAGGACTGGAAGAGATGACATTTATTTATGATTTTAATACACTTATACCACATGGTTTAACCCCTTAACGCCGTTACGGCGTTCTATGCCGTCGCGGCTTTAAAGGGCTTTAAAGCCGTTGCGGCGGCATAGAACGCCGTAACGGCTTGCAGCCCCAGGAGCAGAGGTGTACTCACCTCCGCCGCGATCCTCTTCTGGGGGGCTGTCTGAGAGCCCAGGCAGCCCCCCTCCGGCAAATGAGGCCCCCGGGGGCCATGTGATCGCTCTCAAAGAGCGATCACATGGCCCCCTATAGCTGGCTATGGATCTGCCAGCAGGGGGACTGTCTAAAATATTAGACAGTCCCCCTGCTGGTAGGTAGGGTAAAAAAAAAAAGAAATATTAAAATGTTATAAAATAAATTAAATGCCTTTTTATATATATTTATATATATTAGTATATATATTAATATTAAAATACACTTAGAATGACGTTACATATATATAATATGTATATATATTATATATATAATAGATCTACATATATATATTATATATATATACGAATAATTACAATAATAAATAAATAAATAAATTAAATAAATAAATAAAATATTGAAACAAAATATAAAATAAATTATATATTCATATGTAATTTCATTCTAACTGTATTTTGTTATTATATATATATATATTGGAAACAGAATACACTTAGAATGACATTCTATATATATATATCTATATATAAAATACAAATAAACGCAAATATATATATATAGATAAATACATATAATTACGGTACATAAAAGATTACATTAGTATACACGTAGAATTTATATACCTATAAATGCATATATATTAAAATTCTATGTGTATATTTAAGTAATTTTTTAACATAATTATGTCATTTGATTAATTAAAATTTGATTGACATGCCTGACAACACAGGGAGAAAGTGCAGAGAATTTAATTCGCAAGCACTATATTAGACCCTGTAACTCTCCAAGACACCATAAAACTGGTACATAGGGGGTACTGTTTTACTCGGGAGACTTCGCTGAACTCAAATATTAGTGTTTAAAACTGGTAAATTGTATTACAACGATGATATTTTAAGTAAAAGTGACGTTTTTTGCATTTTTTACAAACAAACGGCACTTTTATGGACTATATTATTGTTGTAATATGTTTTACTGTTTTAAAACACTAATATTTGTGTTTAGTGAAATCTCCCGAGAATAACAGTACCCCCCATGTACAGGTTTTATGGTGTTTTGGAAAGTTAGAGAGTCACATATAAGGCTTGCATTTCATTTTTTTGACATTGAAATTTGCCAGATTAGTTATGTTGCCTTTGAGACCGTATGGTAGCCCAGGAATAAGAATTACCCCCATGATGGCATACCATTTGCAAAAGTAGACAACCCAAGGTATTGCAAATGGGGTATGTCCAGTCATTTTTAGTAGCCACTTAGTCACTGGCCAAATATTCGTTTTTTGCTTTTTTCACACGAAAACAAATATGAACGCTAACTTTGGCCAGTGTTTGTGACTAAGTGGCTACTAAAAAAAAATCAACATACCCCACGTTCAATACCTTGGGTTGTCTACTTTTTCAAATGGTATGCCATTATGGGGGTAATTCTCATTCCTGGGCTACCACACCGTCTCAAAGGTAACATTACTAATCTGGCAAATTTCAATTTGAAAATGGAACGTTCTATATTTGACCCTGTAACTTTCCAAAACACCATAAAACCTGTTAATGGGGGGTACTGTTGTACTCGTGAGACATCGCTGATTACAAATATGTGCATTTTGTTGCAGTAAAAACAGTATTATGACATTTACAGCTAAAATGTGAGGCGGAACTACAAATTAAAAAAAAAAAATTAAAATTTCTCACAGTTTTTTTTTATTTTATTCATAATAAATTGTTTCATATACAAATATTTTATATGAAATGAAAGCCCTGTTTCTCCTGAACAAAATGATATATAATAAGTGTGGGTGCATTTAATATGAAAGAGGGGAACTACGGGTGAACAGTCATATAGCGCAAATTCCAGTTTTTGTTTACGTTTTGTTTTGATCAGAACGTGTACTATTAACTCCGTCCTGAAGGGGTTAAATTCCGATTTTGAGACTTGTCATTTCTTTTAAAAAGTGTTTTTATCACATATTTTTAATTGAGTAACTTATGCACTTCCTTTCACTTTAATATAGATTTTCTGGGAGCACAAATAAATTAAGGACTAACACTTTAACAGTAACAAGAACATTTATGCTATATTTAATATATTATTTTTCTAAATTTGTAGCTGTATACAAGCCTTTTAAACTGTATTTATGATATTTAAAATTTATTTCCCCTTACTTCCACACTGCTGTGGACACTTATGTTTCCATGCTATGGGACTTTGTGTGATATTTGACTTAAAAGGACTTTCGTTATGGAACGCACACGTCATACGTTGTGCGTTCCAATTGCAGCCGTGCGTCCACGTGATACTATGCAACCCGGAAGTGAAATTTGAAAGTACCCGGAACTAGATTACGGGCGCGTTCCACGAGTGAATCGGACCCGGAAATACTCAACTTACCAGTTTTAAAAAGACACAGAGGAAGAGAGATCACCTACTGCCGACTTAGGAAGCCCCTGGTACGGGGCAAAACGCGTTTCGGACACTTCCAAATATTGGACTGGAGTAAGACTGTCAGCCTGTTACAGCTTGCTTTTATTTTTATGTTATTTCTGGAGCAATAAATATTTCATTGATAAAGTAAGTGTGGTCAGTTATCTTCTGTCACACTATACCACATCCATTCCAAGAAGATTTCCAAGGAGGAGAGGGACATCCTACATAATGGTCCCAGTGCTGTTCCCATGAGAGCCATATGTTCATATTTGGCTCCTGGTTTGTGAGTACCTGATTCTCATTTGAATTTATTTTACACATTGACTGACTATATTACGCTATATGGTTTTGCATTCTTTTTATAGATGTTTCTACGAGTGTGATCTACCTACTGTATGTATTAAAATAGTCATAAATGTCATTCAACTCTTCGCTGGCATCAATCTCTGCATCCAGTCACTGCAATCCTTCAAGTACCGCTGAGGATCTTCTTAAACTTTGCTTGTACATCTTAACCAGATCTTAGTTATTCACTCTAATTTTGCTGCAGTTACCTTATGCTAATTTGCAATAGTTTTTATACTGTCTGGCCTTTGTTGTACCAAACCCCAATACTCCATAGGTTTAATTTCACACCTATACCTATGTCTTAGTTACCTTATTTTGAGTTTGCCTTAACATCTTTTAAGAAATTATAACTAGAGGTATTCTACTTATCTCAACTTGAAGTTAATTATTTCAGGTTAGTCTTATGTTATGCATGGGAAGACAATGAATCCTATACAACTACTTGTTTTTATGGTATTTGATATCTGAAATGTTTTGATTCACACAAAATAAAAAGACTAAAATTACTTAGAATGCTATAGACACTGTTTTTTTTTCCAGAAAACGTATTATTACTAGTCCTGAATTCACCCAATCCCAACCCATCCCCCAAATTATATGAATAAACATCAGGGGTGTTTATAAAGCCGCAATATCCTTTATCCAAACTGCTAAGATGAACAGTCCGACTGCGGATCTGTTCTGATTAAGTCTTCATACCTTCCCCACTTACAGGGTGGAAAGTTGGTCTCCAGTTCCTCCTCTATTGCGAGCTGTGTATTGTTGTACCGCACTTATGAGTGTTTGCAGATGTCTGCTGCAGAGAACTCAGGATGGGCTATACAGAGCTCTGGACATGATGTTCCTTGCCATAGTGATTCAGAAGTGCAGCAGTCCACATAGCGAAGTTAGCTGCTCCACAAGGGATCAGCCTCAGGAGATGGGCGTCAGACTTTATATTGGGTAACGGATACATGTCATCAAAGTTCTCTCTGTCGTCATGTGAATCAACACAGTAAAGGAGGAGACTATATTTAAAGAAGAAAACTAACACA
Organism: Pelobates fuscus; assembly: GCF_036172605.1. NCBI lineage: Eukaryota > Metazoa > Chordata > Amphibia > Anura > Pelobatidae > Pelobates > Pelobates fuscus. The sequence goes on from NC_086323.1 coordinate 171,587,576, forward strand.
ACAAGAGGACATAGTCTTAAATTAGAGGGGCAAAGGTTTAAAAATAATTTCAGAAAGTACTGAGAGGGTAGTGGATGCAGGGCCGGCTTAAAGGGTGTGCGAGCATGGAGCAGGGGGCGCCATGTGGCCGACACAGTTCACACATGGCCGGCCGGAATTAAAAAATAAATAAAAAATTGTGGAGGGGGCGGAACTAAAAGCGCCAGACAACTGCTGCAGGGGAAGCAGGAAGGAGTCCCTGCTTCCCCACCAAACAGTCTCCAAGAGCTGCACTGCCTCCACAATGAACTCCACAGGTAACTGTGTGAATGTCAGTGTGAGTGTGCCTGTGTGACTGTCTGCCTGTGTGTGTGTCTGTGTGTGTGACTGTCTGCCTGTGTGTGTGTATGACTGCCTGTGTGTGTGTGTCTGGGTGTATGACTGTCTGCCTGTGTGTGTGTATGACTGCCTGTGTGTGTCTGTGTGTATGACTGTCTGCCTGTGTGTGTGTGTGTGTGTGTGTGTGTGTGTGTCTGTGTGTATGACTGTCGGTCTGTCTGCCTGTGTGTGTGTGAGACTGCCTGTGTGTGTCTGTGTGCTTCTGTGCGTATGACTTATGTCTGCCTGTGTGTGTGTGTGTGTGTATGACTGCCTGTGTGTATGACTGCCTGTGTGTGTCTGTATGTGTGTGTGTGTGTATGACTGCCTGTGTGTGTGTCTGTGTGTATGACTGTCTGTCTGTGTTTGTGTGTGTGTGTGTGTCTGTGTGTGTGACAGTCTGCCTGTGTGTGTGTGTGTGTATGACTGCTTGTGTGTGTGTCTGTGTGTATGACTGTCTGCCTAGGTGTGTGTGTGTGTGTGTGTGTGTGTCTGTGTGTATGACTGTTTGCCTGTGTGTGTGTGTCTGTGTGTATGACTGTCTTCCTGTGTGTGTGTGTGTCTGTGTGTATGGCTGTCTGCCTGTGTGTGTGTGTCTGTGTGTATGACTGTCTGCCTGTGTGTGTGTGTATGACTGCCTGTGTGTGTGTGTGTATGACTTTGCCTGTGTGTGTGTGTGACTCTGTCTGTGTGTGTGACTGTCTGCCTGTGTCTGTGTGTATGACGGTCTGTGTGTGTCTGTGTGTATGACTGTCTGCCTGTGTGTGTGTGTCTGTGTGTGTGACTGCCTGTGTGTGTCTGTGTATGACTGTGTATGTGTGTGTATGACTGTCTGCCTGTGTGTTTGTGTGTGTGTGTCTGTGTGTATGGCTCTCTGCCTGTGTGTGTGTCTGTGTGCATGACTGTCTGCCTGTGTGTGTGTGTATGACTGTCTGCCTGTTTGTGTGTCTGTGTGTGTGCATGACTGCCTGTGTTTGTGTCTGTGTGTATGACTGTCTGCCTGTGTGTGTGACTGTCTGCCTGTGTGTCTGTGTGTGTGTGTGTGTATGACTGTCTGCCTGCGTGTGTGTGTCTGTGTGTGTGCATGACTGCCTGTGTGTCTGTGTGTGTGACTGTCTGCCTGTGTGTTTGTGTGTGTGTATGACTGTCTGCCTGTGTGTGTGTGTGTGTGCGTGGCTGTCTGCCTGTATGTGGTTGACTGTCTGCCTGTGTGTGTGTGTGACTGTCTGCCTGTGTGTGTTTGTTTGGTTGTCTGCCTGTGTGTGTGACTGCCTGCCTCTGTGTGTGTGGATGTCTTCCTGTGTGTGTATGGCCGTCTGACTCTGTGTGTGTGTGTGTGTGTGTGTGTATCACATACAACCAATACACGCATATCACACACTGTTAATACACCCATTACAAATATCACACACAGCCAACACATAGCATACATATCACACACAGTCATCACACCTACTATCACATACACAGACAACACAAACATTACATCATACATGGATGGCGGGGGGGAGGGGATGCGCTGTTAAGATTTTCCGCACAGGGCGCCTAAAAGCCTAAGGCAGGCCCTGAGTGGATGCATGGAATAGCCTTCCAGCTCTAGTGGTAGAGTTTAACACAGTAAAGTAGCATGCGTGGGGTAGGCTATCCTAACTATAAGATAAGACCAGAGACTAATGAAAGTATTAAGAAAATTGGGCAGACTAGATGGGCCAAATGGTTCTTATCTGCCGTCATATGTTTCTATGTTTCTATGTCATAGAGACAGATACTTATAAGACGTCATAGCCAGTCTCTGCTCCAGTCTCTGCACTAAGTCAAATATCACATGGCTAAGTGTTTGTTGACTCTTATACCAATCAGCATTGATCATTTGCGTTGCCTTGCAATGACCAGCTGCCTCTTCAATGGCTCACATACTTTTCTTTTTAATATTTTATTTATTAATGTTTGTGTGATATAAAATAACAGTTAACATAATACTTTTCAAACTGTAAAACTGGAAATTAGGCACCCTGAACACTGTGATTGAACCAGCTGGAGGCAGTTGAGGAGGGAGGCTCATGTGACAGATGTAGCAAAGAAGGAAGAGGGGCTTTGTCCATTATCTGTCAGAATAAACATGTTTGTGTTTTGTGACTGTTTACTTTTTACAATTTAAAGTTCTTTTACGTACAAACATAGGGTATGTGAGGGTTACGACAACAACAAAAAAAACAAACACAAAATGGGTAATTGAAAAAATGATTATACATACTAGATAATACCTTTATATACTACATGGTTGATTTATAAATAGAATGAATACTATACAGTTTAAAGCAAGTAAACATGCTGTCTGATTGAGGGAGCAAGAAAGGATGTGTTCATTCACGGCAGGTTCCTTACCAATAATTAACCATTAATCAATTTCTTGCTGTTTCTATGGCCCACATTGTTTCTACAATGACTAAACTTCCTTTTACAGCACACTAATGTATACTGTATGTGTTTAAGTCAATGTGTAATCTTTGCAGTAGGTAATAGCTCTGTGAAAAGTGTATACCCCAATTGAGGTTAGTCAATATGGTATTGAACTAGCAGACATTGAATGATGTGAAAAAGTACTTTGTTATATCTTGAGTAGCCTGTCTAATGTCCTTCTGTACAGGCAGGGCCGAATTAACATAGGGGCTGAGGGAGCTGCAACTCCAGGCCCATGCCTATGAAATAGGCCGATTGATTTAAAAAAATAAAATAAAATTAGATGTTTTTACTACTCTTTACATGATCTTACTTATGTATGGAAACTTAAGAGGAATGTAGGGGAACACAACTGATGTGGACTGGCTGATAATGAAATTAGTTAAGGTAAAGATGACTTTGCGCACTATCAAATGCTTCAGTCTTCAATTGCTGCTTCAGACTCTCTAACACTCTTATCTGTGGCATGTTTCATTTCTTCTACACTCACTACATACACTTTTTTCTCTGTCCCAGACTGCTAGTAAGAAGGTTAGGAGAGGAATGGACCAGCGAGTGCCAGAGAACAGTCCTTAGAAAGCGTAGAGCTAGCACATCATTAGACACATGTATGACAAGCTCAGGGTGCTGTCTGCAAAGTATGCCCTTGGTTGGTCATCCTGTATGATTGGCAGGCACCCTGATGTGCGTTGATGAACCCTAGGGTTCAGCGGAACACAAATTGGAGTTCCGCCAAAAAAATTTAAAAACAAAATAGCCGTGGGTGGCGAGGGAGCAGGGAGCTCTGATCCCCTTGCTCAGCTCCCTTGCGTGCATCTTAGTGATGCCGGAGCCGGAGTGATGTCATATTCCGGCTCCGGCATCACTGCTGTGCGCGCGAGGGAGCCAAGCAAGGAGATCAGAGCTCCCTGCTCCCTCGCCACCCGCAGGTATTTTGTTTTAAAAAATGTTGGCGGATGTATTCCTATCACAAATGTGTTCCTTATCCCCCACTGCCCCTCCAACGATGTAAAAGAGTTGCGTTGTGGTCCACCTCCTCTGACATCATCCAAAGGGAGGGATCTAATGCGCATGCCTTCCCCATAGAAAAGCATTGCCTCAGTCAAACTCTGTGAAACTCCAGGTAGCACCTCTAGAGGCTTAGTACTTCAATGTAAACGTTGCAGTTTCTCTGAATGTTTCTCTGAGCAGTGTATGTGTGTCTGTGTGTCTGTGTGCCTGTGTATCTGTGTGTCAGTGTATGTACCTGTGTGTATGCATGTGTATCTTTGTGTCTATATCTAACTGTGTGTCTGTATGTGTATATGTGTGTGTATATGTGTGTATGTGTATCTGTATGTCTTTTGTATATCTGTATTTTTCTGTGTATCTGTATATGTATCTGTGTGTCTGTATTTGTATATGTGTGTCTATATGTGTATCTCTGTGCCTGTGCATCTATATGTGTGTCTGTATGTGTATCTGTGTGTCAGTGTGTGTATCTGTCTGTCTGTATGTGTATCTGTGAGTCTGTATCTGTGTGTCTGTAGTTGTATCTGTGTGACAGCGTGTGTACCTGTGTATATGTGTATCTGTGTGTTTATATATATATATGTGTGTCTGTGTATGTATCTGTGTGTCTTTATGTATATATGTGTATTTGTCTGTGTGTCTGTATGTGTATCTGTGTGTCTACCATTGAACTTGATTTGAGTTTGACTTGTGTATCATTGGCAAGGGATAAGTAAAATGTTTGTTTTCTTGTATTACTGTGTTGAAAGATTGATATGTAGAGTTACTTCTGATAATACAATTTTTTTACAATTTATATATGTAGATAAAGCCAAGAAATTGTAAATATAAAAAAACAACCCTGCTGATATTTACTGAACTGATTTCTAGGTTTTAGAAAAGAAAATATGATTTGTAAGTCAATTAAAAAAAAAAAAAGAAAAGTTTTCACATTATTTCCAGCATGGTTTTGTTTTACTTTTCTATATATGTGGGAGGCGGGACATTCTGCTAACACATCTCGTTTAAATGACAAAATCTGTGCCAAAATTTCTCAAGGATTTCTTCTACATCTGTGAATTGTGTTTCCTTAAGGGTTGTGGCCCTTAACAAGTTCATTAATTGCTTATGGAGCATTTCTTGGCTAGATTTCGACAATAATTAATGAGACCAGTAACATGACAGGAAGTGCTTGTGATAACTGGTCCTCGCTAATGACACAGTCACTGAGCATTTTGCAGCTACGATTCGCCTGGACTAGATAGTGAAGATCTGCAGTAAATCAGGAAGGTGCATCCACGATCTTTGTAATAATCATGAATCTGATAACATCCTATTTGTTGCGTATAAAGTGACCTACAAGCTTCAACCACAGCCCAAAAGAGGGAAGTATGACCCTTGGCTTGCAAAGTGCTGTTCCTGGGCCAGAAGGAAATCACATGTGTGGCACGAGCCTGACCTAGAAATGGAGCAGGGAGTGGGGTATTTTCTGAGAGCAAGGAAGGGCTGGGACTGCAAAGATGAATCATCGAAACAATCACTATCCTGAGGAAAAACCTTGAAGGGTGGATCAGTTCTGATAACTGCCCTTTCAAGGTAACAATGTAAACTGTAAATGATCCTAGCCGAGCAGAGACAGAAACAAACCATGTGGAAGTGTGGTAATGGAGCTTGGCTCAATGATCCAGCAAGCAACTGGCACATTTATATATCTACTATTCCAGGGTCTTGGTGATGCAGAGAAAAATCAGTAAACAGGCAGTCAAACAGAGACCCGATAAAAGTCTCTATGTAGTTATGGTACAAAAAGAAGAGAGAGGACACCTGCATTTAAATCTATATAAATATCGACGTTGGCAAGAATTTAATCCGAGACCCAAAAGAGTTAACTACAGACATTTTAGTGAAATAAGATTTCCAAGTAGAGACGGTGATGTTGAATATTTAAGTGAACTTGTCATGACTGGTTCACTTTAACAGAAATCTTCCCCATAGGCAATTAATATATCATTCAACATAGAGATAAACAATATAGTCAGTGTATATTATTGAATGATTACATTAATTACCTTCAGTCTAGCGAATCATGGCCGCATGATTACACCCACCTTGGGTCCCACTCATACTCGGATTTTATTTGCCCTGATAAGGGACATGTCCCCAAGCAAGGAAATCCTTCTCCACAAGGCCGACATTCTGGCTTCTTTGCCAGGGCATCCGTGTCTGAATGGAGGGACATCAGTAACTCTTTTCCTATACTCTTAGAAGTGTCAGCGTAGACTTGATTAAGGATATGTCATCAAGCAGGGTAAATTTTTTTTAAAAATGGGCGTTGACTTTTTTAAAAAAATTACATCACTCACTCCATTCCTATACTCCTCTAGCCAGTTGTAGAAGCACAACCTAGGGAGTAACCATTAAAACCACAGTGCATGCACTGTATTTGCTTTACGGAGAGCAGGAGACGCGCTAATAGGAGGGTTCTCCTGCTCCCCCCATCTTTGCTAAAAGGGAAATATAGTCACATTTGCTGATGGTAAATTATTCTCATTGTTTATGGTGGACTGATTTTGGTTGTTGTGTGGTTAAATGAACATTTCTTTATTTCAAATATTGTCAGGATATTACATAACAGTGATTCTATCTTGCACTTTCTATATTTTATCAATGGCTCTGGGCGGAATGACACAATTGCCACAAGCAATGTACAGATGCACAGCATATGGAAAGAATGCAATGTTCGGAGTCAAGTCATTGGAATGAAATGTGAAGAATGAAAGAACATTTATTTGTCCGCCATTGGCAGGGTAACTCATTTTATATTCTGTTTAATCATGTGAGATGATGCTTCTGTGTGATTAAAATGTATTTATTTAAAAGCTAACTCAATAAACAATCACTATCCTGAGGAAAACCAAAAATCACCGGAAAAAAATAAATGTTTATTGAGATCAACTAATAATATGAAAATGCAAATTGCAGGACAATATGGAACGAAAACAAAAATGGAAAATGAAAATCAACAAACATTTTTTTTATGGGATTAACCTTAAAAATGGATGAGTAACATAGATTAAACTCTATAAATACACAGGTAGCACTAAAATAATTACACTTTATTCATACAAAAAGGTAAAAGTAAGCAAACATTGACAGTGCACTCTGCCCACGTAAACCACTGTGAATCACATAGTTTATATGTCCATGAAGCTCCTATGCTGGGAAGCGACTATGGGATTCAGTTTATACAGTAAAAAAAAAAAAAAATGCTCCGTAAAGTGTTTAAATTGTAGTGAAATCCAGAGTGAAGAATCCCAGCCTAATTCATCGAATCCTAGTTGCAGTACAATAAAATTAAGGTCTGTAGATCGACAACAAATAACCAGGAAGTTTGTCACTATTATCTCCAGCAAAATATTTGACCAACAACCCCCTTATAAACAGAGTAAAGCAGATATCCAACAATACTGTAAAAATTAGCAGCTCTGGGGCACATGATTTGACCTTTCTCAAGAGCAGATGCATGGTTCTACAGATCCGAACTAAAGTAGGCCTTAGTGACATTTCCAGTGATCTACCACATCTGACCCTTACATTATTTAGATATAGGGCCTGTTGTAACGTAGCTCAGAGTCCCTCTTTCAGTAGTTACCTCTAGCTGGAAAATATTGCATTGTAGTAATTATAGCTCATCCCCAAACACTAGATGAAACATAGTGAAGGGTACAACAACAACAAAAATGTATTGTCACCAATGGACAATACCAACAGGGGGTCATCAACTGGGATAATAGGTTAGCCCTGCGCCTACTTAATTTGCAATGCTTTCAATATTATAAAAAGAGGAATACAATAAATTAGTCAATTACAAAATCTTACAGGAACAATAGGCACCCTACTCATGAGCACCCTACTCAAACGAGCTTACAGTCTAGAGGAGGTAACGTATATGATACCTGGAAAACAGTATACCCAAGAACAAGAGATTACACTTTCTTGTCCTCGATTCATAAGTAGTACTCAAGAATTGATGTGTGGATGGGCACTCCAATCAGTCACAAAAGCTACCAGCGGGACTTTTATCTGGTCAGACCACAGCCTGATTACTATGAGCATATCCACTAAATAAAGTTCTGCTAGACAACTCCAATACAATTAAACTCCACTGTTCAACCATTAAGTCTTTTTTTATTGATAATAATCCAGAGGACATCTCACGATAAAATAGTTGGCTGGCACATAAAGTGGTGGCCGGAGAAGTGCTGGTCCAACTGGGTTCCAGGAGGAAAAGAAAGCTCAAAAGCAAATATACCTACCTCTCCAGGAAGCTAGCAGACCTTGAAACTGAAAACAAAGTGGCTACTTTTGAAACTCTACTCCATAATATCTCCAAGATCAAACAGAAACTTAATGAGTAACAAATCCACATGGCATGGTGTCATATCTCCAAACTGGACTATGTCTATTACTCTCAGATTAACAAGATACATTGCTAGCATGTTAACTAAAGCAGAAATACTCCTAAACCAAAATCCTGTCCTTGTTATTTGGAGCTGGAGAAAAACGTACCAATCCTACAAAAATAGGTAATAAATTAGCCAACAATTGTTAATCACTTTATAATTTGCAAACTGATCAGGTGATGCACTAACCTTCACCCCAAGAAATAACTTCTTATCTGTCTGACATTGCTTTGCCCCAGATTACCCCTAATCAATCTAGTGAGCTTAATTCCTAAAACTGATAAAGAAATGGAGCTAGCGATTAAGACACTTCCCAAGCACAAATCCCCTGATCCTGACTGATTTTTTATTATTAAAAATTTTCCAATATCCTGTCACCTCATCCCACCAACGTGTTAAACTATGTTATGGCAACTGTCTCAGTTCTGGCTGAGACGCTCATGGCAGTCAAAGTAAGGCTTCGAAAACCAGAAAAACCACCTGATGATTTGCCAGACTGGGTATCCAAATTTTAGGCAAGCCATGTACCTGCAAGACAGGCCTCAGGTAACACTGGAAGGGTCTTGGACATGGAGATAACTGCATGCGAACAAGTCCTAATTCTCTTACAAGTACTCAACATATAGAAGCTTTTGACCACCTTTCTTGCAGGTACATGCATGTGATCCTGGGTAAATGTGGCTTCCCACTCAATCTGTTACGCACAATTTCAACCCTTTATATTACCCAATCTCTGAATCATTTACAATTTCATAAGGAACTCAACATGCCAATCTCTCTTTGATCTCTATTCTACACTTAGAACCCTTAATACATAAAATTAAAGCAAATACAGCAGTTGCAGGTCTTCGGATTGGTAATTCAACTCACAAATTAGTCCTTTTTGCCAATGACGTCCTCATGGTTATCACCTACCCAATGATTTCTTTGCCCTACTTCTTTTCTATGCTGGACGGGTATGGTAGATTGTCGTGCTACAGAAATAATACAGGGAAATCACAAGCACTACCTATAAGCATACTGAAGACGCCTGAAATTTTGATTAATTGGAGGAAGGACTATCTAACATTATTGGGAGTCAAACAGCCAAAACTACCAAAACTCTGCTCTGTCTCAACCACATTAAACTTCTGCAGAAAGCTAAAGTATCTTTGGAAGAGTGGAGCAAGCACAAGCTGTTCTGGATGGGAAGTCAACTCCATGTAAATGTCAATTTTACCAGCTTTCCTCTACTTATCCAGAACATTGCCAGTAGAGGTTTCTTCTAGAGTCTTAAAGGATATTCCGTCTGCTTTCTTCTTCTATATTTGGAAGAAGTACCCCCCACATAACTCTGCCAATACCTCATGTCTCCCAGTACAGCTTGGAGAAATTGGAATTTCCAATATCTGCAACTATTACCTGTAATTTCCCATGGTGCAACTATTTTCTCTTTCTTCCAACAGAGCATTGCCTCTATGGGCAGGGATTGAAGATACCTGCCTGTGCCCATACTCCTTACAGCAAACTCCCACCACCTTAACTATTACTACTCACTCTCATCTTTTGTGGAGAGGGTCTGTCCCTAAAATACTACAAATATGTGTCAGGATTACTGTTTGATCCAGCACGTAGAACTGTATAACTGTATGACAAATAAGTAACGTATTACCGGTCCTTAGAATGGCCGGATTTAACGTACATAGAATAGTCAAAATTAGCCGAGGTCAGGGAACACAGAAAGGGATGCAGCGATGAGGAAAGCCAGGAGTCAGGATACCAGGAATATAGAGAAGTCAATAAACAAAGCCAAAGTAAAAAAAACAGGTAGAAAACTATAAACAGGAATGCGCTCTCGGACAATCACAAGGGAAACCAGGACAGGGCACCGAGCAGGATGAGAACTGGGCCTGAATAACCCTCCACTAGATCTGATAGGCTGTAACCGGCCTTTGACCCCAAATTCAGTTACTAGGTTTCATTTGCATGATTGCTGCTCAGCATTAACCCTTCTGTGGATTAGGTTGCTGCTCGGCACAACTTTTCCTACGTGGACAGTAAATGTCATTAACCATATTTCTATAAGCGGATGAATACGTGACATTACCCCCCACCTGAAGAATGCCCACCGGGCGAGCAGGACCAGGCTTGAGAGGAAATTTGGTGTGAAAAGCGTGGAGCTTACGGCCCGCATGCAGGTCAGGAGCCGAAACCCAAGAATGATCAGCAGGACCGTAACCTTTCCAAACAACCAAGTACTGTAAAGTGCCCCGAGAAAACCTAGAATCCACGATAGAAGATACCTCATACTCCTCCTGACCACCCACCACCACCGGAGGGGGAGGAACACAAGGAACAGTATATCTATTGCAGACAAGAGGTTTGAGTAAGGACACATGAAAAGTGTTGGGAATCCCTAAAGATGCAGCAAGAGCCAGAGAGTAAGACACTGGATTGATCCTACAAAGCACTCTATAGGGACCAAGGAATCTGGGGGCAAACTTCGTGCTAGGGACCTTAAGCTTGATGTTGCGAGATGACAACCAAACCCGGTCCCCCACTTGGTACACCGGGTTGGCACTCCTATGCTTATCAGCAAAATGTTTGAAGCGTTCAGCAGCAGCCCCTAGAGCAGTTTGAACCTTAACCCAGGTATCCAGAATGGAGGCCAGACGCTCATCCAGAGCAGGAATGGCAGTATCAGAAAATACCACAGGGAGAACCGTAGGATGCCTACCATTATTGACTGTGCCCAGAGGAGTCATGAACAGCATTGTTTCTAGCGAACTCGGCCCACGGGAGTAGTTCAGACCAATTGTCCTGTGTGCTATTAATAAAACAATGCAAATACACTTCTAATGACTGGTTAACCCTCTCAGCTGTACCATTGGTCACGAAAACCCTAATATGATAGGACATGATGGAGAAGTAATAACCTGAAATGTCATCTCCTCCCTATGGGAGGCCCCAATAGAGTTCGTAATAGGGACAGTTTCGTGGGTTATAAGCGGTGTGTGAGTGGTCTACCATTAATAGCCTCTACAGCTAGCGGCGTAGGTCTCTCCCTGACCGGTATCTCAGTACCCCTAATAAACTGGACATCAATACAATTTCCAGCAGCACCTGAGTCCATTAGGGCACTGCAAGAAAACTTCTTGTTAGCAAGGGAAATAGATACCTCAAGGAGGAATCTACTTTTGTTTTTGTTAGAGGACAACTCCATCACACCTAAGATCTGTCCCCTTCAGGTTCTTAGGTGTGGAAGTTTTCTGGACGCACTGGGCAATTAGTTATCATATGTCCCTTTCTACTGCAATATAGGCATAACCCCTCCCTTCTCCTATACTGTTTTTCGGCCTCCGACAGTCTAGTGACCCCCAACTGCATAGGTTCGGGTTCGGACTGTACAGGGAGGTTAGACAAAACAGGTTTAGAGAATCGAGGTGCTAGGGACATAGCCGTACGTCTGGACTTGCTTCTGGTGACTTCTCTGAGTCTTAACCTATTATCAATATGCATGACAAACGTAATAAATTTGTTAAGACTCTTAGGTAATTCTTTAGCGGCTATCTCATCTAGTATAGTCTCTGAGAGATCCTTTTTGAATGCTGAGATTAACCCATTGTTAGTCCAGTCTACCTCGGAAGCTAAGGTACGGAATTCAATAGCATAATCTGAGATAGACTGGTTACCTTGTCTGATGTGCATTAGGGCAGTGGAGGTGTCATCCTCTCTACCCAATGGCTCAAACGGGAGCTTGAATTCGGCAAGGAATTCCTGGTAATTATGAGCAATGCTCCGATTACTCTCCCACAACGGATTAGCCCAGGCAAGGGCCTTGCCCTTTAATTGATTCATTAGATAACCAATTTTTGCTCTGTCCATATGGAACGACCCTGGTGAGGCATCAAAATGGTACTCCACCTGATTAAGAAAACCCCTGCATTCCTGGATATTGCCATCAAACTGCAGGGATGGTGATAAGGAGATGCTAGGAGTCCTATTAACAGTGGGTGGAGGTACACAGGGTCTCTAGGAGGAGACGCTGCAGGCTGCAGATGCGCCGTTCTAGCGAGAAGCGTACTGAAAGCCTGAGCAAATTGATCCATACAGTGATCATTCCCCTCTAATTTCCTCTCGCAAGCAGCTATGTGCTGACACAGTTCTACAGGATCTATGGCCATGTCGTAATGTCAGGATTACTGTTTGATCCAGCACGTAGAACTGTATAGCATGGATGACAAATAAGTAACGTATTACCGGTCCTTAGAATGGCCGGATTTAACGTACATAGAATAGTCAAAAATACTAGCCGAGGTCAGGGAACACAGAAAGGGACGCAGCGATGAGGAAAGCCAGGAGTCAGGATACCAGAATATAGAGAAGTCAATAAACAAAACCATAGTCAAAAAACAGGTAGAAAACTATAAACAGGAACGCGCTCTCGGACAATCACAAGGCAAACCACGACAGGGCACTGAGCAGGATGAGAACTGGGCCTAAATACCCCTCCTCTAGATCTGATAGGCTGTAACCGGCCTTTGACCCCAAATTCAGTTACCAGGTTTCATTTGCATGATTGCTCCTCAGCGTTAACCCTTCTGTGGATTAGGTTGCTGCTCGGCACAACTTTTCCTGTGTGGACAGTAAATGTCATGAACCACATTTCTATAAGCGGATGAATACGTGACAATATCAAAGAGCTGCATTGTGCACCTCTGTCCTTCTTATAGCGTCAAAAAAGTCACACAGGTGCTGCAGTAATAGATCACCAGAGAATTATCGCCTTCTTTGTGTTAGCCCACAAATTTAGGCTTCCGCCTAGGTATTCACATACCTATGTTTAAAGCACATTTTACAGTCAACCCTGGCCCCTCTGGAAGTAGCCAATTTGATGTATTTTGACATCGATGTGCCTGGGAAGCCCCTATCCATATGCTATCAGGGACTGGTCATGGTGATGGTGAATCTTCTGTTGGGAAGCTGACCACCAAAAAGCCTTCTCTCTCACTAAATGGAGAAGAGTGACTATCAATGTCTCAACCACTGGAAAACTAAAACATATTAACAATATCATACCTCACAATGCAAAGGATATCTCATATTTTTCCCACATAGCTTGGACAAATGTTGCCGTTGTCAACAGTCAACAGGCTATCCAGTGGTGTACACACAATCCATTGTGCCCCGGTGCAAAACTGATCCATGGGGCCTATGTTTACATAGCAGGGTTAATCCAACCTCTTCCTGACAGCCGCTAGAGGCGCATCTGTGACGCTGGATGTGAAATTCGCATCCAACGTGCAGAACGTCCATAGGAAAGCATTGAGAAATACTGTGCACGCGCATTCTGTTCCACTCGGGAGCTGACGTCGGCAGGGGAGGAGAGGTCACCAGCGCCGAGGGAGCCTGGCGCTGGATTAAGGTAAGCTGCTGAAGGGGTTACCTCAGGGCACTATAGTGTCAGGAAAACCCCTTTGTTTTCCTGACACTCTAGTGATCCTTTAACTCTCTATTTACTCTTTCTATACCTTCCTTTTATCTCTGGCTCAACTGATGCAGTGACATATAGCAATAGCATATGTGTGAGCAAGGCCTAGTTTAGCTGAACATTAGTCCAAACTACCACATAGCTTAATTCTTACTATAATGTCTAGGGATCACTTTTTAACAGAATGGTGTATAGAGGGTGATGAGATATTTTATGTGAATCAACGTATTCCCTGCATCAACTCAAAGTTGTATGTATTACTTTTCTTTATAATGCCTTTAAAATCTTTAATAAAGAACATTCATAGCATTTTTTTTTTTTTTTTTTACAAAAATAGCAACCTTTCATTCCCGGAAGGATAAAATAGCTGTGCTTTTTCAAGGTGACATGTAACTTGCAATCCAAATGACGTGCAATTAGAATGGCCCATACATGAATTTTTGTGTCCTCTGCTACTACGTGTTTATATCAAGACATGTGTAACAGCAGCAAGGGGAGCACCATCTCTGCAAACCAATCGAAAACAGACACTACAAGTGGGTTGAAAATCAATTGCACTCACTGTGAAGTAGCCTTAAATGGACACAACTGAACAAAGTCCGAAATTATCCTTTAACCCCTTAAGGACCAAACTTCTGGAATAAAAGGGAATCATGACATGTCACACATGTCAAGTGTCCTTAAGGGGTTAAAGTTAAAATGTCTTTATTTTTTTTTTAATGCATTTTCTGTTACAAATGTCAGATGTTAGCAAGTACATTGGTGACAAATAGCAATGTCCCGAACGGTTCGTGGCGAACATAGCTTGTTCGCGTTCGCCACTGATGGCGAACATATGCAATGTTCGGTCCGCCCCCTATTTGTCATCATTGAGGAAACTTTGACCCTGTACCTCACAGTCAGCAGACACATTCCAGCCAATCAGCAGCAGACCCTCCCTCCCAGACCCTCCCACCTCCTGGACAGCATCCATTTTAGATTCATTCTGAAGCTGCATTCTTAGTGAAAGGAGGGACAGTGTAGCTGCTGCTTATTTAATAGGGAAATTGATAGCTTGGCTAGTGTATTCAGTGTCCACTACAGTCCTGAAGGACTCATCTGATCTCTGCTGTAAGATCAGCACCCCAAAAAGCCCTTTTTAGAACTAGAACATCAGTCTGCTTTTTTTTTCTGTGTAATCTAATTGTAGTTGCCTGCCTGCCAGCGTGTGTGTCAGGCTCACAGCGTATACTGTGCCCACTTGCCCAGTGCCACCACTCACTCACTGGTGTCACAATAGCTTGTATTAAAAAACAACAACACTTTTTTGACTGTAATATAATAGCAGTCAGTTTCCTTCACACGTGTGCATTTCAGGGCCTGTCCAGTGCCACCACGCACTCACTGGTGTCACAATAGCTTGCATTTTAAAAAAAAGAAAACAACACTTTTTTGACTGCAATATAATAGCAGTCAGTTTCCTTCACACGTGTGCGTTTCAGGGCCTGCCCAGTTCCACCACTCACTCACTGGTGTCACAATAGCTTGCATTTAAAAAACAACAACACTTTTTTGACTGTAATATAATAGCAGTCAGTTTCCTTCACACGTGTGCGTTTCAGGGCCTGCCAGGGCACAGTGTCACATCAGTGCAACTCATATCTGGCGTAACAGTAGTGTACATTTAAAAAAAAAATACAATTTTGACTGTAATAGATTGAATAGCAGTTAGTTGTCTGCCAGCGTGTGTGTCAGGCTCACAGCGTATACTGTGCCCACTTGCCCAGTGCCACCACTCATATCTAGTGTCACAATAGCTTGCATTTAAAAAACAAACAAAAAAAACTTTTTTGACTGTAATATAATAGCAGTCAGTTTCCTTCACACGTGTGTGTTTCAGGGCCTGTCAGGGCACAGTGTCACACCAGTGCAACTCATATCTGGTGTAACAGTAGTGTACATTTAAAAAAAAAAAAAAATTTGACTGTAATAGATTGAATAGCAGTTAGTTGTCTGCAAGCGTGTGTGTCAGGCCTACAGCGTCTACTCTGCCAACTTCTGCCAGTGCACAGCGCCACTCATATCTGTTGTCACAGTAGCTTGACGCATAGTACCACTAATCGAAAAAAAATGACAGGCAGAGGTAGGCCACCCCGCAGGGGCCGTCGTGGTGCTGTGATTCCCTTTGGCCCTAGAATAATGCCCAGTGTTCAGAGGCCACGTACCCTGGACTCGAAAAGTTCTGAGGACATAGTTGACTGGCTAACACAGGACGCCCAATCTTCTACAGCTTCCGCTCTGAACCTTGACGCACCATCCTCCTCCAGCTTAGCTTCGGGCACCTCTCAAGTTACCACTTGCCCGCCTGCCGCCACCACCAACACTAGCACCACAGCCGCTTCACTTGATATGTCAGAGGAGTTATTTACACATCAGTTGGTAAAAAAGAGTGATGCACAAGCATTATTGCCAGAGGATGTAGATAACAGGGATATGTCTCAGTCAGGCAGCATTACACACATGGACGTACGGTGTGATGATGATGTTGTACCCGCTGCTGCTTCCTTTGCTGAGCTGTCAGATACAAGTGAAGCGGTTGATGATGACGATGCGTCCGTGGATGTCACGTGGGTGCCCGCTAGAAGAGAAGAAGAACAGGGGGAAAGTTCAGATGGGGAGACAGAGAGGATGAGGAGACGAGTTGGAAGCAGGGGGAGGTCGTCGCAAGGAGCTAGTGGCACAGTCAGACAACATGCATCGGCACCCGCGGTCAGCCAGACAGCACGCCAATCAACGCATGCTGTTGCCACCACCAGGATGCCATCATTGCAGAGCTCAGCAGTGTGGCATTTTTTTTGTGTGTCTGCCTCTGACAACAGCGATGCCATTTGCAACCTGTGCCAAAAGAAACTGAGTCGTGGGAAGTCCAACACCCACCTAGGTACTCTGGTAGTGTACAGAGAGACCATAATCTCTTGTATGATAGGTATATTATTGTTCTGAGGCATGGGGCAGTAACCTAAAAGTCAGAACATGTCAGTTTGCGTTAATTAAAATGTCTTTCTAAAAAAGACTTTGAAGAACAACGGCTATTTTATCATCATGAATCAGCTACTACTTTTTACCGTAAACCATTGTCTGGAAATCTATTCAAAAAAAGGACATGAGATTACACATTTAGACTGGAAGAAAGGAGATTTAGTCTAAGGTAAAGGAAAGGGTTTTATACAGCAAGAACAATAAGGGTGTGGGATTCTCTGTCTGAAGAGGTGGTTTTCGGAGTCTAAACAGAAGTCTAAACAGTATTTGGATAAATACATGCAAAAACACATTATGCAGGGATATCATTTTGTATTTGTGGGGTAATAGATTCTTGATCGAAGTAGATCTGACTGACATTCTATTGACATGTCTTGGGCATGTGGGTTATGTTAGGATTTAGAAACATGTGCCAACCCTTGCTTGTATTGTTTTTGGTCCGTTAAGCTGGGTCTAGCCATCTAATTTTCACTTCTTATTTTCAAAGTTATTACATTGAAACATACACCATGTGGACAAAAGTATCGGCACGCACCACTTAATTATTAAAATTCAGGTGTTTCTATCAGATTGATTGCCACAGGTGTATAAAATCAAGCACCTAGCCATGCAATCTGCATTTTCAAACATGTGAGAGAAAAAAATGGGTCAGTGAATTTAAGTGTGGTACTCTGATAGGATGCCACCTTTGCAATTTGTCAGTCAGAAATGTCATCCTTGCTAGATATTCCACAGTCAACTGTAAGTGGTATCATTAGAATGAAGTGGAAGTGTTTAGGGACAACATCAGCTCAGCCACAAAGCGGAAGACCACATAAAGTCACAGAGGGGGGGGGGGGGGGGCACCAAGTGCTGAGGCGCATGGTGCATAAATGTTGCAAACGCTTTGATGATTCCATAGCTGAAGAGTTCCAAACTACCACTGAAATTAATATCAGCACAAAAACTGTGCAGCATAAACTTCATGATTGGGTTTCAATCGCCAAACAGTTGCATGCAAGCCTCACATTACCAAGTACAATGCCAAGTGTCGGATCGGCTGGACTCCGGAGCACTGGAAACATGTTCTGTGGCGTGACAAATCACGCTTCTTTGCATGGCAGTCTGATGGTTGAGTCTAGGTTTAGCGGATGCCAGAAGAACGTTGCCTGCTTGACTGCACTGTGCTAACTGTTTGGTGGAGGAGGGAACTAAGTTTGGTGGAGGAGGGATAATGGTATGGGGCTGTTTTTCGTTGGTTGGGCTAGGTCCCTTATTTCAACTTTGTGGGAGCAGTTTAGTGAAGGGCCTTTTCTATTCAAGCATAACTGTGCCCCAGTGCACAAAGCAAAGTCCATAAATGGTGTGGGAGAACAAAGCAAGGTTCATGGTTGAATGGTGTGGGAGAACTTGATGAGCACACACAGAGCCCAGACCTTAACACCATCGAACACCGTTGGGATAAACTGGAATGGAGATTGGAGCCAGGCCTTCTCGCCCAACATCAGTGCCTGACCTCCCAAATGCTCTACTTGGATGAATGGGCAAAAATTTCCACAGAAACATTGTACGTTATTTAGCAACAGAAATGCAACTGCTTTGCCTTGTTAAATATACACGTATATGTGTGTTTTGTTGCAGAGCTTGATCTGCTGAGTGAATATACTTAAAAATACACTAGCCATCCCTTTAACTTGTACATAGCATAAATCAATGTATTTTAGAGACCTATTTGGGGAATATATGTGCCAACCTCACTGTTTAATAAACAGACTTATTGAAATGTATCATAAATATATTGACTTGATTTTGTATGTAGCAGTAATCCTATTTCTAATTCTGTTGTCTTGTTTTAAACATATTTCTTACATTCCAGCACAATTAAAGGTTTAATTTGGGACTTGCCTAGTAATCTTTTTCAAAAAGCTATTTTGCAGTCAGGGATAATGCATGTTAAAACTCACACTAACTGTTTGTACACTATACTTATTGGATTATGTTTAAAACATTAAGGCTGCTCTCCAAGTGCATAACTTAAAATTATGCCTTTGAGGTGGAGGTCACTTAGAGGCCGAATCACAATATTTAAAACCGCCAAATATTCACACTCAAACTACACTTATCATAAACATATATTATCTCTTCTTGTTGGTACTCCCAACATGCGCTTAAACATCCGCAGAGTATGTAATACTTTGCAAAATATTACATGCCAAGAATGTACAAAATGTCACATTTTACTCCCATAATGAAGCAATTTATGCCCTCAAAAACAATTTGTACATTTCATATGAACAGCATTGGTTAACTAGTAAATACAGACTCAATCTATTTAAGTGTTTTGATTGTAGATTTAAATGGCTACTGTGTCTATGTCCTGCAATTATCTTTAGTTTATTTTTAGTTCACTTGAATAAAAATAGACATTTTTTATATGTATTTCAAACAAATAGAAACATGCTCATAAATCAAAACATGAGTAATTTTCCTGGATGCAAATGTTTGTGGTGGTGTTCCCGCTGAGACTTCTTGGGCACATTGTCCTACTTGGAAAGAGTGAAGTTGACTGCTTGAAACCAGGCGTTTAGTTTTAATGTAATTTTACAGGCAATTAACAACAAATCACAACACTTAAGGGTAAATCCAAACACCATGACCATTCCAGTCTTTTGAAGTGCTCATGGTACTTGTAGTCTGTATGTTCCAGTAAGAAACGCTGCAGAAAGTGAGATAATTCGTTTAGCTGATGGAGGTATATCTCCACCTCTGGCTGCATCATTAGCAAGCCAAGAACAAGAGTTTCTAATGTCAATTCAAGGCATAAATAAAATACGGTGTCAGCGCACATTTTATGATGGCAACGGACATCAAATGGACATCCGAAATATGTGAGCTGGAAAATTAATTAACCCATAGAATTTTGCCAGTTTTGCTATTATACTATAAAATTTTCTGATGATTATATAGTCACCAAACCACTTTAGCTCAATGTAGTGGTTCTGATATCTTTAGCCTGTCCCTACAGATTCAGCAATGTAAATGCTGCATTTTCAGAGAAAGGCAGTGTTCACATTGCTGCCTAGTAACACCTCTAGACTTCTTAGACTTCCTTGGTTAGATCCTGCAATATTTGCAGAACCTATGTTCAGCATCTCTACTCCCTGCATGGAGACATTGAATGCTCCCAAATGTATCTCTATTAGGAGATGCTGATTGGTGCAGCATGTATGCGCAATAGCCTCCCTGTGCTTTCCTATGGGAAAGAATTGGATTGGCTTAGATCATCAAGGCCATACATTGTCAAGACCATAGGGCGATGGCGAAAAGGTAAGCAAATGTTTACTACTGTTTGGTGGGGGTGGACACCTTAATAGGTAATCCAGAACTATAACATTAGGAATACATGTTTGTATTCTTAGCACTATAGTGTTGTAGCCATGTGTCAGGATAATATTTTAAACATAATCTGCTGTTTGGTTAACCTAGGTTTACACATTTTGATTTATACTTGGATTTATTAACACAATAATAAAACATACAGTGTTTACAATGTAGAATAGTTATGTTACTCCTTCGGACTTAGCTAGGATCACATTTTGGGTACTGATCCAAAGTTTAGTTGTTTCTTTTTGTTTTGAGAGTGTTATTTGATGCCATCCATCAATACATTCCTTCCAAATACTGTCTGAATTGACATCACTAATGAGGAAATAGGAGCTATTATTATTATATGTGATATCACAAAAGAAAATTGGACCAGAGATTGTCAGATAAGTCTCAAATTCTTAGAAAATGGTTAGAATACTTACCTCAGGATGGCACCATAACTACAATGATGGTACTAGTGCCTAGATTGCCCCCCCCCCTAATCCCTTGTAACAAAGGATTAAGTTATATATGTGTATATTCACATTATTGTACAACATGAAAACTCTCTAAAATGTATTATAAAACAGTCACAAATGTACTTCACCAGTGATTTTCATGGGGACTTTTGCTCAGAAAATGAGCCAATGTTTTGACTCAGAAGGGAAAGGTTCTCCTTAAAATAACTGCATGTGCTAGTGACCTATCTATGTCCTAATAAGTTTATTTACAGAACAAAATAGCACTTTGTTACTTTAGAAGAAATGCACTTAAACCCTAGGAGTTTTCTCAGTCTAATTTGGAAGAACTCCACAGGATACCAAGATTGTTTATCAGATGGGAACCTTAACAAACTCCTCATTTGTGCCTTATTATACCGGATTAAAGGCTTCTGGATTGGGCATTTTACTTAATGTCCCTTATTAAAAGTTTTTCAGAATAGTGAGCTATTCTCATGTTTCATATGTATTGGAATTGCTGCAAATGGAGAAATTACTTTGGATAATTTGGAGACACTGGTAATTTTGTCTACTTGTCATTATATATTATTTTGACTACTTGACATTATATAATCGGATTCTGTGATATATAACGTTATGGAATTACTTAGTACTGGTTAGTATTTA
The DNA here is from genome assembly GCF_036172605.1 of Pelobates fuscus. Lineage (NCBI taxonomy): Eukaryota > Metazoa > Chordata > Amphibia > Anura > Pelobatidae > Pelobates > Pelobates fuscus. The sequence continues at coordinate 171,608,806 of NC_086323.1, forward strand.
CTATATACAGCATACCATGCCTGGTTACAAATTGCTGGGTACATTACATAATGCTTGGCACTATTTACATAAAAGAGGTACATTATGTGTCCTCTTAATTCATACGTCAAAACAGTCCCAGATATGTTGTTATAGGGCCAATTTAAAACCCATTGCCCGTTGTTCTGGATATTTTCTCTAAGGAACACTACAGGGTCAGTAATACAAAAAAATGGTAATTGGACTTATCCCTAGGTTGTAATGTAAACAGTGCATTTTTCTGAAAATATTATTATACTCACCAGAACAAATACAATAAGCTGTAGCAGGGGTCAAGACCTGGGGAATAAAGTGTGGGAACTCACCCAAAATCACCCCCCTCCCTCTCCCCCCCCCCAAAAAATTATAATAATATATACTTGTATGCATATATAAACGCGTGCACACACACACTGACAGGTGCACAAACACACACATTCACAGATTCACACTCACAGACACACACATACACTCATACACACAGACACACACACACAGATAAACGCACACAGATACACACACAGACACTCATACACACACAGATGATGAAAGAAAAGAACTAGTTCCCAAAGAATGGGATCTAGAGTGTGTTTTAATGAACAAAATGGGGGGTAACCCTCAATTTGTAAGCTTGTAGAAAAGAATAGCCTATGGGCTAAAGCCCAGACGACACTAGGAAGTCCCTGTAGGTCTGTGTGGTCTAAAATTGCTATTTATTTTAGTATCTTTAAAAATTCAATGATAATAATAACAGAAATAATAAACATAAGTGTAACATATTTACAAAATCATATCACATATAAACTCGTTAAAGAGAGGAAAAGATGAAAATGAACCATATAAACCTTAATAATGCAAGCAGGCTACTATAATCAGATATATAAATATTTTGTGTAGCCTCAGAAATTGCATCCACTGTTCCAGCCCATTAAATATGAATGGAGAGCAGTGAGTCAATGTGAGATCTGGCACCCACTCTTATTGTTAAACCCGCTAGAATTACATAAGTTACTCTAATTGGGTACCTGAAAATAAGTATCAACTTATAGGAGCGTTTTGTGAAAAGTCATCTAACTATCTAGCACTTCTATATAATCTTGTCCTAGATACCAACTTGATCCAAATGTTAGATCAAAAGTCACTCCATAAAAAAGTCAGATCTGGAGACTGTAGTAGTTTAGCTAATCCACCCTACACATATGTCCTTCAGATAGCTATAATAGCTAGATACTTTGAAGAACAGAGTGTACCAAGTAGAATGGAAGCTATCTAGCCTGTGTTACTAACACATAATTGATAATAGCTTTAAGAGAAACTAAGTTGATATACATTATCAGTAGTGATGTCACGAACATAACATTTTCCATTCGCGAACGGTGAATGCGAATTTCCGCAAATGTTCACGAACGGGCGAACCGGGCGAACCGCCATAGACTTCAATGGGCAGGCGAATTTTAAAACCCACAGGGACTCTTTCTGGCCACAATAGTGATGGAAAAGTTGTTTCAAGGGGACTAACCCCTGGACTGTGGCATGCCGGAAGGGGATCCATGGCAAAACTCCCATGGAAAATTACACAGTTGATGCAGAGTCTGCTTTTAATCCATAAAGGGCAGAAATCACCTAACATTCCTAAATTGTTTGGAATAACGTGCTTTAAAACATCAGGTATGATGTTGTATCGATCAGGTAGTGTAAGGGTTAAGCCCGCTTCACAGTGACAGACCAAACTCCCCGTTTAACGCACCGCAAACAACCACAAACAGTCCATTTGCACAACCGCAAACTTCCCATTTGCACAAGGTTGGATACCAAGCTAGCCATGTCCCGTTCCTTGTCCTCACTGATGTCATTGAAGGTCTCTTCCTCCACCCAGCCACGTACAACACCAAGGGTCCCCGAAAGGTGACAACAAGCCCCTTGGGACGCCTGCTGTGTTTGGTTTTCCACCTCCTCAAAGCCACCTTCCTCCTCTGACTCCTCTTCTTCAGACTCCTTTCTCTGCGTTGCCTCTCTCTGCGTTATTATAAGTTGTGTTAAGTAGTACTATTCCTATCAGTTGGTCCTCCTACTTCAAATTTGGGGCACTGCGCGTGTAATCTAATGTGCCACGAGATAGGAGTGGTGTGTAAAGTAGTCCCCTTTTTAGTCGAATGTATTGCCCACTGTCAGTCCCTTCGGGATCCATCCCTCATTCATCTTAATAAAGGTGAGGTAATCTAGACTTTTTTGATCTAGGCGACTTCTCTTCTCAGTGACAATACCTCCTGCTGCACTGAAGGTCCTTTCTGACAGGACACTTGAAGCGGGGCAGGCCAGAAGTTCTATCGCAAATTGGGATAGCTTAGGCCACAGGTCAAGCCTGCACACCCAGTAGTCAAGGGGTTCATCGCTCCTCAGAGTGTCAATATCTGCAGTTAAGGCGAGGTAGTCTGCTACCTGTCGGTCGAGTCGTTCTCTGAGGGTGTCCTCCATCAACAACACGTCTGTAAAGCGTCCTGTCTGGCGTGGTCGTGGGAGGAGGAGGATTATTTTCACCTCTTCCCCTGTTAGATTCTCGTTGTGCTGTGACATCACATTTATACGCTGTGTAAAGCATACTTTTAAATTTATTTTGGAACTGCTGCATTATTTTTCGACTTGCGGTAATTTCTGCTTATACCGGGGGTCTAGTAGCATGGACACCCAGTACAGGTCGTTCTCCTTCAGCTTTTTTATACGAGGGTCCCTCAACAGGCACGACAGCATGAAAGACCCCATTTGCACAAGGTTGGATGCCGAGCTACTCATGTCCCATTCCTCGTCCTCAGTGATCTCACTGAAGGTATGTTCTTCCCCCCAGCCACGTACAACACCACGGGTACCAGATAGGTGACAACGAGCACCCTGGGATGCCTGTTGTGGTTGGTCTTCCTCCTCCTCCTCAAAGCCACATTCCTCCTCTGACTCCTCTTCCTCACAATCCTCTTCCAGCGTTGCCACAGGTCCAGCAAGCGATGCTGATAAGGCTGTTTCTGGTGGTGATGGTGACCACAACTCTTCCTCTTCCTCTTCACACTCATCTACGGCCTGATCCAGCACTCTTCGCAGGGCACGCTCCAGGAAGAAAACAAATGGTATGATGTCGCTGATGGTGCCTTCGGTGCGACTGACTAGGTTTGTCACCTCCTCAAAAGGACGCATGAGCCTACAGGCATTGCGCATTAGCGTCCAGTAACATGGCAAAAAAATTCCCAGCTCCGCAGAGGCTGTCCTAGCACCCCGGTCATACAATTACTCGTTAACGGCTTTTTCTTGTTGGAGCCGGCGGTCGAACATTAGGAGTGTTGAATTCCAACGTGTCGGGCTGTCGCAAATCAAGCGCCTCACTGGCATGTTGTTTCGCCGCTGGATATCTGAAAAGTGCGCCATGGCCATGTAGCAATGCCTGAAATGGCCACACACCTTCCTGGCCTGCTTCAGGACGTCCTGTAAGACTGGGTACTTAGGCACAAAGCATTGTACGATCAGATTACACACATGTGCCATGCACAGCACATGTGTCAACTTGCCCAAATTCAATGCCGCCAACAAATTTCTTCCGTTGTAACAAACAACTTTGCCGATCTCCAGTTGGTGCGGAGTCAGCCACTGATCCACCTGTGCGTTCAGGGCGGACAGGAGTGCTAGTCCGGTGTGACTCTCAGGCAAGTCAACCCCAAGACAGCGTGACACTGCCGTATCCGGGATGTGGAATAGTACCTGGGGAGCTGGGGGGTTGCCGTTGATGTGGAGCAAGACGCAGCAGCAGAAGAGAACTCTGCCGAGGAGGTTATGGAAGAGGATGGAGTAGGAGGAGTAGAGGAGGTGGCAGCAGGCCTGCCTGCAAGTCGCGGCGGTGTCACCAACTCCTCTGCAGTGCCACGCTTGGCAGCCGTCAGCAGGTTTACCCAATGCGCAGTGTAGGTGATATACCTGCCCTGACCATGCTTTGCAGACCAGGTATCAGTGGTCAGATGGAACCTTGCCCCAACACTGTGTGCCAGACATTCCATTACTTCCTTTTGCACAATCGAGTACAGGTTGGGGATTGCCTTTTGTGCAAATACATTTTGTCTGGGTACCTTCCACTGCGGTGTGCCAATAGCTAAAAATTTTTGAACGCCTCAGACTCCACCAGCTTGTATGGTAAAAGCTGGCGGGCTAAGAGTTCAGACAATCCAACTGTCAGACGCTGGGCAAGGGGGTGACTTTGTGACATTGGCTTCTTACGCTCAAACATGTCCTTGACAGACACCAGACTGTGGGCAGATGAGCAGGAACTGCTCAAGGCGAGAGACGGAGTGGCGGATGTTTGAGAGGGGGCAAAGAGGACAGCAGTGGTTGACGTGGCTGAAGATGCTGGACCAGGAGGAGGATGGCGACTTTGAGTTTGTGTGCTGCTTGTACTCATCTGTTGATCCCATAGGCGCTTGTGATGTGCGATCATGTGCCTTCGCAAAGCAGTTGTACCTAGGTGGGTGTTGGACTTCCCACGACTCAGTTTCTTTTGGCACAGGTTGCAAATGGCATCGCTGTTGTCAGAGGCAGACACACAAAAAAAATGCCACACTGCTGAGCTCTGTAATGACGGCATTCTGGTGGTGGCAACAGCATGCATTGATTGGCGTGCTGTCTGGCTGACCCCGGGTGCCGATGCATGCTGTCTGACTGTGCCACTAGCTCCTTGCGATGACCTCCCCCTGCTTCCAACTCGTCTCCTCCTCCTCTCTGTCTCCCCATCTGAACTTTAACCCTGTTCTTCTTCTCTTCTAGCGGGCACCCACATGACATCCACGGACGCATCGTCATCATCATCAACCGCTTCACTTGTATCTGACAACTCAGCAAAGAAAGTAGCAGCGGGTACAACATCATCATCACATCGTACGTCCATGTGTGTAATGCTGCCTGACTGAGACATATCCCTGTTATCTACATCCTCTGGCAATAATGCTTGCGCATCACTCATTTCTACCAACTGATGTGTAAATAACTCCTCTGACATATCAAGTGAAGCGGCTGTGGTGCTAGTGTTGGTGGTGGCGGCAGGCGGGCGAGTGGTAACTTGAGAGGTGCCCGAAGCTAAGCCTGAGGAGGATGGTGCGTCAAGATTCCGAGCGGAAGCTGTAGAAGATTGGGTGTCCTGTGTTAGCCAGTCAACTATGTCCTCAGAACTTTTCAAGTTCAGGGTACGTGGCCTCTGAACACTGGGCATTATTCTAGGGCCAAAGGGAATCACAGCACCACGACCACGACGGCCCCTGCGGGGTGGCCTGCCTCTGCCTGTCATTTTATTTTCGATTAGTGGTACTATGCGTGCAAGCTACTGTGACAACAGATATGAGTGGCACTGTGCACTGGCAGAAGTTGGCAGAGTAGACGCGGTAGGCCTGACACACACACTTGCAGACAACTAACTGCTATTCAATCTATTACAGTCAAAAAATTTTTTTTAAATGTACACTACTGTTACACCAGATATGAGTTGCACTGGTGTAACACTGTGCCCTGGCAGGCCCTGAAACGCACACGTGTGAAGGAAACTGACTGCTATTATATTACAGTCAAAAAAGTTTTGTTTTTTTAAATGCATGCTATTGTGACACCAGATATGAGTGGTGGCACTGGGCAAGTTGGAACATTATATGCTGTGAGCCTGACACACACGCTGGCAGACAACTAACGGCTATTCAATCTATTACAGTCAAAAGTATTTATTTTTTTAAATGTACACTAGTGTTACACCAGATATGAGTTGCACTGGTGTGACACTGTGCCCTGGCAGGACCTGAAACGCACACGTGTGAAGGAAACTGACTGCTTTTATATTACAGTCAAAAAAGTTTAGTTTTTTTAAATGAAAAAAACAGAGTATATAGGCGCTCGCTATAACGTGGTGAATCAGTGAGGGCTGCTGTATACAATACAAGTATTCCCAAAAACCTTGTATATTAGTGAAACAAAAAATATATAAAATATGGCGTATACTGCGCCCAAGGGTAATACGTACATACACCTCTGAGGGGAGAGTTGGTAAAATACCTCGGAATAATAAAACAGAGGAAAATAATAGTGCAATACAGTTTATAACAGTGCAAATATTTGTGCTGGGTAACTATAGGAAAATCACTCACATAGGGTAGAGCTATAAAAGAGCTCTACTTTGTTCAGCGTGGACGGTATAATCCCCGTCTAAGGATACAAGCTGGTACAGATGATTTTGATCCTCCAGATGAGAAGATGAAAAATAAAAGAGAGAGACACTCTGATAGTGTAGTAAGTACTGTAAATCCAGGATAGTTAAATAAAAGTATTGTACTTACAATTTGTAGAGCAAGACCTGCTCTAGTAATCACAGCATGGGTGGTACTATCCCCACCTTTGGTTTAATGAAGAGCCATTCAGATTCTATGATAGATATCGTCCACGCTGATAGATACCGTCCACGCTGAACAAAGTAGAGCTCTTTTATAGCTCTACCCTATGTGAGTGATTTTCCTATAGTTACCCAGCACAAATATTTGCACTGTTATAAACTGTATTGCACTATTATTTTCCTCTGTTTTATTATTCCGAGGTATTTTACCAACTCTCCCCTCAGAGGTGTATGTACGTATTACCCTTGGGCGCAGTATACGCCATATTTTATATATTTTTAGTTTTTTTAAATGCAAGCTATTGTGACACCAGTGAGTGAGTGGTGGCACTGGGCAGGCCCTGAAACGCACACGTGTGAAGGAAACTGACTGCTATTATATTACAGTCAAAAAAGTTAGTTTTTTTTTTAAATGCAAGCTATTGTGACATCAGTGAGTGAGTGGTGGCACTGGGCAGGCCCTGAAAGGCACATGTGTGAAGGAAACTGACTGCTATTATATTACAGTCAAAAAAGTGTTGTTTTTTTTTAATGCAAGCTATTGTGACACCAGTGAGTGAGTGGTGGCACTGGGCAGGCCCTGAAACGCACACGTGTGAAGGAAACTGACTGCTATTATATTACAGTCAAAAAAGTTTTTGTGACACCAGCTATTGTGACACCAGTGAGTGAGTGGTGGCACTGGGCAAGTGGGCACAGTATACCCTGTGAGCCTGACACACACGCTGGCAGGCAGGCAACTGCAATTAGATTACACAGGGAAAAAAAAAGCAGACTTATGTTCTAGCCCTAAAAAGGGCTTTTTGGGGTGCTGTCCTTACAGCAGAGATCAGATGAGTCCTTCAGGACTGTAGTGGACACTGAATACACTAGCCAAGCTATCAATTTCCCTATTAAATAAGCAGCACTGCCCCTCCTCTCACTAAGAATGCAGCTTCAGAATTAATCTAAAATGGATGCTGTCCAGGAGGTGGGAGGGTCTGGGAGGGAGGGTCTGCTGCTGATTGGCAGGAATGTGTCTGCTGACTGTGAGGTACAGGGTCAAAGTTTCCTCAATGATGACGAATAGGGGGCGGATCGAACATCGCATATGTTCGCCGTCAGTGGCGTACGCGAACAAGCTATGTTCGCCAGAACTATTCGCCAGCGAACCGTTCGGGACATCACTAATTATCAGAGATGCTGTTGCTACCTGATGCTATTAACTCAGTATAAACCAACGTCTACGAATGATTTAGCACCAGGTTCCCCGCGAACGTGCAGTGCGCTTGGAGAGAGATGGCACGCCCTCGTTCCGTCTGCCTTCCAGTGTCTAAGCGAGCGGCTCTGCCCACCGGCTCCCCTGGCGAATGGGGCGCCGGCTATCATCGGCCCACCGAGGCTTCTCAGCACTCGTTCAGTCATAATCCCACAGATGGTAGCTTCGCCCCATTGGCTCCTCAGCCAAGCACATACACCAAATGTCTGAACCTGTGGTTCCTCTCGTACTGAGCAGGATTACTATTGCGACAACACAATCATCAGTAGGGTAAAACTAACCTGTCTCACAACGGTTTAAACCCAGCTCACGTTCCCTATTAGTGGGTGAACAAGCTTTGGCCCATAGGTTACACACACAAAGATACACACACAGACACTCATACACACACACAGACACACACACACACAGATACATACACACACAGATACACTCACAGACACACACACTCACTCACAGACACACACACTCACAGACACACACACTCACAATCACACACACACTCACACAGACACATACACTAACAGACCCACACACATACACTTACAGACACACACACATACACTTACAGACACACACACACATACACTCACAGACACACACACTCACAGACACACAAAAATAATTATTATTTTTTAAATTTTTAAAATGTCCACCCAGCCTCCCGACCTGGAGAGCTGACGTGGAAAGAGTATTACAAGTATTACATGCTTGTGAGTATTACAAAGTTAGTTAAAGCACAGTTTGAATTTTATGGCCAACCTACAGAATGCTTCAACCAATTAGATTGAAGCATTCAACAGCCCTGTAGTAATAATTACAAATAGCAGTTACAATAGTATAATCCTGTGGATGATATAAATGTTATTATTTGAAACCCACTAATAATCTGAAATCTAGCCTCCCTTCTTCGCTAGTGAACTGGTCTATGTAATGTATGCACTCAGCGGTTTAAAATAAAAAACCAGAGCGCAAAAAAATAATCCATCTTCACCCATGGAGGGCTCCGCGCAGACTGAGCTACGCAGGGTGGGGGAAGGCTTATAAAGCCAGTGAGGCTTCAGTGAGGCAGGCGCCTATCTCCCTGTCAGAGTTCTCTCTGCTCTGCTCCCTCTCGCCGTGCGGGCTCTCTACTGATGCCGGGAGCCGGAATATGACGTAATTTTCTGGCTCCCGGCATCAGCAAATGGTGCGCGAGGGAGCAGAGCAGAGAGACCACAGTTCCCTCACCGCATCTAACAGGGAGACAGGCGCCCGCCGGGGGGACAGGGGGAACACAGGGGGCATTTCGGGGTGACATTTTTTTGCCCCCCCCCAACTCCCCTCTCCGAGTGCCTGCAGGAGCAACAGGAACGGCTTTCCTGCTGTGAAAAAAGTGGAGGAACAAGTGGGGAATTAAAAAAACAAAAACGAATACGTTTTGGCTAATAGGAGGCTAATGTTATGGCTAATAGGAGGCAGTGATGAATGGGGGACTTAAATTAAGTCAGAGAGGGATGGGACATACATGCTTCCCCTTGCATGGGGGAATGCTGTACATGCTGACAACATATGTATATTTTACATGGAATTTACATTAGACAGTCCGGAACATAGTTCCTGGCTGCCCATATAATGTGTGCCAGTGATGCAACTAGCGCCAGGCACAAAAATGCTAATATCTCAGTATAAGCAGCTTTTTAAGCAGAAAAATTCCAAATACAGACTTCTACCATCATGACCACTTCTAAAACCATAAGTAGTCATAGTGGTTGAAGTAACTCTTTAAGTTAGCTATTAAAGTCTGACTACTCTGGTTTTAATTTTGAAATTGACACTGTAGTAAATAATGCAGGTAATATCCATGAATCCAGGTCTGCGTTAGACTTTTGTTTCAATTCTCGCAGTGGGTTAAGAATGTCCTGTTTGGTAGCTGATGCAAGTGCGTCCCGCTCTGCCTCCAGCTCAACGAGTGACACAGGTATAAAGGACTCCAGCGTCTCACCTTGCTCCACACCTGAGTCTCTGGGCTCCATGTCTGCATCTACTTGGGCCGCCATCTTGGGAGCATAGTGCTGATGTCCCGGTTGTCCTTACTAGCACCCAATTGCGGTTTCTGAGACAGTCTCCCCATAGCATTGGTGGGGTTTGCACAATTCCCTCGTGTTGTCGGTAAACTGCTCGGACCATCAGCATTCAGCCCCGGGCCCAGTGAGGCAGCCTCCAAGGCTTGAGAATCGTGTTAGGCCCTAGAGCCTCTCCATGTTTTCTTGCCTGTTTGTGTGTACTGGAAAGGCATCAGCTAGTAGTCTACTGAGTAAGAGTAAAGTGATAAGTGATTACTGGCGAGGATGACACAGTGGGACCTCAGATTGAGCTGGATTAGTCGCCAAGTCTTGGGAGCTCTACAGGAGTGCGCCCGTGCAGCTCAGAGGTTAAGCTCTGCCCCCTCTCTCTTTCCTTTTTATATCAAAACATGTGCATAATATCAGCTATATCCTGGTCTCTGAAGACCCTCTGTATTTATAACAAACCTGCAGCTGTGTCTTTTTTTATTATTTTATTTGCGTCATGTATTTATTTGCCTTGTACAGAAGGTGGCATCTTACATGCATCACACAAGTACTCAGAATAAGTACAGATTCACTTTTCCACATTATACAGTACATTGCATTTGTAGAGTTCGAACAGCTTGTGATTCTCCAATGTCCCTGAGGCTCATTCATACCTCTGTCTATTTCTCTGTGTTAAAGCATGATACTTGCAAGTACATGTCCTAGCATGGTCACATAGCATGCATTTCAATAATTGTTAAGATAGTTCTCTTAGAACAATTCAATTGAACCTGAGTCATATACTCACAGGGGTAGAAACCCCCCAAAATATGAGGTGGTGGAGGGTGGCAGGGTAATTCAATAAACCACAGATTGAGAAATGTGGTACCTTTTTAATGAACACACCGCTCCCCTAATGCACTTCAGCTTTCTGGAGTGTTTTAAGAATTAACTGATGGTCCTCTTTTTCATATTTTATAAAAGTGCTGTTTTTCAATAGAAAAAACACTTTAAAAAAAGTATTTAGTTGCATCCTTATTGACAACCAGGAGAGTTTCCTACCTCACTCGGTCTGAATACATGTTCAAAGCAGAAGGCACTGTTTTCACTACAAGTAGCATCCAATTGGTGGAATTCGGTGATTGCCGTGCATATGCTGTAGGTGCCAATGCTTCGCTAGGAGAAGGATTGGATTAGATTAGATTTTTACAAGTGATCTCAATAAGAGTGGATTAGGCGTATCAAGGAAACTGTCACAAAGCTGAAAAAAGACAAGCTTGCTTTCTTTTACGAATGAAACAGGGAAGCCCCTAAATCTAACACAAACATTTTAATGGTTTTAATGTTCGGGTGTCCCTTTAAGTGCCAGAGCAATTTTGCATATTTTCCTGTCTATTTGTTTAACCATAATTACTAGATAGACAGATAGATATTCTGATGTAGTATAAAAACATGCAAATTATTAAAATGCATTTTCATAATTTTGCATCTAATGATGTGAATATAATTAGGACAGTTAAAGAAAAGAACTTCAGGGTTAATCATGAGGAGGCTGGTCAGCACTTGCTAGCCAGCTGCCACATTAAATAGGTAAGAAATAAATAAGCCTATGGAGGTTAATATGATCCTCACATTAGAACAAGTAGGAGTTTGTTCCTCCCCCATACACCATGGTAAGAGTGAGGGCATGTCTGCTAAACAGTGAGCAGCCAGTGCTTTCAGTAATAAAAGACTAGCAACGGGGCAGCTATAGCAGCTGTCACTAATGTTCACTCCCCTCTGTAGTCATCAAGTGGGGTCTTTCATTTAAAGAACTGGGGTTGGACAGATCACTGTCCATCCACCATGCTCCTACGATTGGACTATTAAAGGGACACTATAGGCACCTGGACCACTTTTGAACTTACACTTAGTGCTGTAATGGTAAACATTGCAATTCCAGAGAAACTGCAATGTTAACATAGTCTGCTTCTAGAGATAGCCACTGAAGGATCCTAACAGACCTTTGGTTCAGTAACTGACATTGGACGTCCTCATGCTCTGCATGATTATGTCCAGCGTCAGTAATTTCCCCATAGGAAAGCATTGATTCAACGCTTTACTATGGGGAGGCCTAATGCGCATGCAGCATTTGCCGCTCATGCGTATTAGCTCCCACTCGTCGAGGGATGTTGAAGAATGCAGAGCTATGACCCAGCGCCGAGGGACATTGGTGCTGAGAATTTTGACCCTTTATTCACGTTGGTGGGGGTGCATGAGGGAGGGAGGAGGCAGAGGGAGCTACAGTGCCAGGAATAAATTCCTTTAATTAAATAAATAATGCAAGGAGGACATAGTGTCCCCCCATGGAGGGGCTCTGAATACATAGTGTACCTCCTTGTCTGCACACATGGCCAGTGGGTGGGAACTATAATTAAAATTAACAGGGGGCTTAGGGGGAATGAATACAATGCCCTGCAAACCCCTACCCATAGGTGACAAGTGGGGGCTCTAAACCAATAAATATGGGGACCTAATGTACCCCATCTCCCAACCATAGGCAGCAGGTGGAGGGCTATAAATTATTATAGAAGGAGTGGTGGACATGTCATTTTTCATCCCCCCCCCCAAAAAAAATGTTGACCACCCTCCCTCAAGTGAATAGGGGTCTTTAAGCCCCTAGCCAACCCACACCCAATAAAAAAACTAAAACCTACCAAACCCTTACAATAGTGAGGGGTGCAACAAAATCAATACCTGTGAATAAAATGTCATATGTACCATTAAATTTCTTATTCCATCTTCTAGTCCCAAAGATCGCCAAATAAAAATCGATATTGCCCCATTGCAACTTTGAAAAGAAAAACTGAATCACAAAAAATATGGAAAAAAAATAAATACGCTGCAATAAAATTAATCCATGTGAGCCTCATGAGGTCTCAGCTCAGAATGAACTTGCAAGTAGGGAAACCCTGTGTAAGGGCTTTCCCACACTATGCAAGCTCATTTAGAGAGCTCTGATTGCTTGACTTGCAAGTAGGGCATTAGAGGGACACTGTCCCCTCCTCATATTATTCTTTAATGTGAGCCCTACCATAGGGGCACAGAGAAAAACACAATGTCCTGCCCCACTTAATTTTTTTTAGCTGGTAGCCCCACTGTTCTTTACATTTAAATCCCTTCCCAATGACCAAGGATGAGGGCATGGAGAATGTAGCTGCCCACTGCCCAGTTGCTTGTATTAAGCTAAGTATCGCCTGGTTTCCATGGTAGACTGTTAAAAGGACCACCTTTCATTATCTGACTAAATATTACATGCCTATAATAAAAAGAGGGGGTATCATCTTGCAATATTCTCAGAAGTAGATATGTCCTTAGTGGTAGTATGAAAGAGAAGAGTACAGCAAAATATAGTGTAGTATATTTCTGTACAGATGAATATGAAAAAAGAGAAGAAATGCTCCCACTCTTGTGATTAGGAAATCAGATTTATGTGAGTGTGTGAATGGTTATTTCACCTTTGCAAAAATTTTAGGAATCGGTCTCTAAAAAGCACCACTTTCCCATCTGTCAACGACATAATGGTACAGTTTGTATTAAGTGCTGCATCTCAACTATAGCACACTGCAAGTGGCTATCATGGTCTGATCATAATAGTCAAAATGTCTTATGACTTTATGTGCATTATAAATGGTAAAAGGTATATCTTTAAAATGGTTTTATTGCAGACAACCATGACCATGATAATGCACAACAGAGTGTGTATGTTTTTTCTAGTAAATGTCAGTTCACTACTAAAGCATATTTTATAATAAAAAAAATCATGTAACAGTTTATTGTTTTTCTATACAATAAGCTTTTTTCATGTAAAGTTATAAAAACGGAAAATCCACCTGTTTGCATATGTGATTCCATAATTTTGCCAACTTTTCGTTGTGAAAATGTCACTTCTGGTTTGATGTGGTTCACGTTTATCCTGCATCCCTAATCACACAAGTTTTTGGGTCAAATCACACCTAACACTATAAAAAGTTATTTGGGCATATTTACAGTGCCCTATAGTGGTTTCTGTTCATATTACCTGCGTGTGGCTTTCTTTGTTCCTATCTGTTTTTTCTGGTATTGACCGTGGCTAGTTATTGACTCAGACTATTTCTGTAACCCTTACCTGGCTAGTTTATTCGTCCTGTTATTTCGTTTTCCTCACTACCTATTCGACTATTCTGTCTACACGTTATCCTATCTTGGCTTGTCTTTGACTATAATTTCTCTCTTTTGTACGACCGTGCTAAGGTCCAGTAGTACATCTTCTCTATCTAGTAAGATATTGTTATCTTAGACGTTGCGACGTTGCGTATATTCCTGTCACATTCACCTGCTGGGATTTCGAATTACAGATGTGTGCAGTCAGGCCCTGCCCCTACTGCATGAATCACCTTGGGGAGAAAATAGAAAGTAAATCTAAGAGTGATCACACTCCATGGTGGTGTATTATCATCAAACTAAGGCATATTTCATAAATGCAAAAAATATGCTCACTAAGTGGAATTGTTTGAATGTGTAATGTGTAATTCAATACTGGAATAAAGTGGTGTCAAAATATATAGAAATGGCGTGATTGTGATTGTGACTGCATACTCATTTGCAGCTGTTTACGTGTATATACATTTAATATTTGAGACTAAGCTTTTCACACATGAGTAAATAATAATAATTTAGTAAATAATCTCCCACATGCCCTTATTTGTGTGTCCCGCCATAAATTGTTTACACAGCTTTGAAGACATTGCAGAATTTAGAGTGCAATTGAATATTCTCAGAATTAAAAAAGTAAAAAATACATTTAATTTCCTCATTATTTAATTACTATATAGGGAGAAATTAAAGGTATGCAATGCTATGGAACTGTCAATTAATCCTGGGAGCATCAATGGGGATTGAGTGTTTCACATTCCTCAGACACTGAAAGAGTTAACAAAAAAGCTAACCAGCATTACGAATGATAATAGTCATAATGTGGGTCAGAAAAAACACAACAGGGACAATCAATTTTTACTTTCTCCAACACTTGGCATCTTTAAAGAAAAGAAAAAATCTACAGTGTTATCTTTAACGATCTATATAGAGACAGGTCTTCCTTCCTGCTTCATAAGTCAACATTAGGTCAGGTTCATAGGAAATGTGGGATTTGCCGCTTTCCATCGCATGACAAGCGCAAACCAACTGAAACGCCATGAAAAGAGGGGATCAATGAAATGAAAATGTTGTGTATGTTTACAGGAAGCTCAGTGACTCTTAGATATGTTATAACGACACTGTGAATGCAGTGATATCACAACCACATTCAAAAATGATATGAAAACAGTAGGGTTAGAAAATGTATTTGAGCTATATTGACCAATATTTAGAAATTTGCCAAAATAGATAATAAATCATCTCTTATAATACTGGGCCATTCAAATATGGCAGTTATAAATATGCTTTATGTGTGGGTTTTTTTGGTTATTTTTACACGTGCCATGAAAAATATTCACTGGGGCTCGAGGATTTGAGCTCCAAATATTTAAAATGTTACTGCCCCCCGTCTCTTATCTGAAAATGCAGAGGATGAATTGTTAAGAAATAAACAGAGTTATTAACTAAAATTTGAATTCTTTTATCAAGTGTTTGTGTCACTTTTGATTAATACTAAGTCTCCTGAGTGCTCATGGGTTGAAATAGAAATATATATATATATATATATATATATATATATATATATATATACATATATTTCTATTTCTATTTCTAAATATATTTCTATTTAATTATGTGATTGCATTAATTATATATTGAGGGACCTTTTAACCCAGGCAGCGAGTCCAGAAAATTTAATTTGCAAGTCCTATATTTGACGAGCACCTTTCCAAAACCCCAAAAAACAAATATCAACAGTAACTTTGGCAAGGGTTTGTGACTAAGTGGCTACTAAAAAAGACTGGACATTTTGAGTACTTTTGCAAATGCTATGCCATGATGGGGGTAATTATCATTCCAAGGCTGCTATACAGTCTCAAATGCAAACCAAACTGCCAAATTTCAATGGGTACAAATTGAAAAAAGGAAAGTCTTAGATTTAATCATGTTACTTTCCAAAGGCCCATAAAACCTGTTCATGGGAGGTAATGTTGTACTTGTGAGACATCGCTGAATACAAATATGTGTATTTTATTGCAGTAAAAGCAAACAGTATTATGACATTGGCAGTTAAAATGTCATGCAGAACGTGGAAAATACCATTTCTTATTTTTTTAAACTATTTCAGATTTTATTCATATTAAATTATGTTTCATGTGAAATGAAAGCCATATTTCTCCTGAAAAAAATGATATAAGTGTGGGTGCACATAATATGAAAGAGGTAAATTATGGTTGAACAGACATATAGCGCAAACTCTTGGCTTTGTTTTGTTTTTGTTTTGGTCACAACTTGTACAATTGCCTCTGTCCTTACGGGGTTAAGCAAGCAAGCTAGATTAAAAACATCAACACATCGTTTTTCTGTTGGAGAACAGATCTTAAATCTCATTTTCTTTGATCCTTTCATTGTCATAGCGCGTCGGTATGGAAGTGCCTTTATGGACCCACATTAAATGCATAATTCAGTGATGCAAAGTACAAACTGGTGTTTTTTATTATGCAGTTAGTGTGGCTTCACTCGGAACACTGGGCTAGTTTTTAACACTTTTTACAGAGCAGAAATCTATGCCCGTTTAGACCAGGAACAAACAAATATACACATCAAGAATACATAGATCCAAGGAGAGATCCATGGTCTTTATAGTCTTCATAAATATGTGCATAGTTGAGGAATACACTTTTCTAGTTTCCTGGAGAAAATGACACTATAATTCAGGGAAACATACTTCGATTTGGAATACAGAGATACATAAGGAAAC